>NC_090446.1:276275900-276584000 GCF_031143425.1 Pleurodeles waltl
GCTGCCACTCCTACTATTCATGCTCTTCTAGGTCTAATATTTTCTTTCCTGTACCTCTGGGCTATCAATCTACATTTTAGCAATATGCACAAAATATCTAAAAGCTTCTTTGACAAATTTCTCATAAACACAGTGAAAATGACTAGAGGCCAAGCATCTAAAACGTGTAATCGTATCATGTAGTTGGCTTTAAACCTCCCAACCTGCCCCAGCACTATTCAATTTAACTACAGTTTTTTTTTTTTTATTTAAATATTTGAAGTGACATTGGACTAAGAACGCTTCAAGATATTTTCTGAACATTTAATGTGAAGAATTAGTTCTTATGGTGTAAAAGTAGAATTAATCTTGCATATGGAACTCTCCTGTTGAATCTATAGCGTTCCCTTTTATGAAAACTGACCATTTAATATGGAGGCTATCAGAGATCTGAAAAGTACAGAAGCCTCTAGAGAAGCTCACGTCGTTTGCTAGGTAGGTCGGAGATCCAAGGCTCCAAAGTAAAAGACACTGTCCACAAAAACCACTGAAGGCGGAGGACGACGGCAAAATAGGAAAAGGTCATGAAAACTGAGATATCAGCTTTCTTGCAACGGGAAGGACACTTTTCAAAGCCACCAGGTTTAACGCCAAAGGAGAGGATCATTACCATAGTCAAACCTCAATGAAACCAAGGACTGTACCTAAATTCGAAGGCAAATTCGTACACCAAATTTACAAATAAAACTATTTAAATACAGCATTAAAGCAGCAAAAACCTACAGTCCAAGAAAGGACAACCAAGACATAATTAAACACACACTGGCAAAGTCAACAGGTCTGGCACTGGCCACAAAACCTCTCACAATTCTTGTTTTGTGATGGTTTTTGCAAAACGTTATTGTTTGGGCGCTTTTGGGATCTCATGAAATCCAAAGAAATACAATGAAATAAAAAAACTTGCTGAAGGCAAAAGTGTTTTTCTAGTCCCAACAAGTATACTTTACCGTGGTACCACTGGCACTGAAGAGAACTACATTGTGTGTGGGTGTGCTGCTCGTGAGGGAGCAGCATGCTGCAACTCACAGTAAAGTCAGTTAATGATTGAAGTGGGCTAACATTGCTCCTTAATGCATACTAGAGTGGGAGGAAGAAAAATGACAATAACACACCCAAAGACTCATGGATGACCCTTGGCTGAAAACCCCTAAAAGTAACAGTTCTTAGTAAAATCAAAAGTTCCAGGCTTACTCAGACCTACTCGCCTTTAAGAAAGAAGAGGCGATAAAGAAGGGAAGGAAAAATTAACAAAAAATAGGAAATAAGACAAAAAAGTAAAGAAGTGAGGTAGGAAAGGAATGAACAGAGGCAGGAAGGGAGGAAGGCTAACAGGAAGAAGGAAGGCAAAATGAAAGAAGTGATGTATTCTTGGTATGCAAGCCATTAGTAAGTTGTGGCCTCTCCATGAGGACAACACCTCTGAATTTGGTGCACTGGCTCGAGGAAACTAATACATTTGCAGGCAGTTAGTACATCTGAAATACGACGTCCTTAGCATTGATTTTCCATAAATTCCCATACTTTCTACACGTGCTTCTGAGCCACTGCAAAACCTGGAGCTTTGACTAAAGGAGAACCCACCACCAACTCCACTCGTTGCAACACTTCCTTCCAAACATTTTGTTTATGACTAATGTAATAAACAGAACATATAACTTCAATCATTATTATATTTTCAAATACTTAAAAACTGCTGGCATACTCAATTGTGATGAGTATGTTCCAGTGCATCCAATATATATATTTTAAAATCAGTCATACGGTGTAGTTCAGTTTATTTAATGTATAATCTTTTTGCATGCAGGCCTGGCTTTAGAGCCTGGAGTTCCACAATCCTAATAAGATAAATTTAACATATTTGGATTTTAATTTTTACAAATCTATTCAACACTGGTGCATGTTGTTATTGACTCATGCAACTACCGTCACTTTATAGTAAATTATTATTTTTCACAAACAGAACTAAATACAATCGAAGAATCGATAACCCACCTTGCAGAAATTCAGAACGCCGAGTCACCAACATTTAACGTTGTGGGCAAGAAGCCTAGCATTGTCGCGCCCACACACTGCTATCCTTCATCGTTCCAAGCAAAGAAAACACTTGCTCTATAATAAAAAGTGGATTGTTTCAGCAGCTGAAACGCGTGTTAACACGGGGTGGCTTGTAACTGATGAACAGCAGTGGCTAGCTAGGGACTCCTAGTGTAGCATCTCAAAAACAATGCACAAATCGACCTCGGCACTACTGAGACTAAAATGCTTAAAACAGGAGGAAACCTCATGATACTGAGCGACTGACGAGGCGCATGCACTGACTGGGCCACTCGCATGGAAGACATTATTGATAAGGAGAATGTGGGCAGACTTGGCTTCTGTTGATCACCTTCCCTTGTGTGGTCGTAGTGTAGAAGGTTTTGTGAGGGTGGAAAGAAACAGTTACTCGTCTGTAACTCAAGTTCTGAATCATTAATACTTTCATCAGATCTTCATGCTTAAATCTTTATCAGTCATTTTCAGGAACCCCAATTAATACATTAACGTAGCTGCGTGTGCCTGCACACATTTAATACGGCGGTGAGCAATATTGTTTAGTTGCTCATTCACCTCTTTGTAATAACCGCACTGCGGTCAATGAGGCTGAAATACTGTGAACTCCACGCTCATTCGAGGCCAACATGGTTCAGATCTCAAAGCCGTGACTAGTAAAGGCATAGAATCAATTAAAGATCCAAACCCTGTGGAAGAATAAGTTACTTACACTTGTCAATACTCTTTCTTGCGGATACTCACCCTAACTGCATATCACACACCTCTAGAACATCCAGATGCCAGGTTGGAACTGGATATAATTTGCAGCCGTGCAGCCACTTGCGGTCTAATGGGATAGTGCGGCTCTGCAGCGACACTTCTGTGAAGTCTCGGTGGGCCAGGAAAAGTGGCCTATGTCAGTTTAGCTTGCCACTGGGCTGTATGAGGGGGATCCTTAGCAGTCTCCTGTGAGATGTGGAGGGAGTAAGAGAGCCATCCTGTACGCAGGACCATGTAGGCCATTTGCTGTTCAGGAAGATGAGTAAGCAGGACACTAAGGGGGTGATTCCGACCCTGGCGGTAAAAACCGCCAGGGCCGGGGTCCGCGGGAGCACCGCCAACAGGCTGGCGGTGCTCCTTTGGGCATTCTACCGCCGCGGCCAGAAACAGAAAGTCGGCGGTGTACCGCCGACTTTCTGCTGCCCAGGGGAATCCTCGCTGCGCCGCCATGGGGATTCCGACCCCCATACCGCCATCCTGTTCCTGGCGGTTTCGGCCGCCAGGAACAGGATGGCGGTATGGGGTGTCGTGGGGCCCCCGTAAGAGGGCCCCACTTAGAATTTCAGTGTCTGCTTAGCAGACACTGAAATTCGCGACAGGTGCTACTGCACCCGTCGCACCCCTTCCACTCCGCCGGCTCCATTCGGAGCGGGCTTCCTTGTGGAAGGGTGTTTCCCGCTGGGCTGGCGGGCGGCCTTTTGGCGGTCGGTCGCCCGCCAGCCCAGCGGGAAACCCAGAATGACCGCCGTGGTCTTTTGACCGCGGTACGGTCTTCTAGCGGTTCCCGCTAGGCGGGCGGCTCCCGCCACCCGCCAAGCTGGGAAAGACCCCCTAAGAGTCCAGGGAACCCAAGAGCCATTTTCACAGAGGCCAAGGATTGAGTTTGAAACATAAGACTCACATCCTGAATAGTCCACACTAGCTGTGGCGGAAGAAAGACCTTGAATGCCACTGTGTCAAGGACAGCCCTAATGAAGAAATCTTAAGTGTGGGGTACCAGTGAGACTTCAGCTCATTAAAAGAAAACCCCAAGGATGTCACGCATTCAGCCGCCATACGAAGGCGGGTAGCAGGGACACAAAGACCACATAATAAAGTATGTGCTCCTACATGGGAGCATGAAGAAGAAAAAAAAAAGACTCAACGTCAGAATGCAAAGCATCCGCAATAAGCATCTAAAGATCATGGCTCCTCAAACAAGAAAGAAGAGAAGGTGGAAAGGATTATGTTACTTACCCTGTAAACATCTGTTCATGACATGTAGTGTAGTAGTTTCTCATGCTCTGCACACTCCTGCCACCTAGTACTGGGTCCAAATGTGTGCAAGTTGTTTTTCTTCAAAGAAGTTTCTCGAGTCACAAGGCAAATTGACTCCTCTCAGTGATACTGTGCACAGGCATCAACTCCAGTGTAAGTGTTGTTTTCTTTCCACCATCTGGTCTTTGGTGCTCCGGTTCAAGACTGTTTTGTTCGGGCTCCCTTCGTCCTGTTTTGCACCTTGATTCCCGCTCGTATCGTTTTCGTTCATACTTCCATCTCGCTCTTTGAAATTAGAAGAAAACAGTCACTTGTCGAATTTATGTTCTTTATTCCCAGGCCTTTGGGCCTCACCTGTTCGGGCCTTATTTCTCATCTCGACTCGACCTACTATGCGCTGCTAATGGAACAAATTCCATTTCGGTTCTGTCCCAGCTGCCACGCAAAATATCGGCACATGGACCTCCATCAGGTGTCTCCCGACCACGACAAGGAGAACTGTGAGGCCTATCAATCTTTTTGACCAAAGGTTACATTGCATGATTGCAGAGCCCAGTGAAAGGAGATGCAGCCTAAAGACCTCGAGAAGTCCCCATTCTTCAGTCTCCATCATGGCAAATAGGAGGAGAACTGCACGAGATTTTGGCAGCAGAATAGTAAGATCTTTTCATCTCGGACTCCGAATCGGGCTCCGAAGTAGAGTTTGGTATGCATATCCAAGATCTTCTTTCGGGACAGTGTGCAAAGAGCAAAATGCCCCTGTCCGGCCTAATAAAAGACATTGTGCTCTGACCTAAATTATGTCTCCCGGGCCTCCACTGCCAACAGACCCTTGGTAGGCATCAAACATTAGCTAAGGATACGCCACCTCTGGTCCAGCACCGAAAGCCAAGCTAAAACACACATCTGCTGTACCGAGCCGTCCAATCTCGGTGCCAAGCTGAACATTTACCTCCTAGGCTCAGAGAAATCTAATCAAAACTGCTTCAGCTCCAACCACCTCGGTACCAAAACACAGCCCAGTAGTATGCAGAGCATGGCATTTAAGATGTCTCAGAAGTCGAGATGGAGTGTCTGACCTAGAGCAAAGATTATAGAAGTGATCCCTGAAGGGAGCCAAGATGGCCGCTTAGAAAGACGCATTTCCGCAGCGCTCCAGACACCTGTAGCTGAAACTGTCCTCCTTCCCTCGGCTACACTAGCGCTGTAGGGTGTTCAGGTGACACAACCCTGCAACATCTATAGGCGATATTGGTGGCCCCCAATCAACTCAGGTGGGGGAGACCATGCTAGAGGCCGGACTGAATTAAGATTACCCAGGCGTGGGAAGGAGCAGGGGCCTTGCTACTCTGTCACAGCTTCTTTGGGATGCAGTAGCTGCTTGATCCCAAAGCCACCCCTCTTAGTGAAGTCAAAAGGAGTTGTCTGGTCCGGGAAAGCTACATTCTGAAGACAGCTGCCTTGAAGCGGCTGCGAGGCAGAGGACCCTGACAATACAAGCCCCTGGAAGGAAATGAAGACCTAGGTGCAGAGGAGAATGGTGTGCCCGGTGGCACTCATGAGACTGAATAGTCTGATGTGGAAACAACACACCCTGGGGAGGAGAGACCGTTCCCCATCCAGAGGGCATGGGATGAGGCACCAGGGGACGAATGCCATCCATGGGCAGAGGACTGTAACTATATTGTCATACCATCAGAGGCGCTCGGATCGGGCCACAATGCTGGTCGGGCCTTTGGTGAGGATGGCACACAGTTAGATGCGTCCTTCCTCCCAAGGGGCTGACAGGGACGAATGCCACAAAGCACCAGGGGCACTCAGAAACACCAAAAATGCAATAGGCACTTAACTGAGGAAGGGCTGGCAAAGATGGTGCAAAACAAGACCCCAAGAGATATGGATGAAGAGGAACAGGCAGAGTCTAACTTCTCACATCGACAGCAGACCTAAAACAACTCATGATAGACAGCAGCAAGACTACCACTAAAAAGAGTGAGGAAGTGGAGCTCATCCAATCGGACATGGAAGAGCAGAGAGAGTGGACAGCCGGGTTCGCAAACTGGATGAGCACGGTAGAAGACAAAGTTGATGATCCAACTGGACACCTGATAGATATGGAGCTGAAATTAATATCGCAGCAGGGGTGTGGAATTTAATAAAATATCTACTTGTCCATGGGACAGGATGCTTCTTAAATCTACTTGTTCTGTAAAAAAAATCTACTTGTCCCTTTGGTGCCATGTATTATGGCGACAAATTATGGAAGCAATCTCCTTATGTAAGAGTTCTGATAATAGCTTCTCTGATTATGCCAGGGCTACTACTATGGTAGGACTTTAATACTTGCAATTTCAATCCCTACTACAGCACTTTCCTTATTTTGCCACCTTTCCATAGATCTACATACTGGGGCTGGAGGAAGCAGACCGCAATAGTTCCAGGGCTGGATTGCCTTTGAGTTTGCAAACCTACTAAGTTGCATGTTTTAAGGATTTTTATCTACTCTTCTCTAATCTTTTCCCATAATGAGAAAGGTTGGAAATTTACACCTGACTATGGCAGAAGTAGAAGTTCTTCCAGAGTGGGGAAAAGTGGATGGAGGGAAAGTGAACTTGTAAACTCTCAATAGATTTTCACATAAGCAAATCTACACATTTTGTAGAAGTACGATTTCCTGGTCTACTTCTGTAAGCTTTTGTGAATTCATCAAAGCCCCTAATTCAAAGACGTATACCATGTGTGTACTTTTGTGATTTTCTTTAAGAATTGGAACCCTAATTAGGTTTGGTGTTGACAAAGACATTTTGTTTTTATTAAACTTCTATTTCTCTCTCTAGCGCCTTGCTTTACTGCGAATGATCGGATTCTGCTCTTCCACAAAGAGCATACTGGCACACAAAGTAGTTTTGTTCAGTGGCAATAACTACTGTGGCAATCAGTGGTCTAACAAAACTGGAGGGGCCACATGCAAGGAACATGGAGGCCCCCACCCTTCAAACTCACTCAGGGCAGGTGCTGTGCTGACGGGGACCCATGGAGGGGCGCTGTAGGGCCTTTGTTACACCACTGGTTGCAATGTATGCTTTTTGAGACCGAAAAACTTTTTCTTTTTTTTCTTTTTGCCAGTGTTTGTTACATTGGTGAGGGCCTGGCAGCTCCCATAACAATAAAGTGTTGCAAAAGCCATGTCAAAACAAGACACGCATTGACGAAACCAAAAGGCTCGGATCAGTTGGCTTTTACAGTGCTTGTTTATATTCATGCTTCCCATAATCTTGTTGAAAATGGTTTCACTGATTTTCCATTAGGAATATATTTTTTTTAAATACTGGCATGCATCAGCCCATTTTAATAAAGGACGCTTCAAAGAAATAGCACCTAAAATTTAGTTATAGCGCAGGGCTTTTTTTTCCTACTTGCATTTTTTTTTTTCCTGAGCATTTTATTTTGAAAGCAAAGAATCATCACTCTTGCTTACAAGCTTCTGAAAAAAATTGCATCTAATCAGAGCATTCTGGGAAAATTATACTGAGCCTCATATTGTTAAACTTTTCAAATGTTTTAACAGTTTTAAAAAACAATTTTTTTTTACTAGAACTACTGTCAGTACTGCAGTGTGACTTTAAAACATTTATTACAGCGCTCACCCTAATAATGAAGGCTTATAATTAGTGAACCATAAATACAAGTTCGAACAGCATTAACATATGGACACACATTAACTCCACTGCAGACAGTTCCCTTCTTTGTAAACTGGCAGCCAAAGTGTTTGTGCTGCAGGGGGTTGGGCCTACTTGTCCCAAGGACAAAATAAACATGAAAACTTGTTGGCCTTCACCCCAAACATTATGCCCCAGACATCGGGCTATAGGAATTCCACATCCCTGTGCAAGATAACAAGTTTACAGATTTAGAGGGCAGGTCAAGGAGGAACAATGTGCGCATATTAGGCCTCTCAGAGGGGACAGAATTGCAGCCAATAGAGGTCTTCTTAAAGACTTGTTTACCTCAGTTACTACCATCATTGACAGAGTCAACACCCATCAAAGTAGATCGAACGCACAGAAACACCAGAGAAGAGACCACAGGCTGGGTGCACCAGCCAGAATGATCATAGCCAGAATACAGCGGTATCGAGACAGTGTGCACATTCCTATAGAGGCAGGAAAGCAAGGGGTAGTGGAATACAATGATAATGGGATCTCCTATCCAGATTATGGACTGGCAACCCAGAAAAAGAGACACCCATTTGGTGAAATCAAGCAGTAACTGAGTGGCTTAAACTTGCAAAATACTCTTTGCTCCTGCCGGCACAACATTGTACGACTACGACTAACAGGATTGGGGTGAAGGTGATATCAAGAAATGTTAAAGGAATTAACTGTGTTATTAAAAGATACTGGATATGGTCAGGCTTGAAGCACCAGGCACAAAATGTCATGCTGCAAGAAATCCATTTAAACAAGCACATCACATTACAATCAAACTAGGGAGTGAGAGGTCAATGTGGCATGCAAGCTTTAATGCATAGGCACGATGGGTCCAGATATGGATTGCAGCAACAGTTTCATTCAGGGAGGCAAACTCATTCACATATTCAAATGGGAGATACATTGGGATACTGGGAGAGCTGAACAGATGACAGATAGTCCTACTGAATACATAGGTCCCAAACACTGACACTTCAAATTTCTTCAAAGAAATAACAAATCTGTAAAGCTTTTTATGTTGACACAGGGTACTACGGATGGGCCACTAACTTCATATTAGGCAGACACCTAGAAATGTCTCTGACTTCGCCGAAACAGCTAGGTAAATCTTCCAAATCACTAACGGAATCCATGGAGGCGATGGAGCTTATAGAGGTCTGCCGTTCCAAACACAAGGAAAAGAGGGGCTACTCTTTTTACTCTCCTCCACATAATACATTGTTGCACATCCATTTCTCATTGGTACACACCCCCACGCAGCACATAACAGGACCGCACTCTGTCAGACAACACCCCAACCATGGCTGAATTCTCTGGTAGAGCCTTTGCCCAGCACAGGTCTCAGTGGTGTTTCCCCATTGCAGTACTACAGGACCCTCCCTACAAAGAGGACAGAAAAACAACCATAGGAAAATCCTTCCACACTAACACAAATTCGCTGTCATCAGTATTATTGTGGGAGGTGTGCAAGGCTGCATTTTTGGGGAAATTGAGGGGCACTAACATACAGGGTCAGAAAAGTGCTCCCAACCATGGTAGAACATCATGTGGAGCCTATTAAAATCTTAGACAAATTGCAGGAGGCAACACAGACTGAAAGGGGATGAGGAAATAACATGGTTAAAGCAAACCAGGCAACAATTAGGTAAATAGGACTATGAAATATCCAATGAACATAATCATGAGCAAGGATATACTTCTTGTTGGCTACTAGTTTGGGTGGTCACCCGAAGAAGGGAAACAGGGCGACTGAAGTGACACACAAGACAGAAGGCCAAACAGTTACAGAACAGGAGGCAATCGTCCCTAGATTCCCGGAATTTTATATGCTGCTATATGACAATCAGTCAGAGAGACATTGGAATTACATAAGGCGCTTACTGGAGGAAGCCAGTTTGCCCCAACAGACACCTGAACTGAGGGAGACGCTAGAATCCTCATTCTTTGAGCACAATATTAAATGAGCATTTAAAGGTTTGGGAACTGGGAAGCCACCCAACAGAACTCTACGAGGTATATGTGGATATGCAGGTCGCCCCATAGTTAAATATGTATGAGCACGAGTGAAAGGGAAGTTTTCAGATATTCTGCGTAAAGCAAGATAGTGGTCCTAGCTAAGCCTGGGAAAGATACGTTGGATTGCGAGTCCTTTAGACCACTTTCAATGATCAATATGGATGTGAAAATTCCAGGGAAAATCATCATTAACCATGGAACCGAACTAAAAAAAATTTGCAATGGTAAGCCTAGATCTTCGTAAAGGATTTGACAGTTAAATGGGCCTTCATGAGACAGATGATCTGTGGCTAAGGCTTGTGGGGGGGATTCTAGGAGTGGGCTTTCCTTCTGTACAAGGCAGTATGGCGCTGGTAAATGTAAGCAATATGCTATCAGACAGCTGGAACATATGCAGGGGAAAATAGACAGGAATGCCCCTCTGTCCCTACGGATTTTTGCATTAACAATTGATTGTCTTGAGAAGACCGTGCACAGCTGACATATAAGGCACATATAAGGGAAGTACAATCTGTAAAATTGCACTATCTTGATGATACAGGATCTCCAGGAGACATGGAAAAAAAACAGATTGCACATTAACAAAGGGGTGCCAAATATCTAGACTCCAGTTGAATATAGAATAAATCCAATGTGTACCCTATGAATGTGCCGGAGGTAGATGTATCCGCTATACCTCTGCAGACAGCTACTGCACCTTTTGGATACCTGGGGATAATACAAAGCAAAGAAACAGAAGTGAACCATAAATATAATGTGGAAGCAATGCCATTTCTGTTGTCTCTGATGGGGAGACATGCCTTAAGTAAGAGGATAATCCGCCCCAGGGCGCTATACCAGTTTTCTACTTATGCCCATGATGATTATAGAGAAGTGTTTTTGGGAACTAGATGACAATGCAGCTACTGTACTGTGGACACAGTAAAGCCAGGATAGCGCTAAGCGTACTAAGATTACCTTAACAGAGATGGGGAACGATGGAACCAAACTATAGGAAATGTTACCAAGCAGCACAACTACAATATGTTGTCCCCTGGTTCAACACATGTGTAATGCCGGAGACTTTAACAGAAAACTGAGAATTACTGGCTATCCCCTTAGTATCCAAGAAAACACTTAAGCACACCCCCACACACCCCCAAACACTGATAACAATATAGAACACAGTGACAAAATTGGAGGGTCATAAACGCATGTATTTGCCACAAACAGGGCTGTGGAGGAAAATGCTGTTGTCGTAGTTGGACTCTTGCTCTAGGCAATACTGCTGGTTTAAGGATGACAGTATTTATGTTTGTAGGCGACTATGCCACAGCAAATCACATCTGTCATCCCAACCCTTCCGGCTCACAAGCGGTACCTCACCAAAAACCCAAAACAGTAAAAGGTGATTTGTGGCAGCCTTTATGCATGGACTCAAGAGTATGACATCTCAGGGATCATCGTGATTAAACAGAGATTACCCCTTTCTCACATTAACAACATGTCTCAACCACACACAGGCAAATGAAGAAAATGCAGTCAAGTTTCAATAGGTTTTATTTTAGTAAAACTGCAACATGCGATAAGTTGCATGGGCTGCAATGATTAGGTCAATGAACAGTGCAAGAAATAGAATGGTAAAGAAAAGAGTCATTAATACAAAGACCCCCACATTCTTGCAATATCATGAAACTACATGAAGTATGTGTGATCTGTCCTAATACCCTAGCATGACAGGCCTAACCTCTAACCTAAAAGAGAGCTGGGTGTGTTAAACCTAATCTGCCAATGCCATGTCCATGAGAAGACCCCCCCTAACTCTTGTTACCTTGGAATGAGCGTCAGTAGCTCAGACTTCACAGAAACACAAAAACTGGGTCAGCGTCAAGGTGACGTGCAGCATCGATAGCAGCAATGGCATCTGGTCGGAATCCCTCTGACTATCTGTTAAAGTGAAGAGTATTTATACAGATCTACTTGGACCCCTGACGTAGATTTATTCCCAAACATTAGATAACAAGGCGTGCTTGGGACTGTAATTAATATAAATAATCCCCCCCGAAAGCATGAAGAGGGAAAGTACCTAAAATGAACACCTACAGTTTGTTTGTCTGTCACTTGAACTTGACGCCTTAGCGCAGTGGCACTGCTAACACAAACTAAAACATGGGCCTAACTCAAAACAAGGCTGCCATCTTGAAAGATTTAATTAAATAAATGCGTTAAAACAGACCAAGCTAAGTAGGGTAAAAGTCAGTGGGTTACGGGGGCACAAGTCTGCAAGCTAACTCCTGTACCCCATTAAAACAAACTAGGATTCACTACACCCTCCCCCATTGCCGTAACAAGTATGACGCCATGTCCTGACGCCACCGAAGATGAATGAATCTAAATGCTAAAAAGCTCTGGACTAAAAAGCTAAAAGCATAAAAACTAGCTAAAAAATCCTCTTTAAAATGTGTTAAAATCAATAGCTAAAAACATACCATGTCGACCATGACAAGCACAGCAGGCCAAAGTAAGGGCAAAAAATCTATACTTTAAATTTGGTGTAAAAAGCCAATGTCATGATCTTGAAGATAATCTTCGGAGTCATTGAATGGAAATAACCTCAAGAAAGAGGACACATCGTCAGATGTTAGATCGATTATAGGATGGGCAGATGGGTCCACAGAGCAGTAGTGCAAAGTAGGCTCTTGTGCAGGTCCACCTGCAGTAGTGCCATCCTCCATAGTGTAACGAGCCAACTCGTTTAGCAAGGAATGCTCATAAGAGGCCTCACGAATCAGCCTTAGTGTCAAGGGGCACAACTGTGAATGAACCCTCATCGGGGACATCAGCAGTTCTTGGTCCACAAGATGCACTGGCGTAACAAGCAAGGCACACTGTAGGCAAATGTTACAAGAGGAACAATACACAGCGGAAGACTGGTTGCACAAACAATAGGAGTGGTCAGAATGACAATGACCAATCACACACCAGTTCCACTAGCAAGGATGCATCGAAGATCTGAACCACACGATCACGGCACAGTTGAGCTGGTGGCAGTGGCTCCATTGCTTTGTGTAGCTGAAAAGACACAACCACTGCGAATCAGAAGAAATAGCAGCAGTATTTCGCCAAACAATGTCAAAATAATAGGAAAGCCGCAAAACACATACTTAAAAAGAGTGAATGGATGCACGATGGGATGACTCTGAAGATAGTCTGGACGATGGACACGAATCCAGACCCAACAGCCTTAAGGAAATGGACAATCCCAGCAGTGCTTGAGGCGTTGAAACCAATTCTCCAAAGTGCTTGAGGAAGTTGGTATTTAATAGGGATTGTATCTCGGCTGATGATCTCGCTATCTGCAGAGCATACGTCTCCCTGGCTGATGTCAACATGACTTGTTTCTGAAACAGTAGCGTCTTTAGTCTGCTTAGCTTGTTATAATTTACATTAATAGTATCAATGTGAGGCCACATGTCTGACACTTTTATCTCTCGTGTGGGGGGTGGGAAATAAAACTTGTCCACAACACGTAACAACCTTAGAGACTGAAATTGCGAAGGCAATTCCTGGTCGCATTCTGCAACAGCTTTGGTCGCTCAGCATCACATAACTTCCATTCGAAAGTACATGAAATGCTGGTCGAATCAAAGGGACAGGAGTAACCTTCAGAAAACAGGCCCAGTTTGCGACCCCTGCATTGCAAAAGCCGTAAAGGGACACCTGCTTGCAAATCATTGAATGACTAGCAGTAGTCTCACATTCGCTTCAGCTAAGAAAGATCTCTGTTTCGTCGTTCAGACACTTATAATCAAAGGGCAACTCCCACTCTTCTTTAATATAGCCCAGTCTTTTATATCGCCCAGTCGCTCGTACCTGCCCATGGCAAGATATTTCACACATTTCAAAAAACGAAACATGGAAATGGGCAGATTAATAATGCCATGTAGGAGCCATACTGTTGAAGGACTTTATGCAACTGTGAAGGGCAACTTTTCTAACTTCTCTATGGAAGCATGGCGAAACTCGCTTCCCTTTTAGCCATTGTCTGCTGTTCCTTGGATAAATTAAAAGCAGTGAACAATTCACTGCCGTTAATGTATTTCCATGGAATTCAGCCATTTTTCAATGTCTAACGTCCAACCTAGCTGCATGATGGAACGCAGCTGACTCTGTCTATGATATAAACGGGACATGTCTGTCTGAATAATATCCATTGCAGATGACACTATGTTTGTCCGAGAATAAATTCTGTTCAACAAAGTGTTCATGCAGTTATCGACAACAGCTAAAGCCTTTCCTAAGTTTTCCTTTTCTATTTGCCTTAAGCGCGCAGCAGCTTCGATCTGAGAAAGCTTCCAGATCTCGTTATACATAGCATATATGAATCTTTTAGAGAGTGGCTTTCTAGGACCTAGCAAAAAGTCCTGCAAGTCTACATCTTCAGAAAAAGTGTTAAGATGTTCTTTAACTGCGGCTTACTTGTTCGACTGTACCCATTGTTGGCACAGTTTACCCACATTGTATGTTGTAACTATACCTGTGTGTTGACCCGAGATAAAGCGAGAGTCTGGCCGGCTGATCTTGAAACCCCCTGAGGAATTAAAAAAACATGCCTGACATCCAACGGTGTCTATTGGCCAAATTTAACCACCCGTCAGGACTGGAAAGTGAAGAGTTATAAGTACCAGCCGGAACCTTTGCATCTAGCTCTTCCTCTGTGAGATTCAGGAAGAATTGCCAATAATTGAACTTCGCCAGTGTGGGGATACTGGGCGTATTCATTTCTTTTATTTTTGATAACCCAAGACAGGATGTCTGTTGAATAGTCATTTAAAAAGATCATTTGCACAAGAATCAGGCATGCTCTAAATAAAACTTCCCTAAACTGTATTTGCCAATCTTGTGTTCCCCATACACTATTTAAATCAACAGTGTTCTTCCAGTATTCGTAACCTTCAACTGTAAGATGGGAAACAAAGGAATCTGAATAAATTAGCTTTGTATCAGTTAGCAACATTTTCCTAATTTTTGAAGGAGGTAATTTGAAATAATATGTCGCTGAATTTTGTGTGTCATACCCAGAGAAGTAAGTGAACTTATCTAAATGTCTTTTTGGCCAACCCACTGGTGGTGTTGAGCAGTGTTCCCACTGTGTGTAATTAAGTAGTGGTCTGTGTCTAGTAGCACGGTGCAGGTATTTGGGTCCCCAGTTATTATAACAGATTATTTCCCCATAATTAATTGTATGTCTACATACATCATCACCTTCAAACACTGAATAGACCTTAATTTCAGTTAACATAGAATCAACTGTCTGGACATCCCAAACATCAGATACAACACCAGGTGTAATGACATCTGTCATAGAAATTTTGAATAAATATGGAATCTGAATGACCTCAGTAGGCCCATATAAACCAAATGGAACATTATCCCACACAATACCATCAAGAATTGGCACAACTGAAACGTTCACAAGGGACAAGTCTCTGCGGACTTTATGTGAGGAATGATATGGAGTAAATACTGAATCCACATGCTCAACTGAGGAGCGTTCAGGAAGGTAATGCCCATTTATAAGCAAAAAGAAAATAGTCACAGACCCAATTCATAAGAACAATGCAAAAAATGTCAAACAAAACCATAAATAGTTCCATGGGTGAATTAAATCGTTAATTTTAAGCCATTTGTACAGCTTACGTGTCTAGTCATCAATGTCGATGTGGTAACCAGAGGCAGTCTCAGCAAACACAGGAGCAGGTGCACTACTGGTAGATGGATCCACTTCACGTGGAGGCCCATAGTAGATGGTATCATCAGTCTGTGTAGTGTTGGTGTAGAAAACAGCCAAATCTCGAACAGGTACTGGGGTTTGAGTGGTCACTGGAATCAGTAAAAGCTTGTTTTCTGCCCTCCCCCTGGTTGAGGAGGTATTTGTAGCTTTGTTGGACATTGTTATGTGCTGTTAATTCTACTTTGAAGAGGCATGTCCTGTTGGGTAGTGAGAGGGAATCAGGAACTACCCAAGGGACCTCTGGGTCTGCTGTGCAGGATCGGCCACATGGTGAACTTTGACGTCATTAATTTCCATTGATCAGTTTGCTCTGGAACCAGGCAGTGGTGCAAAGATGACATTTCTGGTACCTTGTACTCCCAGGTCTGGGATCAGTGCTCTGTAGGATGGATGGACCAAATTCCTCCTTCACAGCGATCTTCTCACAAACCAGATCCCGACTTTAGGAATCCAGCCAGTGGAAGTTGTTGGTAAATTTCTTATTCCCAAGGTGGCAGCATTTTATCATCACGAAATTGCTGAAGCTCCTGTAAAACAGTGAGATGTTCATTTATGTCAAAAGTTGTGTCTGCTGCCACCAAACCAGGGCCATCAAGATCTGGGACATATATAGGTATCACAAAAAGAACCTCATAAGGAGTGAGTCCCCTCAAGGACCGTCTGGGCAAATTGTTCAGTGCTCTCTGGACCCCATATAGGAGATGAAGCTTACTGCAGCCAGAACCTAATACTCTAGCTGTTAAGGACTGCTATATATCACAGTTCCGCCTCTCCACAACAGAATTTCCCTCGGAATGGTATGGTGAGGAGCAATGGAGTTCAACACCCATCGTCCCCACTGTGTCCCTGAACAGCTTGGAGGTAAATGCAGGGCCCTGGTCCGAAAGGAGTGCTGCAACTGCATATGTACCTATAAAGATCAGCAAGTCTTTTATAACAGTTCGAGCATCAGCCAACCGCTAAGGGCATACCCACAGGAATACAGAACAAGAATCTACAGCGACTAAGATGTATTTGTATGCACCATCAGGTTGGAGTGGACCACAATGGTCCAGGTACACACATTGTAGTGGCCTGCTGGACACTAAGAGGGATGTCTGCGGTGGGCGTTTGATATTGGAGCCCTTTATTTGCGGGCAAATGTAACTAAAAGGACGTATCGTATTGTATGTTTGTATAGACCTGGCCACCAGAAGCGTTTCTGTAAGAATGTTACCATGGTCGAAATACCAGCATGTGCAGAAGCGATACCCTCATGCGCTGCTTTTATTAGAGCTTGTCTCTGGTCTTCATTCGGGATCACTCGATCTCCAACTCCAGGAATTGTTGTGTAAGAAACATTCTGTGCACTGATGTGGTAAGAATATTTTGATTTTGTAGGGTATGCTTTGGGAAGAGATTTGTCTTCAGCTGAAGCCTTCACAGCAGTCAGAATTTCATTATCTTATCTCATTCGGAAATTAGTCACTGCAGCCACAGAATCCGTAGCTACTGCGGATTTGGCTGCTTCATCAGTCAAAGTGTTGCCGATAAAGTGTACTTCTACATGTTGGTGGTCCAATGTATGTGCTACATAGACACACAGTAGCTTAGCCTTAAGATCAGCCACCCTCCCCCACAATGTTTTGTGTTTTATGGTGTTCCCCTTGGAATCCCTAAGCCCGTTCAGTTTCCAATGATTAAGATAATCATTGTAGGACTAGACACAGTAGTATGAGCCGCAGACAATCAAAGACGGCAAACCTGGCTCAGTGTGTTCTAGCGCTAGAAGAAGGGCTTTAAGTTCAGCCAGCTGAGCTGTGCAGTCCCCTACGGTCTGCGTGTAGGTATTGAGGGTGGAAAACTCCATCCTTCATCTCTCCACTCACAGCTGCGCAAGCGGCTGAATATTGATTTTTGATACTTACAGCTGGTTGTGCTGAACCATCAGTACAAATGACAGTATGGTATCTGTCAAGTGGCAAAATATCTAGCGGAGCGGGGTACTCATGTTCGTATTGGAGAAATTCTTGTTTCTGAAGTTTTGGATCAAACATGTTGTCAACATCAGTGGCTGTCAGGGAGGTTGCCCACTGAAGCCAACGTGGATGTAATGCTTTAGCGTTAGGAACACTTGCTTTGGTGATGGCCTCTAAGGCTGGCACCAGGGTAAAAACAATTATGCGTTTCCCTTGTGCAAGTGGCCTCTCCTTAATGACAGCCATGTGTTTTGCAGTTAGAATTTTTTTCTCTGGGTGCAAAACGTTGTTCTGCATTGGAGTATAAATGTGATTTATATGCTACGGCACCGTGTCGCCCTCTTCAAAGGTGACATAATTAAACCCAATGGCACCAGCAATTATTCTGATGACCAAATTTGTTTTGTTGTCACATGTGTGCAAGTGTTTGGCTACTAGCATGTCCTGTTGCAATTCCCTAAAGATGCATGTGTGTTTAACTGTCCAGTGTTTGCTAGAAAAATCTAGGCGTATTAAGATATAGAGTGGCTTGATATGTTGTGCATAGTCTGGAATGTATGTTCTGCCAAAATTAAAGAAGCCAAGTAAGGACTGTAGCTTCTTGAGCATGTTAGGTGGATGAAGTTGTGCACATTTCTCTAGGAAGTGCGGGGCCAGGCTCTTTCCCTCATTTGATAGCTCATATCCCAGGAACAATACACTGAGAAATGCTATCTTACTTTTCTTAAAGTTAAATTTCTAACTGTAGGAGGCTGGCCTGGCTTATAGTGGGTACCTGATGGTACTTACTCCTTGTGCCAGGTCCAGTTATCCCTTATTAGTAGATTAGTAGTGTTCTAGCAGCTTAGGCTGGTAGAGGTAGCTATAGCAGAGCAGCATAGGCTGAACTAGGAGACATGCAAAGCTCCTACTATATCACTTATATCATATAGCACTATATCATAAGAATCACAATACTCAAGAGTTACTAGAAATAAAGGTACTTTATTTTAGTGACAATGTGTCAGAAATATCTCAGAGGATTAACTCCCTTGGGAGGTAAGTAAAATACACAAAATATACACACAAACCAAACTCAGGTAAGTAAACAGTTAGAAAAGTAGTGCAAACACTGTAGAATACAATAGGATGCAATAGGCCTAGGGGCAACACAAACCAAATACTCTAAAAGTGGAATGCGAACCATGAATGGGCCCCAGGCCTAGTGTAGTGTGTAGAGGGTTGCTGGGAGTGTAAGAAAAAACTAAGGGTGTCCAAGATACCCCACCCCACGTTCCTGAAAAGTAGGAGTAAAGTTACCCTACTTCCCCAGAAACACACTAAAGTCGTGATAGGAGATTCTGCAAAGACAACAACTGACTGCAAAGCACTGAAGACGGATTCCTGGACCTGAGGACCTGTAAAGGAAGGGGACCAAATCAAAGAGTCACGAAAGTGTCCAGGGGGGACAGGAGCCCACTAAACCCCAGATGAAGGTGCAAAAGGGCTGCCTCCGGGTGGAAGAAGCTGAAGATTCTGCAACAACGGAAGATGCCAGGAATGTCTCCTTTGCACAGAAGATGTCCCACGGTGTGCTGGAGGATGCAGAGCTGTTTCCACACAGAAAACAAGCCTTGCTAGCTGCAAAGGTCGCAGTTGAAGAAAATGGGCGGTGCCCGGGCCCAGGAAGGACCAGGAGCTCGCCCCTTGGAGGAGGAGACAGAGGGGGCGCTCAGCAGCACAGACAGCCCCCGCAGAAGCACTTGAACAGGGGTTCAAGAAAACTGAGCACAGCTGTTATCTCAACACTACAAAGGGGAGTCCCACAAAGCCGGTGGTCAACTCAGCGTGTTGAGCAATGCAGGACGGAGTGCTGGGGACCTGGGCTATGCTGTGCACGAAGGATTCCTTGCAAAAGTGCACAGAAGCCCTAGCAGCTGCAGTTCACACAGTACACAGGATTACTGTCTGGCGTGGTGAGGCAAGGACTTACCTCCACCAAACTTGGACAGATAGATGACTGGGCTGTCGGGGTCACTTGGATCCAGCTCCTGTGTTCCAGGGACCACGCTCGTCAAGATGAGGGGACCCAGAGGACCGGTGACGCAGAAGTTTGGTGCCTGCGTTAGCAGGGGGAAGATTACATCGACCCACAGGAGATTTCTTCTTGGCTTCCAGTGCAGGGTGAGGGCAGACAGCCCTCAGAGCATGTACTGTAGTGTTGTCAGTTTTATGTATCCTTTGCGTGTTAGCTTCAGGCGTCAGGCCTTTGTGCACTTTGCCCTGGATGTATTTCCTTCCTTTGCTCGCAGCATAGAGCCTCTGTACACTTTGCTCTAAATGCTTTTTATTCAGCTTCGTACTGTTATTTTTCAAATAGCCAGTTCTACGGTCTTGTTTTATTTTTATATCACACTGTTTAGCCTACTTCAGCACTGGAGTTTTCAATAACACATTCTTGTTCACTCTGTGCTTCAGTCAAGGATACAGTCTGGTACATTGCCGATAGACGTGGTAGGAGTTTAGTCTTTGGCATTCTTGCGTAGGGACATTTTGTGATCACACTGACATGTTAGTTATAAAAACACTTCCTTGTCCTAATCCAAGCAAGAGGGAGATTCCGACCAGGGGACCACAACTAGACGCTGACTGCCTCGTTGCAGATGCTGAACCAGATCACAGGCCTTTGCTCAGGTATGAGGGTTGATGGCTTTCCAGGGAATCTAAAAGGCAAGTTAGAAGCTTAACATGCTGTGCTCGAAATAGAACTAACTGAGAGAGAGTAGAATTTAATAACACCATGATAGCGTTATTCTTATGTTTCACTCTCCTCGTGACTATTTCAATCCTACTGTGTTGTATGGTTCTGGTTATTGCGGCTCACGCATTAATATCTAAAATGCAGTTGTTTTATTAAAACAATCTATAAAACTCAAACTGCCTTTGTCATTTGTATATGAGATCATACCGTAAATGAGAGAGCTGGTTTGTATCCGAGTGACCACGACTTCCCTGAGAAGTTCCAAAGATGTCATGCGCTTGGCTGCCCAATCATCTCTTCCCCTTGGGAGAGATGAGGCAATGCTAGTTAGCCGGAGCAAAACCGGATTTGAGGTGACAGTGGTCCTTCCAAGTGGGTAAGACTTAGTACCCCACACCAGGAACAACCCTGCTACCTAGAAATCCAGTAGTCTCATTTAGGATAATGAGAGACCACGCAACAGTACCACCAGGAAACAGTCGAGAAAGCCGTCAGGATTAGGCGCTACAATGTTGCTGGTAGTCGTCTTGCTACTTTGTTGCTGTTTTGCAGGCCTCCAGGAGCAGTCAGCGGTCAATTCTTGGCAGAAGTTGAAGAGGGAGATGCAGAGGAACTCTGGTGAGCTCTTGCATTGGTATCTCAAGAGAAACCCCACAGGAAAGACCCTAAATAGCCCTCAAAGGAGGATTGGCCACCTAACCGGCACCTATCAGGAGGGGTCTCGGACGTCACCTGCTGGCACTGGCCACTCAGAGGCCTCCACTGTGCCCTCACACCTCTGCATTCAAGATGGCAGAGGTCTGGGACACACTGGAGGAGCTCTGGGCACCACCCCTGGGGGGGTAATGGACAGGGGAGTGGTCACTCTCCTTTCGTTTGTCCAGTTTCGCGTAATAGCAGGGGCTGGGGGATCCCTGAACCGGTGTAGACTGGCTTATGCAAGGAGGGCACCATCTGTGCCCTTCAAAGCATTTCCAGAGGTTGGGGGAGGCTACTCCTCCCCAGCCCTAAACACCTATTTCCAAAGGGAGAGGGTGTAACACCCTCTCTCAGAGGAAATCCTTTTTTCTGCCTTCCTGGAACTGGGTTGCCCAGACCCCAGGAGGGCAGAAGCCTGTCTGTGGGTTGGCAGCAGTGGTAGCTGCAGCGAAAACCCCAGAGAGCTAGTTTGGCAGTACCCGGGGTCCATGCTGGAGCCCGGGGGATGCATAGGATTGGCATCCCAATACCAGATTTGGCACTGGGGGACAATTCCATGATCTTTGACATGTTACATGGCCATATTCGGAGTTACCATTGTGAAGCTACATTTAGGTATTGACCTATATGTAGTGCACATGTGTAATGGTGTCCCGCACTCACAAAGTCCGAGGAAATTGCCCTGAACCATGTGGGGGCACCTTGGCTAGTACCAGGGTGCCCTCACACTTAGTAACTTTGTACCTAACCTTCACTAAGTGAGGGTTAGACATATAGGTGACTTATAAGTTACTTAAGTGCAGTGTAAAATGGCTGTGAAATAACGTGGACGTAATTTCACTCAGGCTGCAGTCCTGTGTAAGAATTGTCTGAGCTCCCTATGGGTGGCAAAAGAAATGCTGCAGCCCATAGGGATCTCCTGGAACCCCAATACCCTGGGTACCTAGGTACCATATACTAGGGAATTATAAGGGTGTTCCAGTGTGACAATCAGAATTGGTAAAAATGGTTGCTAGCCTACAGTGACAATTTTAAAAGCAGAGAGAGCATAAGCACTGAGATTCTGGTTAGCAGAGTTACAGTGACACAGTTAGGCACCACACAGGGAACACATTTAGGCCTCAAACTATGAGCACTGGGGTCCTGGCTAGCAGGATCCCAGTGAGACAGGCAAAAACAAACTGACCCACAAGTAAAAATGGGGGTAACATGCCAGGTAAGATGGTACTTTCCTACAGTAACCAAGGTCTGCAAATCCTAAAATGATCCGATCAACCCTGACAAGATGAATGTTGAGGTCGTCGTCCGGGAGATAGATGTCATCCACGTAGGATAACGCCTCAGGATCAATATCATGTAATATTGAAGTTACACGTGCTGAGAACAGCCCTGTGCTGTTCTTACAGCCTTGGGGCAAACGGCAGAAGCGTTTGTGAGCCAAATGAGAATGCACACAGGCCCCGACTTTCGTGTGCTAAGTTTTGGCAGAAGAACCCTTGGAAATATCCAACGTTATTTGTATTTTTTGCGCACTTTATTGTTAATTAGTGCTGTGCTATTTGAATTTTGTATAGCGTATGTGCGTGTATGACTGTTTAAGTGTCTGTAATCTAAGACTATTCAGTTGGAATGGTCTGGCTTTGCAAAAGGGAATAACGGGTTATTTGTTGCAGAGACACAGGGCTCAATTACTCCCTGGTACTCGAGTTGAGTGAGGATTTCCCTCACTGGAGCTTTTGCTTCATGTTTAACAGGATTTGTGGCTGAGGTTGGGGTGTAGACCTAATAGGTATTATATGACAGGGAGAGCCCTTGTCCCAAACTACGTGAATGAGGTATAATGCAGATGCCTGCATTAAATCCCAATCAACAGTGTAGGCTTGTTTTACCGCCTCTCGAACAATATCAGAGAAAGTAGCCAAAATGACATCTTCCCCATGTGGGAGCTTATGGATGTGCTCAGGTGGCTAGTCTTTTTCGGCAATAGGATATCATAATTGAGTTCATCCCAGAAAATCACTTTAATGGTGCGCTCTAAGTCTCCCTCAATTTGGATATTTAAATCATAAACCCTATCGGGTGGGAGAAGGCACCCGTCCGCAGTCTCTATTGCAATGAAACCGCTAGTTGCTGTGCATCGAGATGATCTTTCAGACTCTGGTGACATATCATGAACAGTGTCACAGCCCATGTCATGTTCTTAGGCAATGTTCTCAAGTGTACTGGCATTTTTAACTGACAGTGCTGCCACCTTTTTCTTTCTAAACTTTGGCTTCTGTTGTGGCGGCTTATCTTCTTTTTTGTCTGAAGACTGTGGTGAGTCTTTCTTCTGTTTCACGTATTCAGGACGTCAATCAGGATGGCACCCTCTCTCACTACGTCTATCCGGTGCATCCTGCAAGGAACGAGAGGGACGTCAATCAGTATGTCTGTCGGGAGCTTTTATACTTCCTCTATTTCTGACAGTATGTCTCCCTTCGGAGTTTTCCGGATATGGAGAATATGCTCTCTTATTTCGGCTTTCTTTAAATTGTTTCTGCTTATCCCAGCGCTTCTCAAAACTCTCCCGTGCTTGGTTAGTACCTTCCTTAGGGGTGGTACTTTGTATTTCCAGCTTCTTCGGCTTGGCACCCAAACTATCCCGTCCTATACTAGTATAGGTATCGGGAATAACTTTCGGTAGCTCTTTCTCCTGGTTCAAATGTGGAATCTCTCAGAGACTCTGGCGTATAGCCAGTGCTATCGCTTCCCCTTTAATTTTACTCAGTATAATTGAGGAGACTGCGTCAAAGTTACGCATTAATTTCATCCCCAAATCTAGGGCTGGTGCAGCCCTGTACTCATTCTGTATTTGTTTTAACACTTCCAGTAAATTGGCAAGTGTCGGGGAACCATGTGTGGTAGTATATATTGCAGAGAAGACTGTACCTCATGTGGCGCAGTCATCCACCAAGGGAACCATCCCAAAGGGCAAGCATATAGTGAGAATTCTATGCCAATCGGTATCCAGAAGGTGCTGGATGCACTGGTGTTACGTTCAATGTTCGCATTACGAACTGGACTAATCATATGTAAAGTGTTACTAATTCAAGATAGAAGTTTTGCAGGTCTGCTGCCTGCATATTTTGTATACCTGGGTGAGGTGTGTATGTGGCAAACATAGGCCACGGTGGTCCATCATTACCCAAAGGACCTAATCTCACGTGTTGTATTAAATGTTGTAGGGCACACTCAAACCAGTTCTGATGCTCTTGGTAAGTGAGGGGTATTTCAAGATACTGGTATGCTTGGTACCGTTGAGGTACGTTCGCAATGGTATATGTGTGGAATGTGACTGATCTGCAGTCTTCCGCAGGAAAGGTGACCCAAGAATAAAATATTTCTGTTTGGTAGGCTTCACTAGCTGCCACTGTGAATGTAACATCCTTGCCCTCTTCTCTTAAGCCATGCGCTACTAGGTGTAGTGTTAATGCTCGTCTAGCATTCTCAAGAATGTCTATGGCGTTAGCCATTTTGTTAAAAATGAGTAAAGAGATGGAACACCAAGTGGGGGAGTTCCAGCCCGAACAACCTACAGCCTAGTTAGGTGGTCCCTATTCAGCTGAGGAGGATCTTGCCCAAGACCACGGACATCTCCGCATAATGGTACCTGCTGTCTATGAGACAGTGATAATCAGGGTATCTGTAAATTAGTGCCTAAACACCATCGTTGGTGGCGCCATGTCGTAGTTGGACTCTTGCTCTAGGCAAGACTGCTGGTTTAAGGATGACAGTACTTATGTTTGTTGGCGACTATGCCAGTAATATAGCAAATCGCATCTGTCGTCCCAACCCTTCCGGCTCACAAGCAGTACCTCACCAGAAACCCAAAACAGTAAAAGGTGATTTGTACAAGAAATGGAATGGTAAAGACAAGAGTAATTAATACAAAGACCCCCACCATCTTGCAATATCATGAAACTACATGAAGTGTGTGATCTGTCCTAATACCCTAGCATGATAGGCCTAACCTCTAACCTAAAAGAGAGCTAGGGATGTTAAACCTAATCTGCCAATACCATGTCCATGAGAAGAGCCCCCAACCCTTGTTACCTTGGAATGAGGTCTCTAGCTCAGACTCCATAGGAACACAAAGAGTGGGTCAGCGTCAAGGCGACATGCATCATCGATAACAGCGATGGCATATGGTTGGAATCCCTCTGACTATCTGTTAAAGTGAGGAGTATTTATACAGATCTACTTGGATCCCTGACATAGGTTTATTCCCAAACAATAGATAACAAGACGTGCTTGGGACAGTAATTAATATAAACAATCCCCTCAAAAGTAGGAAGAGGGAAAGGACCTAAAGTGAACACCTACAGTTTGTCTTTGTCACTTGATCTTGATGCCTTAGCACAGTGGCACTGATAATGCAAATTAAAAGATGGGCCTAACTCAAAACAAGGTAGCCATCTTAAAAGATTTAATTAAATAAATGTGCTAAAACACAGCAAGTTAAGTAGGGTAAAAGTCACTGGGTGACGGGGGCACGAGTCTGCAAGCCACAGGCTAAGCTAACTCCAGTATCCCATTATAACAAACTAGGATTCACTACACTGTGTCCTTACCTGCACGGATTCATGTGGGAGGAGAGACAAATGGAAAACCCCAGAAAGATGCAGGACATTTACAAGGGGGCAAGCTGCTAGGAATTCCTGCCTTCTGTGACAGATGGAGAGCACCGACCATAACTTTATTGATGTATGCTGGGTTGGCTCTGAAAGTATGACCAGATTTCCTGAAGGAACCTTAAGTGCACACCATTAAACAGGTGATTTAGTACCTAGCAAAGGGCTTGAAGCTCATATCCACCATATACAGGAAAACAAGAAAAATTAACTTCTTAAAGACCAATAGCACAGGGACTTTGAGGAGAAATTGGAGGGATCCTGGTGGCTCAGTCTTGTAAAACGAAATGGTTTCTTCCCTGTAGAAGCAGTATTGCAGCTTAAAAGTACTTGATGTATTTATGGTCCTGCGTGTAGTGTTTGTACTTTTTCTCCATTCTGGGCTGAGAGCCCTTGTGGTAGCTGGTTCCCTAAAGGTCTCCTTGTCCAGGATGCTGGGCAGCATGGGAAAGTAAAGGTTTCCCTTTTGGGGTGGCAGTAGTCTCTTTAGGAGACCCCATAGGTGTCTGTAGCCTTTTTCACCAGGCTGTTGTACATGGTCGGGTCATTCGATGGAGATGGCCTCGATGGGTAGTTATCTATACACTCTTCAGGTAAAGTGATGGCTGGGATCTTCAAAGCCTTGAGCATACTCATCGTCATCTGTCTCAAAGAACTCTTCCTGTTCTTCCTCATGTGGTTCAGGGGTTGCTGGTGCCTCAAGCATCGATTTGGCCTCCTCCACGGCCAGAGTTTCAAAGAATTGCGGCTTTTGGTGTCTTCGATGCACCGGCCTTGTCCCTCGCCATCTTGTATTCAGGGTCCTTCGCCGGTTCTCTCGACAAGGCCTTCTGGCCTTCGGTATCCTTTGGTCTGGATCCGCTCCACTCTCTGTTTTTGCTGACCTTTGGTCACCGCTGTTTTCGGCGCTGAGGCTGCTTTTGTTGTTTTGTCTACAAAGTCAGGGTTCAAGACTTTTCGGCAGTCTCTCCTTTCTGACGTTCTTCAACCCCTTTTTATTTGTGGTTGGAATTTCTCCATTTGTGGCTCGATGTCTGAGTCTATTCCATGTTCTCCTATTCGTCGCTCAAGAGGCCAAGGTGTCAGAGTGATTCTTGATTCTAGGACATAGTGTAGTGTTCCAGTCTTTTCCTTTGTTGTCCCTTTAGAGTTTTCGGCACAAATTCCGCACAGACCTCGTAGTCCCCAACCCTTTAGTCTTTGGGAAGCCAAAGGTTGCAGAATTTATGTGGGTCCCTTTTTGACAACTTGTGGTGGCACTTTGGGCAAAACTTAAAAGGGGTATTTTCCATGGCCCTTGACTTCATTCTCTGTCGATGGTGGGTCCAATTCCCTTCTCCGGAGACCCCCGACTGGATCCGCGGATGTTTTTCTGTGGTGTCACCCGATGGGGCTTGTGGCTGATTCCCGACAGCGTCCCCCGGTGGGGCGCACCAAGGTCTCTCTACTCTCGCTGACTCTTTCGACAGACTTCCAATTTTCCTTCTTTTCTATAAAAAAAATATTTAAAAAAAAAAAAGTACAAAAATTATATATTAAATAAAAATATGGAGCTTCTCCGTCGTGCTTCCAGACCCTCCAGCAGAAAAAAGTATCTCAAGATGGAAGCCATGCGCGGAAACTTCTGAAGCACTGTCTGACGTCACACAGATGACAGACTAAGCACCAAATGATGGTCGATGATATCCCAAAGAGAAAAAAAAACAAAGGGAAAAGACTAGAACCCAACTTTCCGTACCCAACCACTAGATGGCGGAACATTCCAGAAAAGGATTCATACTGCAAAACAGTTACGCATAATGAACGACTGAATCTTATCCATTAGAAGAGTGTACACAGAACAAAAATTACACCAGTGATGCTCAGGAGAATTAACTCGTAATGCATGGGTACTTGTCCTACATTTAAAGTGATCACTAGCAGGCATATACACGTATGGAAATTTGTAACCATAAGGCAACTTTAGAGTAATGCAACCACAAATCTGGAAATACTGAAAAACATGAACATACACTGACACTCAGGAACAACTCTTAGGCACACTTTCCAAGAATAAAAGCGCGAAACCGTATGTTATGATAACACAACTGGGATTGATTGTGCCAAAGAAATATACTGCAGTAAATGAAAACCATCTTTAAACCTTAACATGCAACACTGGGAGAAATAATTCTTGAGATGGATCAATGAGGAATGTGGGGTGAGTAAGAGGCTTCACAGCAAAATAGATGACCAAGAAAAACACTGGAGTTGGATCTTGTAGCAATTCAACTAGAACACATGAAGGAAAACAAAGATGTTGAACTGAGTGATGGTGAAGACATTGAATGACACACGAGTCTTAAAAACGCAACCTGTACAAACTATTGATGGGTAGAAGGGATATTGTTAAAAGCCGATACTAGTCTATTTGTGCACTGCAATGGAAATTTGAGTGCCCACTTCTGGGGATGGGGGCTGGGGAAGGGAAGAGGGAAGAGGGAATTTTATGTAATGATTTGGCGATGTTGTTGTCACACATCTGAAATAACATCAGTATATGGACCAACACCACCGCCTAGAGTTCTGATGGGAGTCAAAGGCACAAGGGAGGAGATCGCACAAATAAAGTCAGTGATGTAGGGGCAACGAACTGAGGCAAGCAAGTGTGTGTGGATGAGTCAGTAGGTGACTGAAGAGAACTTTGCTGCATAGAGATATTAGGTGGTTTGCCGAATGGGGCAATAATGGAGTCAGCTAAGTGGAAGGACCGCTCCACACTGGGTGGCAGGAACTGGGTGAGGGACAGACAGGTTATGGGCCACTGGATCTATAAAGATTCAATTCTGTCCGTATTTGTAATCCTATGCCTAGAATCTACCTCTTTCTTAATTTACTTTTAAAGCCTAGCCTGGTAGCTTTAGCTGTCTTCCAGGTACTCAAAAGAAGACAATATACAGCCTCTCCTAAAAGAGTGCAACAAATCAGACAGTACAAATCTTCCACTGCCAAGTTTGACAGGGGGATAATCTAACACCCTACTCTAATACAGTAATCTGTGACATCAAATAAATGTCTATAGACTTTCACACAGTAATAATAAACCTTCGGTAAAACTCTACTGGCTTTAACATATACTTTACACACCATCCATGTCATGTCTACTGTCTCTCTCATAACTTTTCATAATGAAAATGGTCAGACCTGTGGCAATGACAGTCTTTTTAATGAACCACTCAGGCACATATCCTTGATCACTCTCTCATCAACATAAACAACTCAGGTGTAGTGTAATGAGCATTCACAGGAAGAATACACATCCTGAACGATAAAACGCTTGTTGAGCTTGTGAGTCTGCTTTAGATCTCATCTAAGACATCATGCATGTGTTCTCATGTGCAAGAGATATTATTTACTACACAAAGGGGTTGGAGCCAGCCCATTGATTACTATTGCTGGATTCCCTGCCACTCTTATTTGCAGCCTCTTAATTGACAGCAAGTGCCAGTTTAATTTCCTCTTCATTGGTGTGGAGCACTGAAAAAGTACAGATTGTTTCATTTTGATTAACGTCCTTCTATTGCTACATCTGTGATGCAGATACGCTATTTCTTCTTCCTCGTTGTCCGTGTGGCTTTGTCATATTGATTCTACTCTCCGATCCCTCATTGCTTTTTCTCTCCCATTGTAGTACTTTTTCTTGCCTCCCAACTTCCTTTGCCTGGGTTGCCCCCTCCCAAAGGTCATAACAAAAAAAAACAATAAGCACATTGACTAGGTAAGCGCTGGCCATGTCATAGCACCCATTGGCCGTGTTACTTCTTCCTTCCCACCCCAACCCATTTTCAGGCACCCTACCGTTGTCCATGTTGGTTGTTCCCTCCCATGCTCCCATTGTCTGTGTGGACCCCCACTAGCAGCCAAGGGGAAAAAAGTACAATGAGATGGCCTTGTCATAGCTCTTTTTAGGTCTCGGCTCCATGCAGTGTGCATGACCTGTCTCGAACCGAGGCACGCTGTATCTATAGCTGGGGTTACGTACCACCCATTGGCTTCCCGTTTGATGATACAACCTTCGCTTGCTGTTTCATTCTTCCCATTTGTGAAGGTCATGCATAGGTCATGCCTTTTCTTGTGGTTAGCCCTACCCAGGCACACAACAGAAACTACGATAAACCTCCACAGTGACCATTGTTATTCATTGTTTCCGGACTATTTAATTATTTTTAAAACTGGGTGACTTGTCCCGGCGGCACATAAGGAGCACAGTGCGCTGATTTTATTATTTTTAAAAAACTTGTGCGCTGGATGCAACCACCGCTTCCCCTTCCTCTGCCATCTGTGACAAAAAGCCTCCAGCACTGCCCCCACACCCCCATTACAGTACCATTACCAGAGTGAAGAGGCTAGACTGCACATTAAAAGCTTGCAGTATATTGTCGTCATATTGGATGAGAACGGGTGGCTCTTCTTAGTGGCGCAAAATTCTCATAATTGACATATTGTTAGAAACGTGGAGAATTTCAACTAAAAAGTGCTCTTACTACTGAAGAAAAGAAAAAAGTAAATGATACTGGAATAATATTTTGCTTTGGCAAGCAGGTCATATTTTGTCCTTCTTTTGTTTACGGTGTGTGTGACAAGCTTGTTGCTTGAGAGAGCAGGAGCAGTGTGAGCGAACTTCTTTTGAAAGGGTCAAGGATGCCCGTGATCATGGACTCTCCCAGGGCGTGTGGCTGGATCCGGCTCTGTCGTTCCTGTTTGTTCCTCACTCTGTTCCTACGTAAATAAGGTTTTTTTATGTGCTTATCTTTCTTACTGTATTGTGCTTCTAATTTACACTACAGTCCCTTCTACGGATACCGCTGTTTCTATCTCCCGCCACTCTTCATCCCACCCCCATTGCTTCGCACCCACTGAGCCCTCCCCTGCTTCCCCCCTCTACTCCCACTGTACCATCTCCCTTGTCTCCGTCACGCTTCACACCCACTGCATTACTTGCTCATTAGACCCCCCCGTCTTCTCCTCCTGCCCCTCAAATTCTGAACGTTTATGTCAGAACTGGAATTCCACAAAGCCCACAAGGTACAGCCAATTCTGGCTTCCTTCTATTCTGTAGTGGAGGCGTAAGTTGTGGTTTGCAGTTTCACAAGTGTATCCCAAAAGTTCACAACACCCTGTAGGTGTTGTTGCACAGGGTAAACATTTCTAGAATATAACATGGGCGAGACAGACATGAATACTACGTCAGGTTGGGCCAGAGTTTAAAATCGTAATTGATTCCTTCTTGTGTGCCTGGCCCTGTTCATTAACAAGTATAACATTTGTATTTGAAGGAGTGTCCAATTGATTCCTCCATGTTTATTGTTCACATCTGTGCGATGCAGTCTGTTTGCATGTTCGCAACTGTAAAGGACCCACAACAGTATTGTGTGACATGAGGGAAACATGTGCACCCTAAGTATTGTGAGCAGAGCATATAGTAAACCGATACATTAAAGTGGACCTAGCGGCCACTGTGTGCAATACAGTTTATTAGCACTAAGATAGATATACTGTGTTCTTCTAGTGCGGTCTGTCTGGAAGAACAGCGGTGTGCAGCACCTCTGTGCAAACCAGTCCGCCTTTTTGCGCTATTACTGAACTGAATAACTGGATTCATGTATTTGTGTGGTCCAATCATCACATCCCAGCTTGTTTGTTTGGGCTCACATTCATTCCAAACACCAACACTGCTCTACTGTCAGCATAACGAGAGGCAATCCTGTTTTTCATAATTTACAAGACCCTTTTTCCTTAATGTATTTACAAACAGAGTGACTAATTACAACAAAATTTGCTCATTGTTTGTAACTGTTATGGCTGCAGTATCGTAGCGGAGCTCATTCTACACTGAGAGCCAGTTGTGTTCCTTAAATGGTCTATGAGTGGACATTCACAATCAGACAGATGCTGCACACAGTGTATGGAATTCTGAGATCGACTGCCACAATCATAGAGTTGTATAATAATGTGACACCCTTAAGATTGTTGCCCTATTGGTCCAATACTCTGTTACTTATCAGAGCCATTTCTTAAGTTACTGGAATGCTTAATTTCAAAACTGATTTAGGGTAACAGTAGGAAAGAAAGTACATCTCTCTCTACTGAAACTTCCATAAAGCAAGAGTGTGCTTTGTCTTTATAATTACAAATTGTTGTGCAAAGAGAACATGTCAGTTCTCTTTTCTTTTGAAGCTCTTCAGTGTTGATCAACGGATTTCACAGAATCTCTGGGATGAGAAATCGCCAGGAGGCCCTAGTGTTACGTGTGACACCCTCATCAAGAGCAGGTTTTAACCCACAACATCATATTCCCAGGGACTCTTATTTGGGATATCTTCTAAATGTAGATTTGCTTTTCCTTTTTTGTATCCTGTTAACCAGATCTTGCTCTTTAGATGATATCAGAGTGTGGAAATGAAAAGACTGCCTTTGTATAATTGCAGCTGCTCAGCCACTTCTCTGCTCAATGCCATCATGTCTCTAAGTTAAGCCCAGTTCTGACACATAAACCCTCGCTCTCATGTCTGGCATAGTAAGTGAGAAATTTCTTAAAATCTTGTCCAGCTCTGAATATTTACCTTTATGTACGTCTTTGAATGCCATTTGTACAACTTGAATTCAGATCCTGCACCTATAAAACCTCTTTATTTTAGTTTCATTTCATGACCTCCAAATGGGACTAATGTATGAATACAAATTTGGGCCTTGAAAAGCTTTATGCCCGGTGAGGGCTAGTGTATTTCTTGTTGTATTCTAATTGCATTTATGTAATGTATGTAAGGTTGTGTAAAGCGAACATGTCACAGAAATGTACACAATATATATTACGTGAAAACTATAAATGTCACTTTATAGCCCACGCTTCTACATAACATGGCTAAAAGACATTACCCAAATGACAAATCCAATAGTTCTTGCATTGCCGAGACCGACTGGCATTGCAAATGCTTGTTTCTAACTACTGCTGTCGGTGTTGTTTGTTCCCTCCAGTCCATTGTACGTGTTGCCTGTTACCTCTCACCCTCCCTCTCATTGTCCACGTTACCCTCTCCCATTCACCATAAGAAAAAAAAAGCAATGAGACAGTATATTGCTTTTTCTCTAATGTTTAGCCATGCTGCACAACAGATGCACTGCTTTCTACACGGTTAAGAGATTGGCAGAGCCAATAGCTCTAGCATGGGTGCAACCCATAGGATTTTCCAAAGCTAGTTGGCATTTGGGGCCAACAAGATTCACTTTTGCGCTGCACACCTCATGCTGATGAAAAAAAAAAAATCCTAGGAGGAGAGGAAAGCTGTCCCCTTGCGTTGAGACTTTTTAAAAAGAAAACAAATCTTCCTGCTGCTTGCACTAAAAGAATTTCTCACACAGTGTGGTAGATAAACAGTTCACGCCCCTCGGACCATAAAGGCAGAGAGGTAGTCGCGAATGGTTCATCTGCCACAATAACTTGGATGCTAGTGAAAAAAAAAAATCAGGCATTAACGGACTACAATGCTGTGTAAAGTTCTTAGCTACCTAGTAACAAGGTTTGGCAATAAAGTATGACAATAAGATACGGGTATTTAAATATATTCCAGAATATTGTTCATCATTCTTCATGTATAAACATTCAATTGTATTTTACTTCCTGACCCAGAACAACTTTATTATTACATTATTAAAAGGAAAACCTTTTTACATTGACTTTCCCGAAAGAACAGCACAGCGAATATCAGATTATCAACAGTGATCATCAACGTGTGTAGTTTTACCTGGGTAAGGATGTAACTCCTTTGAGCCTCTTCCATTTTTATCAAACTTGCATTGATGTAGTCATTTTCACCCTGGCGTAGCTTAATTCGACTGTGGTCAACTGTAATGAGAACAGGAGAAGATTAATAAAGACTATATAAGTGTGTGCACTGAAAACACAACACATTCAAATATGCTTCTCAAAAGCTGTTAAGAGGCGTACTGTATCTTCAGGCAAAAGTAGTTCTACTTCATTCGATTCCCCTAACAGACTTGGAAAGAAGGGTAATTATGTGATTAAATGGTCTATATTCTTTGGAAATAAAGCGTGGAGGGCAAAGCTCATAAATGTATTATAAACTGAATGCAGACGAATTAAGGGAGGCACAGAATAATTACTTAAAGCAGGTACAACTTAAAAATACTTCTGTCTAAATGCCCATATTTGACAGCAAAACATAGGCATATACCCTGAAATTTGTATATTTATAAGAAAACCTTACAACACTTTTACACAATTATATTGTAAACTCTGACTGCTTGCTTGTTCAATGTCTAAATATTGGCTAAAAATGATGCACCACACACAAATCTTATCCAAAAACTTTGAAGCACTTACCTTGTTAAAGGCTTTTCCGATAACACTGCAGACATTTTCAACAACTGAATACATTTTTTTAAATCTGCTGGTGAAATCCTCTTACAAGACAGACACCCTGATCCTTTCCTAATCTACTGCTCTCAACATAGCCACACACCCCACACCTAATAATCATTGTTTACTGCTAAACCTCTCTAGGTCAGCAAACAAAAAAAAAAATCAAACCTAAAACAATCAAGTTGCACCAAAACTTCCTTTTGCCAGCCATCATCACTGTAGGGTTTGTAACGGCAAAGCTGGTGGGGGAACTACAATAGAAAACAAACTATCTGCCTCACTCAAAATGGAGCAAGCAGGTAATCATGTTCGCAACAGGATGATCTGCCAATTATGCTCCAGAATGCCCTTTCCGCCAAACTGAAAATCAGGAACACAACTGGCTAATTTCAATTATGTTGCTATCTGCTGTTCCCTCAATTGATTAACCCCTTGGGTATCCTTGGCGTATCAGTTATTTCCTCGGCTGCACCACTCGGGTGCCGAGGACGTAACTGTTACATCCTGCCCCCGGCCATGGTTGGGGAATTGTTGGGGGATGAGCTGCGCTAACCCCTGCGCCTACCTCCCACACCCCACCCTGGGTAGGGATGGGGGAAATCGCTCCCCCATCCACTCCCCAACCTTCCCCGGTGACGTCTGATGATGTTAGCGTGCAATCCCAATCTGACCTCGGAGGTTGCTTCCATCGCGCTGGAAGCCATGCTGATTAGTTTCTCCTCTGTATGGGGGCAGGGGAGGTGTAGGAGGCATGAAAAGGAAAGGAGAGGCTTTTCCTTTCCTTTTCATGCCTCTCTGGGCATTCCTGCAGCATGATCACATAGCGATCGTGCTTCAGGATTGCCCACTAGACAACAGAGATTTTTTTTACCCTAGGAAAACAAAGAAGGGGAGCGGCCCCTTGCCAAGAGTCGCTCCCAAAAGGGGGGCAATTTATTATAAGGCCATTTCTGCCTTATAATAAATTACCTCCCTTGGGAGCAGATCAGCCTATTTTTATTAGGTCAATGGCCCCCCAAGGGGGGCACAAACCACTAGACACGAGGGATTGTTTTATGTGCAACCATTTCACGCACAGGTGGCTCCCCTGGGGGAAATTTTATTTTAGGTCATTTCTGCCCACCTTTGAGGCAGATCAGTCTATTTTTCTTAGGCCAATGGGCCCCCAAGGGGGGCAGAAACCGTTAGACACCAGTTTTTTTTTTTTTTTGCACCAATTTCACGCAAGGGGAGCAACCCCTTACGCAAGTGTCGCTCCCCATGGGGGCAAAATTTATTTTAGGCCATTTCTGCCCCCCCCCCCTCCTCCCGGGGCAGATTGGCCTATTTCTAATAGGCCCATCTGTGCCCAAGGGGGGCAGAAAACACTTAGGCACCAGGGATTGGTGTGTGTGTGTTTTCTGTTTAGGGGGGCAGCCACTTGGGCAAGGGTCGCTCCCCATTGGGGCACATTACTGATGGCCATTTCTGCCCTCCTGGGAGCAGTTCGGCCTATTTTCATAAGGCTAATTTGCCCCAAGGGGAGGTGCAGAAAGGCCACTAGACACCAGGGCAGAATTATTTTTCAAAAAAAGAGGGTGGGGGTATGGCTATTCCCCCACCCCAAATAAATGGGGACAAAGTTGTTTTGCTCACCGGTGGGCAGATGGGGCAATTACCCCCAATCCACTAACTGGGGGGGGGGGGGGGGGGGGGGGGGGGGGGGGTTCCGACAGAAAGCCTACTCGATGCCAGGGAATAAAAAAAAATATATATATATATATTGGGGTGGTGGCTACCAACCAGTAGGCCAAGGTTATGCCCCTACTCCAACTGAAGGGGGTAACAGTCTTTAAGCTCTCCTCCTGCACACTAAAAGATCTTACCCCAATGACAAGCAAGAGGACATTTGATTATTTTGGATTTTGGTTTTACATTTGGGCCATGAGAGCTTGGCTAACTCTCAACATCGTCCAACTTGGAATGGTGAGGGCTGCACTTTTTGGACTTTGGGACGCTGTTATCTAGAAAACTCTAGGAGACCTAGACACATCAGAAAACTAAACATCTGGGTGAGTCCAGGGTGGTGTGCTTCACATGCACCCCGCACCATTTTCTTACCCACAATGCCCTGCAAACCGCCAACTTTGCTTGAAATCACACATTTTCACCACATTTTCGTGATGGAACCTTCCGGAATCTGCAGGAATCCACAACATTCCTATCACCTAGCATTGTCGCATCTATACCGATAACAATTCTGCCTCATTGTCAGCCTGAAAACGTTTTTTTCTCCCAAACTGCCCTTTTGGACCAGCCCTGCTTCTCTCTCAATTTCAACATGTTTTTGGCTCTTCCCTCTCACAGGCACTTATCCCACCTACACAAGTGAGGTATAATTTTTTAATCAGGAGACTGAGGGGAACATTGGGTGGTAGGATTCCATACAGAAAGGGGGGGGGGGAAATGTGTGTTTTGTTTAGCTAAATTTAAGGTTTGATGAGGATTCTGGGTAAGAAAACATTGGGGGATCCACGCAAATCACACCTCCCTGGACTCCCTTGGGTGTCTAGTTTTCAGAAATGTCTGGGTTTGGTAGCTTTACCTGTATGGCTGCTGAGCTCAGGACCAAAAATGCAGGTACCTCCGCCCCAACCCCCGAAAAAACAAGTAGTGTAGGTAGTTTTGTTACTGAAAATGCTGATGTGTCCATGTTGCATTTTGGGGCGTTTCCTGTCGCGGGCACTAGGCCTACCAACACAAGTGAGGTACCATTTTTATCGGGAGATTTGGGGGAATGCAGGGTGGAAGGAACTTTCTATCACCAAAATGCGAGGAAAAAGTAATTTTCTTTGGTCAAATTTTGAGGTTTGCAAAGGATTCTGGGTAACAGAACTTGGTGGGAGCCCCACCAGTCACCCATTCTGAATACCCTAGGTGTCGAGTTTTCAAAAATGTACAGGTTTGCTAGGTGTCCCTAGGTGCTTGCTGAGCTAGAGGCCAAAATCCACAGGTAGGCACTTTGCAAAAAACAGGTCAGTTTTTGTGGAAAAATGTGGTGTGTCCCTGTTGTGATTTGGGGCATTTCCTGTCGCGGGCACCAGGCCTACCCACACAAGTGAGGTACCATTTTTATCGGGAGAGACTTGGGGGAACACAGAATAGAAGATAAGTGTTATTGTCGCTTGTCTTTCTCTACATTTTTTCCTCCCGAATGTAAGACAGTGTTTAAAAAAGACATCTATTTGAGAAATGTCCTGTAATTCACAAGCTAGTATAGGGACTCCGGAATTCAGAGATGTGTAAATAAACACTGCTTCTCAACACCTTATCTTGTACCCATTCTGGAAATACAAAGGTTTCCTTGATATCTATATTTCACTCTTTAGATTTCACCAAATGAATTGCTGTATACCCGGTATACAACAAAAAAACAATTGCAAGGTGCAGCTCATTTATTGGCTCTGGGTGCCTACAGTTCTTGCTGAACCTACAAGCCCAAAATATCCCCGCAACCAGAAGAGTCCAGCAGACGTAACAATATATTGCCTTCAAAAATTTGCCATAGTTGGGGAAAAGTTATAGAAGAAAACGTGGACAGAAATGGCTTTTTTTTCACCTCAATTTCAATATATATATATATATATTTTTAGCTGTTACTTTGTTTGGAAATTCTTGACAAATAACCCCTTGCTAAATTCAGAATTTTGCCTTCTTTTCAGAAATGTTAACTGTCCGGGATTTAACATTGGTTTCACACCCATTTCTGTCACTAACTGGAAGAAGGCTGAAAGCATAAAAAATAGTAAAAATGGGGTATGTCCCAGCAAAGTGCCAAAAATGTGGTGTAACATGTGGTTTTCTGATTCAAGTCGGCCAGTTCCTGAAAGCTGGTGATTTTAGCACCGCAAACGCTTTGTAGATGCCATTTTTAGGGAAAAGAAATGCATGCTGTCTTCTGCAGCCCTTTTTCCCATGAATGTTTAAAAAACGAAATTTTAGCTCTATTTTGGCTAATTTCTTGGTCTCCTCCAGGGGAACCCACAAACTCTGGGTACCTCTAGAATCCCGGGGATGTTGGGAAAAAAGAAGGATGCAAATTTGGCGTGGGTAGCTTATGTGGACCAAAAATTTACGAGGGCCTGATCGCAAACTACCCCAAATAGCCCAAAAAAGATTTGCCGCCAGAGGGTGAAAAGGTCTGGCCGCGAAGGGGTTTAGGAAAGATAATCACTGATATCTTATTTCTCAGCATTATTTAAAATCCTCAATATTTTTACAATTAATTTACAATTTCGTCATTCTGTTTTGACCAGTAAATACTGATACGCCTTTACATTTGCTTTTGATATTTAAAGACAAAAGCACTCTGTCATTTATCCCATCCTGTCATTACAGACAGGTTTACTTGGTAAACCCTGATAAACGGAAACACACAAATAAATGTGACCAGATTATTTCAGTCCACGACAGTTCTGAACAGAAATCCAGTCTCCTACTCTTCCCCACCCACTTTTCAAACTTTTTATCGATTCTGAATACAAACTTTTGGCTTATCTCACGTCATCTTCATTTGAATAAAAATCACTTTCAGCAAACTTTAAGCAAATGTTATACATTGCACAAGGTTTTTATCTCTGCTAAATCTGAATTATTTGAGAGCTGTGATCAAACATTCATATGACTCCGTAGGGGTCCTCAAAAATGATGTTTTACTCCTACCAGCGGTGGATTATCTCATCCTCACTTTTGCATTTCACATCATCTATTTTAGCCACCTTCATTTCAGTCAGCAGGAGGGGAAAATGAACCATTTCCTTGGAAGGGCTAATGTTACTTAGAAACTGAAGGATGATTAACTTACTCTTTCTACATTCACATTCAGCTATTCTGGTTTCATTTGAATGAGATGGGATTGAAGCAGAATTTCCTTTCTTTACTTGCTCTGATTTTGTTTGAAAAGCAATGAAATTCCCTGAATCTCCATCCTCTCCTCATACAAATTTCCATTACCCATGTATCTCTGCCTATAAAGCCATCCTTGACCACATTCCTTACTTCTCGACTACGTTTGTCAAACGTGGGTTAAACGTAAACTCCTTAGGATTCATCCTTGATGACAGATTACGTATGAATGAGCATTTTAAAAACATTGTGAAAGGAGATCAATGACAATTGAGACGGATTAAAAAAATGAAACCATTTACCACCAATAAGAGTCTAAAATAGCATAACCCGGTACGTAACATCTCTGATTTGAGAAACACAAATATTAAAATTAAATCACTCAAAGACCTAATTCATGCCAAAGAGTGTTTGGTGGCTGCAACCTGTCAAAGGGTAATATTGCCCAAATGATAAATGTCCTATAACAACATGGTCAATCAAGAACTCTGAAGGCACATACTCCCTGAAACTCCAAAAGTCCATAGCACTATCTAACAGGGAAGCTCATACTCAAAATCCAGTGTAGAAATTGCATTATCACCCCCGACATGAGAAGGCCCTGGCAGTCATTCTTTGCCCCACTCTTTACCACATGAACAAGCCACATGACTGTATCATCTGTTCCTCCAACTGCCAGTCATTGTACACTTTATCTGAATTTGTACAATCACTAACCGTTTTCTGTGTTTTCTGAATCAATTATGTTGCCAACTGTCTTTATCCAAACAACTGGTTTCCTCATTACTTTGTACTCCACTTCAAGCTTTATTTATAGAACTCCAACGTTTATAAAGCCTATTAATTGCTTTACAATACTATCTTTATAAAATAAATGAATAAGGAGGGTTTGGCATTAGGAAGCGTGGGTGGCATCTTTTTCTGCTGGCTTGGCAGACCTAAGATCTAACCAGTTGTCTGTTGGCTGCATTGGTCAGAGTCAAAGAAAAATACCCAAGTAGTTCAATGTGTCCAGGATGTGTGTTGATCGATGTGTGCCAAGAGTGTGTGTCAAGAGTGTGCGTCTGGAATAGGGGAAATTTTGCAAACCAGACAGGATTTACTGGGCCCATTGTTGTTCGAGCTGGGCAGAACGTGGTCAGGAGTCTATGCACAGACTGGTATGGATTTAAATGGCAGGTGAAGGTCTTAAAATAAAGCAGCACACTTTTCCAAAGGAGCAAATTCCCCTCATTTGTCTTTGCAATCTCAGAGGACTGTGATCTGAATTCTAGTTTGATGCCTCTTCTCCTAAAAGCAATTAGGAAAAAAAGATCCCCTGTGAGTCTACAGGCTGCATGGATCCTGTGATGCAGGATGTGTGCATTTAAGCAGCGGGGAGTGGCAGTTTGATTTTGCTGTGTTCGGTAGTCATTGGAATCTGATAAAAATTTAATTTCTGCTGGGCAGGGGTATGTTGGCAGAGCATTATATGTATTTATTAAAAAGGAAGGTTTGGGCCTGGCACAAGGGTTAACTTGCCTTTTCGAACTGGCGGTTTAAAACTGCACACAGAGGCTCTGCAGTGGCAGGCCTGAGACATGTTTAAAAGGCTACTTAAGTGGGTGGCACAATTCGTGCTGCAGGCCTACTAGTAGCACTTAATTTACAGGGCCTGGGCACAAGCAGTGCACCTTACTAGGGATTTATAAGTAAATTAAATATGCAATTGTGGATGAGCCAACGTTGCCATGTTGTAAGCAGAGAGCACATTTACTTTAGCACTGGTTAGCAGTGATAAGTGCCCAGAGTCCTAAAGCCAGCACAAACAAGTTCAGCAAAACAGGAGGCCTGAAGGCAAAAAAAGTCAGGGGAACCCACGCCAAAGATACCAGGCCTAACAGTGTCTAGAAGAGACTAGGAAAGGAGATGCAATTTGGAAAGGGAGCATTTGAAAGAAGCCCAATCAGTAACCATAATCCTAGACATGGTAAATTAGATACACACACTAAATTAACCTGTGCTCGCCCCCTGGTACCTTTGCACAAATCAGTCAGGCTTAAGAGGCAAAGTGTAAAGTATTAGAGCAACAATTCAAACAGTAAAGCAGTGAAAACACCACACAAAAATATACCACACCTGGTTAGAAAAATATATCTTAATTTCATGAACAAACCAAGACCAAAACAACACAAATCTAAGAGGTAGAAGTCGAAATGTCAATTTTTAAAGAAGGAACCTATATGTAGTGCTTAAAAGCATAAAGCGACAACTGGGGCTATCTGGTAGCGCTACACCGGATCTAATCTGAAAGGTCAGGCCGACCACATTGGGGTGTGGGTCAGATACCGGGTCCAGAATTGGGCCGCTGAAAAAAGTAGCAAAATAGGGAGTTGTGTCGACATCAAGGGCAAGATGTCAGGGGCAAAGGGGACGATGCGTCAGCATGGATCTTGCAGACATAGGTGATGCATTAAATCCAAGCAGAGCAAAGTTAAAGATGTGTCAGGAACGACGGCAATGAGTGTCAGTTGGCAAATGTGGTGCTTCCAATCCTCACATAGGTGGAGATGTTCTGACGGTAATCTGAATCCACGCAGCAGCGCTGATGTGTCGATATCGATTCACTGGTTCTGATCGGTGTAATATCATCAATGCACAGGTTCTGGCAGTTGCAGCACTTTACACCCATTTCCAAATGCCAAAGGACTTGATTATCAGCACTTGACAGGGCAAGACTTGCATCAAGCAAAGTTCAGGAGCTGTTGCAGGATGAAGAGAAGTCTTTGATGTCCCAGAGATTTCAGAAGAACTGGAGGAATTACAGCAAGCCCCTGGAGTCACTTTGGTTCTGGGTTGGACAGATTCATATCCAGTCCTTCTTACTACCAGGCAAGGAGGGCAGTAGGCCAGCACAGGAGGCTTCCAGTAAGGTGACAGTCCCTTCAGCAGATCTGCTTCCTAGCAGAGTATTCACATGTCCACAAGTGTATTGAGTTGGTGGCGTCTTATGTCCATTTCTTATACCCAGTAGTGCCTCTGAAGTGGGGAACACTTCAAAGAGAGACCTTTGAAGTGCACAGAGTCCCTGCCCTTCCTTCCCTGGCTCCAAACTCACTACAGGGGGTTATGAAACCCATTGTGTGGGATCAGGACACAGTCCTATCAGGTGTGTTAGCTCCTCCTGCCCATTCTACCCAGGACTGCCCATCAGTATGTGGAATCCCTTCATACACACTAAGATCCCTTTGTGTGTGGCTGTCTAGAGGGAATGCACAGGAGCCCTGCTGTAACCCGCCAATAAGTGCAAAGGGCACCAGATGGGTAAAGCAAGAAAATACCAACTTTCTAAAGGGGGCATTTTCACCACAAATTTTGATTTTAAATTGTGATTACAGACACCAAACATGGGGATCCCATCTTTTCCCAATGGAAAATTACATTCATAAAATGTAATAAGTTAACCCTAATGTTATCCTATGGGATTGCGCGGTAGTAGTGAAAAATGAATTTAAGAGTTTTTCGCTACTAGGACATGTAAATCTTACAAGTACATGTCCTACTATTTAAATACACTGCACCCCGTCTTTGGGCTGTCTAGGGTCTATCTTAGGAGTGGCTTACATGTATGAATTAGAAAGCAAAGTTTGGGCCTGGCACAAGGGTTAACTTGTCAGGTTGCCAAGGCAGTTTAAAACTGCACAGACAGGCTCTGGAGTGGCAGGTCTGAGGCATGTTTGAAGAGCTACTGAAGTGGATGGCACTATTAGTCAATCAATCAATCAGTTTTTAGAAAGCGCAGCTAATCACATGTTAGGGTCTCAAGGAGGTGGTGGTGAGTCTGAGCCTCATTCGAAGATCCATGTCTGGAGGTGTTTCCTGAAGATGGTGAGTGATGGGCTTTGTCTGAGGTGCATGGGTAGGTTGTTCCAGCTCTTAGCTGTGAGGTAAGTGTAAGATCTTCCTCGGCAGTGGTTTTCCGGATACGTGAAATGGTGGCTAGTGCTTGCTGGGCAGATCGGAGGAGTCCAGCGGGGTTACGGAATGATATGTGCTGATTCCGGTGGGCCGGTCCGATGTTGTGAAGGGCCTCGTTGGTGTGGGTAAGTAGTTTGAAGTTGATTTGCTTCTCCACTGGGAGCCAATGGAGGAGTGTAAGGTGTTGGGAGATGTGTTCCTGGCGGGGGAGGTTCAGGATGAGTCTGGCAGTGGCATTTTGGATGAATTGTAGTTTCCTGATGTTCTTTGTCGTGGTGCATGCATAGAGTGCGTTGCCATAGTTGAGCATGCTTGTGAATAGGGGTGGGTGACTATCTTGCTGCAGTCGTCCGGGATCCATTTGAAGATTTTGCGTAGTTGGCGGAGGGTGTGCCAGCAAGAAAAGGTGACTGGAGTGCACTTTACTAGGGAGATACAAGTACATTAAATATGCCAATTGTGGACGAGCCAATGTTGCCATGTTTTAAGCAGGGAGCACATGCACTTTAGCACTGGTTAACATTGGTAAAGTGTCCAGAGTCCTAAAGACAGCCAACAAAAACAAGGTCAGAAAAACAGGAGGCCTGAAGGCAAAAAAGCTAGGGGAAACCATGCCAAGGATGCCAGGTCTAACAGTGACTCGTTGAGACCAGCAAAGGTGATGCAGTTTGTAAAGGGAGCATTTGAAGAAAGTCATTGCTCCTGACCAAAGCCCTACTAGCATTAGTGCATCCTTTCTCATAAATGCAGAGGAAGAGTCAGTGAGTAGCACCAAACAAGATGGGTACTGCTTTGGTGGACAAGCTTCCAGCATTATGGAAACATGCAATTCATAAGTCCACAACACATATAGCTGTCAATTCCAAGGCACATCCTGGGACAAAACCAAGTCAAGCACAGCATTATTAATATGATTAAGCCAAGATTAACTATCTTCCAACAATCAATTTATGAATATAGCACAAGTTAAAAAACATTAACAGTCCAAAGACTGTATAATTGTGCAAGTTGTTGTCCATAACATATGATTAATATGTTTAAGATGTAAACAATTTCATGGTATACGTTCTGCTATCCCATGAGGCAGAGAAGATAAAAGGTCTCTAGCAACACTAAGAGCAACATATAACAAAAGATTAAAACATGTATGAAGAGAAACAGCAGAAATGGGAGTAAAAAGTAGGAACCTGATCAAGAACAGGCAAATAAAAATACCACTAACAACAGGCAAAAGGTTATCCCAAGTTAGACAAATTTAAAAAACAATCCTAGAACAACAGAATGAGAACTCTGGGTAGTTTAGTCGGCTGAGTATATTCATCAGTGGTGTTCTATACAGGTCTCCATTTCGATAGAAAGCTTCTAAATCCAGCAATGCCATCAAACAATCATTCATCATTCAAGCCCACTGTTTATATCAAAGTTTATCTGTTTGCTTCCTGTGAGGCAAGTCAAAGCCACGACTGGATCCAATAGCAGGGTGTTGGCAGTGAAATGCCATAAAATTCAAAATGAATAACAAGATGTTAGAGGCTTATAACGTACTGATAAAATCACCGTTTCACTTGGAAGCACCAACAAGAGGGTGAAGGGAACAAACCCATTTTATAAATTTCATATGGAGTCCAAGAAGCTCTACAGATAATCATTAAACAAGACTGCCCAATTTTAATGCAATTTTTTATTTAAAAGTAGCTTCCCTAATTCATAACAATTGCTTCACTATTGGAGAACATTATGTTTGGGGGCGATCAGACTTCCATTTATCTGTAGTTGCTTCTATCAAAATGTGCCTGAGAGATTTAACAGAACTATAAGCACATTTCCCCCCCCCCCACCCTCCTACAGTATTGTAATCCAATAACATTTCTTTTCTTTACAGCGGACACTCCAAATTAAAAAAATGTATGAGATTTCTCATTTTGTAGACCGGTTTTCATTTTGGAGATGCGCACACATTTTGGGACACTGATTAGCCAGCTGAGAAATAAGACTCACACCTGAATACTCCCTCTCATCCCAAGACATAGCTTTACCTTCAACCCAATATATATATATCATTCCTCAACAGCAAGTCAATCTTAAATTTAGAGAAGTAGGAGTAGCCTCAGTTTTACTATTGTTTATTAAAGATGATGGAATAGTAAGGTATGTGCTACAATGTGTGATATATGCTACAGATCAATTAGGATGACAACGTCACTATTACATCAAGCCATTGAGGCAGCTGAGAGTTCAGTAAACTATCAAGGATCTACTGTGACCCATGTCTTCCTAAGAAGGGATGCTGATGGCTGTAGAAATTCCTATAAGGGTTAGTATAAGATTGTGAAAAAATACAATTCACAGAATTGAAAGGTCAACATTTGCAAAAGATAATGTATCACTTGCTCAACAGTCATTTGATAGTATTAGTAGCCACTCACTAAATCAGATACTTAAGCAACTATTTTGTGGTGATCTTATCTTTTTGAAATAAGTTTTTTTGCTAGTATTTCATCTACATCACTTACAAAGATTAAATCCAGGAATTTCAGAGAGTCTGTGTGACATCAATAATCAGACTTCTTTACTATAACCCTGATACACTGTACATTTATGAATTTTATTACTGATTTATAAGTATTAAGTAACCAGAAAACTATGAATAATTTGAAAGCAAAGATTCATGGACAATATGAATAAAAGAGAAAAGGAGGCAGCCGTGCAGAGTTTCTCTCTTGAGAGTAAAGAAATATGTGAGAACTGCATTAGTTCTTGGCATTTAATTTAGACAGTTTTATAAAGAAATAACTCTGATAAAGTGAGGTCCAAGGTGGACAGCACTAAAAAAAGCCCATAAACTAGCATAGATTTCAAGGGCTATCTATGTCTCACATAAATATAGCTGTAGAGAAATCCTTCTTACTAACGTATTCAATTAGACAGGAAACGAGTCTGATGTTGTCAGCTGATGATTTACATAATATAAAACTTGAATAAACATAAATCAGTGGCAAGTTATAGAATACTTGTAAACCATGCTTACGCACTGCACTATTGGCCACCAGTTATGTGCCAACACCCTGGGATGCCTTATGAAAGGAGGAACACCAGAGCTCATCTTCTGACCCCGTTCCTGTAGAAATGCATCTAACTTTGCCACATTTTAACAGTTTCATACAGCAGGGAAAAAGATCAGTCTCACAAATACCCACAACTCTTTCATTACTCAAATCACACCAGATCACTATGCTCTGCCAAGTGATTAAAATATCAATAAACTATCTCATTTCTCACCCTGGCAAGAACTCCACCATAATGGATATCTTAATTAATGAAGTGGCAGAAGCCTTTGTCAATGCTCCCCTACATTGACCTCCTCAGCCTGTCCCACTGGTAAGCAATTATCATGTTTTCTAGGGAACTCCAAAAAGGCACACCCCTCTTCAAGCATACCAATCCTCTTCATGTGTTAAACGTTTAGTCTCTGTAGTGCATGGCAAACGTGTGATTCCAGAAAGTTGTGGATGATGAGTCTATCAGACAACGTGGACTATTCCCGACTGAAATCATACTTTGAAGGAGTTAATCTGATTCCTACCTTGATAGAACAGACTTTCAGACAAGGAAACTTAAAATCAGGATGGTGACTATTGCTGAACCCCGAATGTTCAACTGAGACAAAAGCCTTTAACCGATTTTCAAAGAAGCACAAATCCTGCAAAGGATTACTGGTATTATGAAAAAGAGATTAATGGAACAGTAAGATACTATCATCTAGTTATATGGTCATCCAATGTTCGTGCTCAGAGTCAATGCAACTCATTTGAGCAAGTTTTTAAAATATCACTGGCACATGAATAGTCAGAATAGCAGACTGGAAAACTGTAACATCTGTCCTATTGAGACAATTCATAGAAATTTCAAACAGACGTGGGCATTCGTTAAATCTAGGCAGCCATTGAGGCACTCTGCCATGGGCGCAGTGGTTGGTGGGCACCCACAGTTTGTGCACAGGGTTTGCCCCCAACCTCCAATTTGCATGGCCAAAGGCCTACACAGAGGGGGTTGTCCCTCCCATCTGCTTGTTTGCATGCAGGGCATTGTGGTAAGAGAGGCTCTGCGCCCCACATCCCCCTGCCTAAAGCTATGTGCAGCAGATATTCTCTGTCTCACAAGTTCTCAGCTCAAGACCAGCCTGAAGGTTTAAATAGCATTCTGCAGGCTCCTAACCACAAATCTTGTCCAGCAAGGATCAACAGCTGTTGTTGGCCACTGGTTGCTGATTAAGTCTCCAAACTTGGTTGTAGAAAAAAGGAGTTTATTCTATGATAACACATGCACTGTTCCTTAATCTTCTAATTTACACAATAGAGGGTGCTCATCTTGGTGATTAAAGAGTGCATGTATAATTAACTGATAGATTACAAATATTCAGAGAGTTTAGGGTTGTCGACTAACGAGCCGCCTCTGAAAACGTATCAGAATCTACAGTTAATTGCATACTAATTCCACATCTTTCCACCACAAAAATGAGTCCCAGATTCAGAAAAGAATTGTGCCTTGTGCATTCTCTTCTTGCTCAATAGTCTTATTGGCTATTGAAGATGAAACCCATCAGTGGCTTCCAGAGCGGATTGTGGAGAAAGTCTGTGGCACCAAAGAGGTGGCCCATCTTAGCAAATGAAGACCTCATCAGCCTTTGAGGTTCAAATGAAAATTCCTGGAAGAAACATCTATGTGGGATTTGTATTACACCCTGCAAGAGAAAATAAACTGGTCCACTTGATCACTTATAAAGTCTGTAACCAAGCTTTATGTCATTGGTTAAGGCTTTACTCCGGGGCAGTGACATTATACAGTTTTGTAGTTGCAGTACTCCTGACATAATTAATCCATCTCTTGAATAACTGGCACATTTTAGAAAACTTAAAAAAAAAAAAAAGGAAAATCATTTTTATTGATTTTTACCACACAATACACACACGCTTGATACAGAGCCAGCAGTTAAATAAAAGGGAATCTCCATAATACACCTTGCCATGCCACATATTGAGCAGCGCAGGTTCACCCCCACTTGAGGCAAAACAAAAGGCATTAAATATCAAGCAATACCACAAGCAATCAATCAAACACCCCGCCTCCTCCCACCCCCACCAAAGACCATGGTCGAGATGGTCATGGTCCCAGGTTTAGCCCCGTGTCCCGCCCAGTCCTTTCAAACTTTGTAATGCTTCTGTGGGCATCCCCTGGCCATGCATACCAGGTGTTCCAGGCCCACGCAATGATCCATACCAGTGGCCAATCTACCTACGGTGGTAGAAAAGTTGTTTTTAACCTTAACTGGTGAAAGGTCACTAAAACAAAAAAGCACCACAAATGGTACTTCATAGTCGATGACCGTTTGCACAAGTTAACTGGTCACCATTTAGCTGAGAATTATTGTACTGGTTCTGATAAAGTGAAGAGTTTGCACAGAGTTTATTAATGTGTGTTAACGTGACAAAATAATGAAATAATACAGACAAAGAAAGTGGGTGTCTACGCCATTTGATTTGCTTTTCTTTCGACATAATTTGTCAACCCTCCTACATGATTTGGTCCGTCTACTTTGAATAACTCTAAGTGCTCCGAATGTACTGCTTGAAACATTCACCATGATTAGACATCTAAGGTCAAATGACGAGAAGAAAAGTTACTTATCTTTGGTAACAATACTATAGGTGGATCCTTAATCCTTTTGCAGACTCTTCACCTGTTGAGCATTGCTTACAAGGCTTCAGACTGGTCTGTCAAACTTTTTACCCTCAGAAATAACTTTCCAAGACTGTCAGGTGGCTCATTCATGACCCCCATCTTTGGATAAGACGTTAGAGTACATTATTCGCACATCAGCCTGCTGGCTGTCAGTTCCTGTTACTTTTTCACACCAAGTGAGGCATGTGGAGAGGAACTGATAAAGTCACAATAGGAATAGAGACAGCACATAACATACTCCCATATGTTGGGATCTTATTAATCAAGGCACAATCTCATTGTGGAAAAGGATGGCAGCAATGAGTGGGTAAATTACATAGCCACCAGCATTATTGTTATTTAAGGCAGGTAATTTTTTTCCTGATGCTTAGGTTTTACCGCAGATTCTTCACCTTTTAAATGGACAGAAATCACTACCTCTCTGGGAAGTGGGACTGATCAGTGCTAGTTAACCCACAAAAACATGCAACACAACTCATGCAAACCACCTGTTACTCTGTGCCTGAGACGTGTGGCAGCAGTACTTAGCACAGGACTGAATGATGAACACATAGCTGCATGCTAGAAGTTGCCAACCGGATGTCTCTGAAAGAAACATCAAAGCAGCCACAGCCCTTGCAGAGTGAGCATGATTTCTTTCTGGAGAAACTTTCTTGAAAGGGCAAAGAACTTTGTGATACAGAGAATGACCCAATGTGAAATGGCAAGATTGGTCACCATCTTGCCAAATTTAGATCCACGAATGCCACACAAAGATGGTCATCAATCCTATTCTGTTACATGTAGTTAGTGTAGATCAGCGCAGCACGTCTGGGGTCTACTCCATGGAGCAGTTTCTGCTTTGTTGGAGCCAAAGGAGGGGAACGATGGAAGGGTGACAGATTGGCTCAAACAAAAATACACCAAACACCTATGGCAAGTATGGGCAATTACAGTGTTCAATTTACCTGGTAGAAAACTGTGAAAGGTGGACGAACATAGAGCCAAAAGATTTCAGACTCCATAAGCAGTAATTGCTAAAGTAATTGGCATCAAAACATTTTAGATTATGAATGCAAACTAGGCAACAGTGCACCCGCTAATATGAAATGCAAACAAGATTCCAATTCCTCTGCCAGGTAGCCTTTAACTGTAGTCATCACCAGATTGGCAATGGCCAATGTAAACCTCATGACGTCAGACAGGTGAGATCTAAACAAAGCAACATCTTCTGACTCACTCCACTGACCAAACGTGCTCCAGTGGCTTTCATACAGCATTTGATAAAATTGTCTACCAAGATGAAATCTGTGATCTTATGAGGAACTTAAAAGCTCTCTAGCTGGCTGGCTGAATTCCAACATGTGCTGCTGCAGCAGCAGGAGCATAGTCGTCATTATCTTCTGTGGGCTGGGGTACTTCTTACTGTATGATCAGGGTCAATGTACAGGGAAAGGAAGAGGAGGCCGGATGTTTAGTGTCAACTGATCGTATACCAGATCCTTCGAGCCAGTCTTGAGCAAACAGTAACAGCTGTACCCCTGAGACAAGCTGAAATGGAAGGCATGCCCCAGGGAACGTTCCAGAGTAAAGTGTCTGGAACAAAACAGAACACTATGTTTTGACCATTGTTAAGCTATTCACAAATCTAAATCCCAATCTGGAGAACATCCACTCAATTACTTTGTGGTTTAGCTCCCATTCATGGTCCTTCTGAAAGAAAAAACTGAACATATGCTCTCACACTGAGGGATCAGCAAGATCAGCCATAACCAGGAAGATTTTCTGCTTATTCACCCACTTCATAACATACGGTCTGCGCCTCCACAGCACCCTGTTTGTTGATACAACAGGTGAAACGGAAGGAATAATATGGAGCACCTGTTGCTCAAATACATTCATACACATGTGCTATTCCAAAACAGACTAAAGGCCCATATGTCATTTCACACAGATGACCTCTCCAGTGAGTGAGGCATACTTGACCACAGTAGCCAGAGTCTGTTTGGAGCTGAAGGAGTAGTCATCAAGACCAAGGGGGATTCATCTACCAGTGCACTGAAAACATCTATACTTGAGTTGAGAGGCTTCCTGCGGACAGGGAGAAATGGCATATAAATGTAGGTGTCCTAGAGGTTTAGGGGCACCAACTATCTCCAAGGTTTAATGCCAACAGGACTTGGCACGGTGACAGCACCAAGAATTTGTCTTGTTGGATGAACAAGCTCAGAAGGAAGAGATGCAGGGCATGACTCAATCCTTCTTGTCAAGCAAAGAGTAAAGCGAGTAAAATAAAAGTCCATGTCCCTCTCGTGCAGCAGCATCATCTCTCTGTGCCCTTTCATCCCACTTGTCCACTAAGAAAGGACCTCCTCTAGAACTGAGGTGTGAGCTGCAGAGCACCCTCTGATGGTAGGGGGGATTATCTGCAGGGCAGGACAGAATGGGAATGGATATCATTGACAATCAGCTGGATGACCTGAGTGGTCTGTCGAGATCACCTTGCAGGTGGGGTAGTAGGGACAGGAGGGCAGCATGCCAGACTCCAAGATAGCCAAGCCGTAGTGGGCCTTTCCAGAAGTCAGAAAAGAATCCATCATCATCCTTGACCAGCAGTGCTATTTTTCAGGTCTGTGACTCAGTCCATGTGTACAGCACTGTTCTGAGAATGAAATCTTGCCTGCAACGGTCTCCTGAGACTATGCACTGCGGACCTGAGCCATCCATGTAGTGAGCACTATTCTGATGCAGCTGTTGCTGCTCTGGCACTGGGGCCTTGGATCCCTGTTTGTGAGGTCCCTGCAGTTTCTGCTAACGTGCTATACTGACCTCGCAGCCTAGGGTGCCACATGTGGTTGACTGTGGGGGTGGTGTGGTTCTCCCACAGTCAATCACATGTGGACCCTGATCAGTAGGGGAGCAGCTTCAGGGGCTGCTTGGGTGTTAACCCCCCCCCCTCATAAATGTATTTTCTGGTAAATAGTTGGGTAAAGGCGTTTTCAGTCAGGTATGGCGAGTTGCTTTTCACCACTAAAGTTCACATACACACAAATATACACACAACTCTCTCCCTTTACCTGTTCTGAAAGTCTACAAAAAAATGTTGGTAAGTTTACAAAATACTGTGTTTTCCCTCACTTAGTCCTCCTAATATCCTGCATTCCTCTTCCTTTCCACTGCCCCTTAAGCTCCTCTCATACATCTCCCCGTATAAAGTATTTTTACATTATAGGACAGTGTGATTGCTGGGAAAGTTGAAGATCACCCCGATCTTACAGATCAAGCTACGCCCCTGCTGATCAGACTAGGGCCCTAGAGACGCGGCATATCGGTTTGTAACTGGGGGAGTGGGCAAAGAATCATGGGCAAGCATGTTGCCAGTCTCACTCACCTCATAGAAGTCTATAGTTATTAATGTCCCCAATGTAGCTGTAGCCCACTTCCAGAGAGCCATTAACCCTTCCATGGGTAACAATGGGTGTGTAGTGGGGTGCGTCAGCATTTACACTAGCCTCTAAATTTACTTTACAAGGTTTTGATGTATCTTCATGTGCCTTCCCCACTGGTTTTGTACAGGGAAGGCTGGATTTATGCTGCATCTTACATAAGTGCATCCACGCCACTGCACTTTATTAACAGCTACATATGCTCCCCCAAAACCATTCTTTGTAGATCAATGTCCTGCCATCTGTTTGTGGAGTATTCAAACTGCACTCACAGGCAGACAGCAACTATTGGCCCCTACAAACTGCCACTCATTACAAGTGAAAAGGAGCCAAGGTGGAACATTTTGTAGGAGCAAGCCATATAAATAGATGTCCTTATAAGCAGGCCATGGGGGTGGTGGCGCCCTACCCATCCTACAACATTAAATGCCCCCTCGACCCCCAAGGTTGATAACTGCAAAAAACATGTCTTTATATAATCTCCAGGCCACTGGCCTACTCACAGGTCACAATACTTGTTAAAGCAGCCTAGGAGCATCCTTATGGAAACTGTACTCACAATGGAGTCGCACTTTGTTGCTTGGAGTCTCACCTATGCACACTGATTGGTAAAAATGATAACAAGCATTTCAACCTGTCATGCAAGCCCCAACACAGTTAAAGGATTGCAGATGTGGACAGCATGGGCGAGAGGGTGGGCTGTGGCGAATCAAGTAAAGGAAGACGGAACTGAAGATGTGATGCAAAGTGATGCAACCAAGCTTCTCATCCACTGACAGTAAAACTGAAATGCCCACTTATGGAACAGAGTTTATGAACTCTAAAATGGACAAACTGGAATTTTGTTTGTACATGACAGAACAACGCATCTTTGACATGGAGAATGGCATGCAGGAAAAGAACAAAAAGTTCCCGAACATGGAGAAGGTCTTGTACCTGATCAAATCTAAAAACAAAGGCTTAGAGGCAAGATCCAGGTACAACAGTCTTTGGATCCTTGATGTAACGGCGTCCACAAATACGCCTTAACTAGAATCCTAAGCAAACCTCATTATTTGAACAAGATTACTTTTCCCACTTGTTTGAGGTGAGACAGGTGCATCGCTCTGTGATGCACAGGTATCCCCTGGGAACGCCTGCACCACCTATATTCACCTATCTCGGGGACAGTTCTCTCCGACTGGCTAGAGAGAACAAGCATTGGCACTGACATTTGCTGTTTTGCCAAAAATTGTTTTAACGTTCCGCTTTAAATGGAAGTACTTACCTTCCCATGCGATCAGGCTGATTTGCAGCTCCAAATTTGGAGCTGTACTATCTTTGAGCTCAAGCACAAAACACCCATTATTGATATTTCTAGTCACTTTTGTTGCCACACATGGCGATTGAGGAAGATAGTGCAACACCAACCATGCTTAAATCCATGCTGAATACAAATATGTCAAACAGGAGTTTGGAAATCAATACTGTCAACTCACACCTGTACTGCTAGGGAAGATACTACACTTCAGAATCAGGTTAAAAAATGTCTATTTACCTTACCATTACACGGTCAGCAGCCATGCAAGATATGTAAAAAGCAATATATGTGCATATTACACAAACTCAATTCGGTCAAACCTGGGGATATAGTCCCTGAGGACACCTTCATTCAGCTGCAAACACATTTTTATATCACATAATAAATGGGTTTTTTTTAAAGAACGCCTTTCCTATATTTTCACTAGGACCCCCTTATTTTCAATGCAAACACTTTTACTTACCACCAAAACTCATAAAGGCCTTGTCACATGAAAAACTAAATCCATGCTGAACGAGGCCCCAAATTTTAAACAAATCTCATGGGACAAATAGAATCTCACATTAGATAGCTTATCAAAAACAGACTGGGCTTACCACTATTGCTGAAACCAGCTCAATGTCAGATTATGCATTATACACTTCAAATTCTTCCACAGAATCTACCCTATTCTGGTCAGTCTGATGCGTATAGACCTCAGGGAAGATGCTTCATGTTCAAGATGTAAGACTGTAAATGCAGATTTTAAGTACTTGGCATGCAGATGGCCTCAAATTAGTGAGTACTCATGAATGATCACTAGGGAAATCACAGAAATGATAGACTACCCTATTACATAGGATCCTAGGGTTTGGAACAGAATTGGCACTGCCGCTAACTAAATTACAGATTTCTAGTCACTGGGGATGCAGATCTGTGCCCACCCAAGATAAATAGATTGAAGACCTCACAAACAGCAACAAACAGCTCGATGAGTACTCAGGACTTCTACTTTCTTCCTTGGTACCAAGAAATATCTGCGGCACACTAAACAGATAGTTTGCTAGACTTCTGACAGAGCACTCTAAAGTAAAATACAATTAATAAGGGCAGCCACCCATCACATTAAATGCGTGTGTAACTCAAAGGGATGAGTAAGAGTTTTATTCATATATAGAATAGTCATAGTTGTTGCAGCATGATATTTCTGAATTAACCTCTGATGCAATTCATGGCACTGCCCCTGCTAAATATGTTCATTACTGTGATTTCTTGGTTATAGGTGTGCCAATGTATAACTTTGATGCAACGTTCAGAATGTGTGTATGTTAAGTGTGTTTTGTTACATTACAATAAATCAATTTAAAAAAATGAAGAGATCACCTCTTAATTGATGACAAGTTGTTAGACCCTTTCTGCTATCGAAAGATGTGTTGGGGAGAGTCAAATGGGTCTGGAAGCTGCAGAGCTACCAGCTGTGAGTGGTGAAAGGATATAGTGATGCTGTTGATGGTGTCTCTTAGATCCACTACTGTCTCGAAAGGGGGGACTTCACTGCTCTACAGTTTGGAAAGGCTGAGACAGCTGCCTTGGTCACGATTGTGTAGTCCAAAAACAAACTGTCCCTCGCAGTATTGTTGGTGGAACTGCTATGCAGAGGAGGCTTGGCCTAGGGTACAAGCTGCTGACTTGCTCTTTTCAAAACTTTCCAAGAAGCAGTTGGCCTTCTCGCCAAATTGTCACTCACAATCAAAGGGTAGGTCCATGACTGTAGCCTGTGGATCTCCAGAAAATCCACTGGGACACAATCCATCATGTAAACACTAATAGTAGTAATCATAAATTAAGCAATGGTGTCCACGGATGTAATAGCACATTTTAAGGCTTGTTTTGACACACACTGTTACAAAGATCACAAAAAGGTTTCATCTTATGGTCCAGAAAACTGGTATCCAAGTTTTCCCAATTTCCCCAAAGCATGAACTTACCAGCTAATAGGCTGGCGACTTAACAGTTCAGAAGGCCAGATGCCTAGAAGCAAAACAATTGAAAGCTCTAGAACCTCTTGTATTCTTAATTTGGTTGAAAAACTATGCATGGACAAAAAGACATTCTGACGACAGGTGGAGGAATAGAAAAAGAGATAACCTCTAGAAGGGCTGTGGTGTCTGGCAATCAGTGTATGGCCTGCTGAGCCCCAAACTGGCTTCTGCCACACAGCAATGATAGGATCAGTGAGGGCCTTATTGAACAAAACCAAGGACTCTAATGTTGAGGAGGATGACTGTGAGTCCTTTGTGGGAATATTAGATTTGGTTTCTATATAGAGATGGATCAAATCCAAGGCTTCTGCAGCATTCAACCAGCCACTGCTAAGAATGACAATGCCTAAAACAAGGCCAGAACTGGGGATGTCTCTGCTGATGTATTATCGAAGTCACTGATATTTTTTTAAGTCAAGATACAGCCCAGCATTTGTACTGCGATTCGGTAGGAAGCGATTAGCTTCTGACTCGTCATACTTTGTACAGATTCTGAATCTGAGAAGAAAATGTCCTCAATACGGGTGAATGTCTGAACCCTGGGGAGATGTTCACAATAGTTAACATCTCTGAATTGATTTTAAAATTCCCTTTTGCCACACTGAAAATCTTTACCATTTGAAACTTTTTTTGGCAGAGAGGTCGCCTCTGTGCATTGTGCAAAAGGATAATGCACCTGGGAACAAAATTGGGCCATAGAGTCGGATCACAGGTGATTACCTGGTGTTTTCTTATCCCACGCCCAAAACTGTAGCATTCCACTCCCCCTGTATTTTCTTGTTCTCTTATCCGATACAATTTGTGGTATGACATGTTATATTCAGTGAAATAAATGAAAGATAAATGAAATATCTCGGTCGAATGCTGTCAATCAATGTTATGACACTGAAGACCCAGTGGCGGGTTCACAGATACAATACTGTATAAAATATACATTGTTTTCTGGAACGTGCAATTAAATCAGCATCAGTCCTCCTTCGTCACTGTTTTTTCTGAATCTTTATGTAGTGCCTAATGCCCCATTTGACATTTGTTCAGTCTATCCACTGATTAAAAGTGAATTGTCGACAGCGCTGTCAAGCAAGTTTATTTTTGTGGCTTAAATGAGCCCAATCAACTATGACTTGTTGACCTAATGTATGTATGTATTAAAAGCCATTTAACAATTAATGCACTATTTTTCTACAAAACCAGGTCATAATTTTGTCAAATATATAGCTAGAAAAAACTGTATGTGCTAAAAAGGAACCTGAGCAGTGAACCTTACTGCAGCCAAAGGATATTTCTGAGGATCTAAGCCAAAACAGCAAGTAAACGTATTTTAATGCTTGTTTCAAACCCTTATATTTCATAGGTCTCCAAATCCATGCAATTCCAATAGATTTGAAATGCTGACCTTGTAAAGAAAATAACATTATTTGCCAAAATGAACACTAAACATGAAATCTTCTTCACTTTGTTACACTTAGCAATTTTTTTTTCTCCTATCATGTTGTCAAATGTATGATATGGGCCAGTTTCCTTTGAAGCAAGCAATATACTCAAAGTCCTCTTACTGAAGAAACAATGCTATTCTTCTTGGAAGATAAAACACAACCTTTGAAATGATGAATTGGTGGCGCTTTCCAATACTTGTTCCCAAGCAGGGTTATTTTTTTCTATTTTTTTCATAAGTGTGTATATAACCTGTGGCCCTGACATAAAAGCTACACAGCGTTTTACATTTACAAGAAATGCCAGTTGGTTATTGCAGCAAAATCTATGGAACGAGGTGGCCTTTTCAAACAGGTTTGTATTCCAGTGCCCCCTGCTGGATGTTTTAACTGCCATGGAAAAAGCTCGATTTGGACCCTGCATGGGTCAAGGTAAAACCTGAGCAGTCTTTGGACTCTCTTAGCAAAGAACGCTCTTGTCTGAATAAGTCCACTCTCCATTTCTTCAGCATCCATGGAGGACTATCAGGCTTTTCATCCCAGAAACAAACCCTGCACGAAAACCAACACCACATGAACGCTGGAGAACTGTAACCTTAAGACAATTCAACTCTAGTTTAGTGTGACAAATAGGCACCTCCTGAAACCTTCAGGTAGTGTGCAGTGGAAGCGCAGTACCTATCAAGTTGTGAATTACAAGCTTAAAAAATATTAACTGTGGTGTGGCTAGCAAGCGCCGAAGATGGTCATCGTTGCTGGACCTCATGGTCCTCAAGGCGCTAGGCACCACAATGGTCTTTGATAGTATTGAATGGCCCTGTCTATTCGCCAAACTTCACAAAATGGGTTTCAGTCATAAATTTTGCAGCTGGGTAGGCCTTCTTGATCGTTCACCTATGGCACGTGTCCAAGTGAATGGTACGATATCTTGGGTGGTCACTCTACACAGGGGAACCAGACAGGGCTGTCCCCTCTCCCCCATGATATTCGCCCTGGCTGCCTGGGTGCACCAAGATCCTGTGATATGTGGGATACCAGGGTGTGGTAACTGTAGAAGCATGTCTCTCTCTATGCCGACAACATATTATTGTACCTCATGCGGCCTTCTCGCTCGGTTGACAGACTTTTGCAAGTTTTTCTGAAACTTGGCGATTATTCTGGCTACCTCATTAATTGGTCCAAATCAGTGTTTTTCCCACTGACAGGGACCCCACCGCGACTCCGGTGGCACAGTGAGATACCAGTGGCGCAGGATAGCTTCAAGTACTTAGGAATACATATCACAAGGGACCCCCAGAAATTTCTAGTTGATAAACTTATCCCACAAAAAGAGCAACTTAAAACAGACGTCTCACACTGGCGATCTTTGCCTCTGTCACTCATGGCGAAGCGGCCCTGTTTAAAATGATGTCTCTACCCCGCTTACTGTATGTCTTTCAAAACACACCCTACCAAATCCCTCAAAATATATTTTGGAAAATACATCAAGCATTTAGGCTTCTCCTATGGGATGGCGGGCCCCACGCATTGCACTTTGCAAGTTACAACGGGGAGTGTTTGAAGGGGGAGGAATTGCGCTCACAGACATCTCTAAATACTATTGGGCCTCGCAACTGGCAGTAATAAATAATTGGGTCTTTGCTGACAGGATTGAGCCAGTTTATTGAGTAGACAGGTCACAAATGGGAAGGAGAGATTACTTAACAGTGTTATATAGGCACAAAGTAGAAAATACACTTCCAATTCACAGGACGACAGTGGTGAGGGTCTGGAGGGAAGCCACTAGTGCCCTAAATTCACGAAGCACATTAACGGAGCAGATCTTCTCTGTGGGATAGTGACCTCCTACGAGAGGTGTGCAATTTGGAGGGTTTCGCCAAATGGGAACTCCTGGGCACTGAGTGCTTGCGATACGTCTGGAGAGACCAAGCATACATCTCCTTTGAAGCCCTCAAGGCAGAATCTGGCAGGGGGCACTCAGAACTTTCTAAATATCTGCAGTTGGGTCATGCTTTGCAGTGCCACATCAGAGAGAGGGAATAATTGACATCCACCACTCCTCTAGAGGATAGGCTCCGCACAGAACATTTACCAGAAAAAAACATCTCCATGAAATACAGAAATCTCCTGAACAATTCCCCAGACACATTGGGACCCCTTACAGAAGTGTGGGCCAGAGACCTGGGAGACTTAACAGAGGAGGATTGGCAAGAGGCACTGCAGAGCCCAAGGGAAATTGCAATTGGAGCCAGATTCAGGCTGATACAGTTAAAGCTCCTACACAGAGCATATTTGCTATAGAACCCTTCTACATAAAACTCAAAGCAGATACAAGATCTCCAGAAAAGACCGCACCAACCAGGTAGGAGGAGGTATCGCCATCGTCTTCAAAGACTCCATCAGCGTCACCACCTCCACCGAAGACACCCCTCTCGCCGCTGAACACCTGCATTTTCAGATTCGCACCGATCCGAGGACCACCCTCAGAGGATCCCTCGTCTACCGTCCTCCCGGCCCACGCGCCCCTTTCAGCGACGCCATCGCCGACTTCATCTCCCCGCACGCCCTCGCCTCGCCGGACTACATCCTCCTAGGTGACCTCAACTTCCATCTGGAACAAAACAACGACCCCAACACCACCACCCTGCTCGACAACCTCGCCAACCTCGGCCTCAAACAACGGGTGAACACCGCCACCCCCATCGCCGGACACACGCTTGACCCCATCTTCTCCGCCAGCAAACACGTCTTCTTCAGCCACGCCTCCGCCCTACACTGGACCGACCACAGCTGCGTCCACTTCACATTCCGACGCGAGACCCGCCACCTCCGCACCCAACCCATCCCTCGACAGTGGAACAAGATCCCCGAAGAGCAACTCTTCTCCGCACCAACTGCCAACCAACCCACCCTCACCACCGACCCCAACGACGCAGCCCTCAACCTCACAAACTGGAACTCCAACTGCGCAGACATCCTTGCTCCCCTCAAACGCACGCATCGACAGACCAACACCAAAAAACCTCTCTGGTTCTCTGACACCCTCAAAGAATCAAAGAAAACTTGTCGCGCCCTTGAGAAAGCCTGGCGCAAGGACCGCACCGCTGACAACATGACCGCCCTCAAGAACGCTACCCGCGAACACCACCACCTGATCCGCGCTGCCAAAAGGAACTTTTTCACCGACAGACTGGACAAAAACAGACACAACAGCAGAGAACTCTTCAGCATCGTCAAGGAGTTCTCCAACCCCAGCGCCAACGCCCTCACAGGATCTGTGTGAATCCCTCAGCACTTTCTTCCATCGCAAGATTAGCGACCTCCACGACAGCTTCGGACACCAGACCCAACCAAACACCACCGAACCGGCATCCATGGCCATCACCCTCAACAACTGGTCCCACATCAACACGGAAGAAACCAAATCCATCATGAACTCTATCCACTCCGGCGCCCCTTCGGACCCCTGCCCGCACTTCATCTTTACCAAAGCCGACGACATCATCGCCCGCACCTCCAGACCGTCATCAACTCTTCTTTTTCTTCTGCTACCTTCCCCGAATGCTGGAAACACGCCGAAGTCAACGCCCTACTAAAGAAACCTACGGCTGACCCGAGCGACCTAAAAAACGTCTGCCCCATCTCTCTTCTGCCTTTCCCAGCCAAAGTAATAGAGAAGACCGTCAACAAACAGCTGACCACCTTCCTGGAAGACAACAACCTGCTCGACCCCTCACAAACCGGATTCCGAACCAACCACAGCACTGAAACCGCCCTCATCTCAGTCACTGACGACATCAGAACCCTGATGGATAATGGTGAAACAGTCGCCCTCATTCTGCTCGACCTCTCGGCTGCCTTTGACACCGTCTGTCACCGCACCCTAATCACCCGCCTCCGCTCCACCGGGATCCAAGGCCAGGCCCTGGACTGGATCGCCTCCTTCCTCTCAAACCGTTCCCAAAGAGTTTACCTCCCTCCGTTTCGCTCAGAACCCACCGAGATCATCTGCGGCGTACCCCAAGGCTCATCACTCAGCCCGACACTCTTCAATGTCTACATGAGCCCCCTCGCCAACATCGTACGCAAGCACGACATCATCATCACCTCCTACGCCGACAACACCCAACTTATACTCTCCCTCACCAAGGACCCCGCCAGCGTCAAGACCAACCTACAAGAGGGTAAGAAGGACGTCGCAGATTGGATGAGGCTCAGCCGCCTAAAGCTGAACTCTGAAAAAACGGAAGTCCTCATCCTCGGCAACACCCCGTCCTCCTGGGACGACTCCTGGTGGCCCACGGCCCTCGGCACCGCACCGACCCCCACAGACCACGCCCGCAACCTCGGCTTCATCTTGGACCCTCTTCTCACCATGACCAAGCAAGTCAACGCCGTGTCCTCCGCCTGCTTCCTCACCCTCAGCATGCTCCGCAAGATCTTCCGCTGGATCCCCGCCGACACCAGAAAAATCGTGACCCACGCCCTCGTCACGAGCCGCCTGGACTACGGCAACACCCTCTACGCCGGGACCACAGCCAAACTCCAAAATCGCCTGCAACGCATTCAAAACGCCTCAGCCCGCCTCATCCTCGCCATACCCCGCAGCAGCCACATCTCCGCACACCTGAGACACCTGCATTGGCTCCCTGTCAGCAAAAGGATCACCTTCCGACTTCTCACCCACGCACACAAAGCCCTCTACGACAAGGGACCGGAATACCTCAACAGACGCCTCAGCTTCTAAGTCCCCACCCGCCTCCTCCGCTCCTCTGGCCTCGCACTCACTGCTGTCCCTCGCATCCGCCGCTCCACGGCGGGTGGGAGATCTTTCTCCTTCCTGGCGGCCAAGACCTGGAACTCCCTCCCCACCAGCCTCAGGACCACCCAGGACCACTCCGCTTTCTGGAGACTCCTAAAGACCTGGCTGTTCGAACAGCGATAACCCCCCCCTTTTTCCCCTAGCGCCTTGAGACCCGCACGGGTGAGTAGCGCGCTTTATAAATGTTAATGATTTGATTTGATATGATTTGATACACCTACCTGCCTCCGGGGTTGTGAGCAAATGGGCACCTTTTTTCACATCCTTTGGGCCTGCCCAGTGACAGTCGTACTGAGCAGATATCACAGCTTGAGTCAAGCAGACCTGGACACCAGCACCATGTATCCAAAAAGAGGATTCTATTACATATAAAAGAGAATGAGCCGATGCCCAGACACGCTAAGACATGGGCCATGCTAGCATTTGGGGTTGCCAAGCGTAACATTGCAAGACTATGGGGTCACCCTACCCCACCAACGGTGGAACAATGGGAGTCAGACCTTGACTGGTGCCAGCGAACTGAGAAAGTGGTGTATCAGAGCCGGGGACGCCCTAATAAATGGAAGAAAATATGGGGACCCTGGAGAACGGCCAGGGAGAACGCGAGTCCTGAATCGTAGCATCCAAACCACTGGGGGACGAGGGGGAAAGTTAGAGAATGTAAGATATGCATTGAAGTAAAAGTGCTAAACGATGTAAAGTCTGGATAAACGTGGCAAATGGAAATTGATACAAACATAGCCGCTGTACTAAGCAGACCTGTCTCTGTCAATTATATACATTGTACTTCGAGCATGGTTGTAATAAAAAATAATTTATTTAAAACAAATATATGGAAAATGTCACTTACCCAGTGTACATCTGTTCGTGGCATGGGACGCTGCAGATTCACATGCTTTGCACATCCTGCCATCTAGTGTTGGGCTCGGAGCGTTACAAGTTGTTTTTCTTCAAAGAAGTCTTTTCGAGTCACGAGATCGAGCGACTCCTCCCCTTTCGGCTCCATTGCGCATGGACGTCGACTCCATCTTAGATTGTTTTCCCCGCAGAGGGTGAGGTAGGAGTTGTGTATTATAGTAATAGTGCCCATGCAATGGAGTAAATATGTATGTACATAATGTGGTTAAAGCGATATATTTACAAATTTACAAATGTTCAAGATCAACTTCAAACGGCTACAGGCTCCCGGGGAGGCGGGTGGGCGCATGTGAATCTGCAGCGTCCCATGCCACGAACAGATGTACACTGGGTAAGTGACATTTTCCATTCGATGGCATGTGTAGCTGCAGATTACTGCTTACTCGTCTATGCAAAGCATGTGTATCTCCCCAAAAGCGGTGGTTCAGCCTGTAGGAGTTGTAGTTGTTTGAAACAAAGTTCGTAGTACTGCTTGTCCTACTGTGGCTTGTTGTGCTGTTAACACATCCACGCAGTAGTGCTTGGTAAATGTATGAGGCGTAGACCATGTGGCTGCCTTACATATTTCAGTCATTGGGATGTTTCCTAGAAAGGCCATGGTAGCACCTTTCTTTCTAGTTGAGTGTGCTTTTGGTGTTATAGGCAGTTCTCTTTTTGATTTCAGATAACAGGTTTGAATGCATTTAACTATCCATCTGGCAATGCCTTGTTTGGATATTGGATTTCCTGTATGAGGTTTTTGGAAAGCAACGAACAGTTGTTTTGTTTTTCAAATTTGTTTTGTTCTGTCAATGTAGTACATTAACGCTCATTTTATGTCTAATGTATATAGTGCTCTTTCAGCTACAGAATCTGGTTGTGGAAAGAACACTGGTAGTTCTACTGTTTGATTCAAGTGGAACAGTGATATGACTTTTGGTAAGAACTTAGGATTTGTTCGTAAAACTACTTTAAGCTTGTGTATCTGAATAAAGGGTTCTTGTATGGTAAATGCTTGTATCTCACTTACCCTTTTTAGAGAAGTGATGGCAATTAGAAATGCTACTTTCCATGTTAAGTATTGTATCTCACATGAGTGCATGGGTTCAAACGGTGGACCCATGAGCCGTGTCGAGACAATGTTAAGGTTCCACGAAGGAACTGGTGGTGTCCTTGGTGGGATAATTCTTTTCAGACCCTCCATAAAAGCCCTGATGACTGGAATCCTAAAAAGTGATGTTGAGTGCGTAATTTGCAGATAAGCTGAAATTGCGGTGAGATGTATTTTAATGGATGAAAAAGCTAGCTTTGACTTTTGTAAGTGCAGTAGGTAGCTGACGATGTCTTTAGCAGATGCGTGTAAGGGTTGTATTTGTTTATTATGGCAGTAATACACAAATCTTTTCAACTTATTTGCATAGCAATGTCTTGTGGTTGGTTTCCTAGCTCGTCTTATCACCTCCATACATTCCTGTGGAGGTCTAGATGTCCGAATTCTAAGACTTCAGGAGCCAAATTGCTAGATTCAGCGATGCTGGATTTGGGTGTCTGATCTGTTGTTTGTGTTGAGTTAACAGATCTGGCCTGTTTGGTAGTTTGACATGAGGTACTACTGATAGGTCTAGTAGTAGTGTGTACCAAGGTTGCCTTGCCCAAGTTGGTGCTATTAGTATGAGTTTGAGTTTGTTTTGACTCAATTTGTTTACCAGATATGGAAGGAGTGGGAGAGGGGGAAATGCGTATGCAAATATCCCTGACCAACTCATCCATAACGCATTGCCTTGAGACTGATCCTGTGGGTATCTGGATGCGAAGTTTTGGCATTTTGTGTTTTCTTTTGTTGCAAATAGGTCTATTTGTGGTGTTCCCCATCTTTGGAAGTAAGTGTTTAGTATTTGGGGGTGAATCTCCCATTCGTGAATCTGTTGGTGATCCCGAGAGAGATTGTCTGCTAACTGATTCTGAATCTCTGGAATAAACTGCGCTATTAGGCAAATGTGGTTGTGAATCGCCCAATGCCATATTCTCTGTGCCAGGAGACACAACTGTGTCGAGTGTGTTCCTCCCTGTTTGTTCAGATAATACATCGTTGTCATGTTGTCTGTTTTGACAAGAATGTGTTTGTGGCTTATTATAGGTTGAAATGCTTTCAACGCTAGAAATACTGCCAGTAGTTCTAAGTGATTTATGTGAAACTGTTTCTGCTGAGTGTCCCATTGTCCTTGGATGCTGTGTTGGTTGAGGTGTGCTCCCCACCCTATCATGGAGGCATCTGTCGTTATTACGTATTGAGGCACTGGGTTTTGGAAAGGCCTCCCTTGGTTTAAATTTATATTGTTCCACCATTGAAGCGAGGTGTATGTTTGGCGGTCTATCAACACTAGATCTTGAAGTTGACCCTGTGCCTGTGACCATTGTGATGCTAGGCACAGTTGTAAGGGCCGCATGTGCAATCTTGCGTTTGGGACAATGGCTATGCATGAGGACATCATGCCTAGTAGTTTCATCACCATCTTTACTTGTATCTTTTGTTTTGGGTACATGGCCTGTATTACATTGTGAAATGCCTGTACCCTTTGTGGACTTGGAGTGGCAAACCCTTTTGTTGTGTTGATTGTCGCCCCTAAGTATTGCTGTGTTTGACACGGTTGAAGGTGTGACTTCTTGTAGTTGAGTGAGAAACCTAGTTTGTGGAGGGTTTCTATGACATACTTTGTGTGTTGTGAACACCGTTCTTGCGTGTTGGTTTTGATTAACCAATCGTCTAGGTACGGGAACACATGAATTTGCTGCCTTCTGATATGAGCAGCCACTACTGCCAGGCATTTTGTAAAAACCCTTGGCGCAGTTGTTATCCCGAATGGCAACACTTTGAATTGGTAATGTACCCCTTGGAATACAAACCTTAAGTACTTTCTGTGTGAAGGATGTATCGGTATATGGAAGTATGCATCCTTTAGGTCTAGCGTTGTCATGTAGTCTTGTTGTTTGAGCAATGGGATTAAGTCCTGCAGTGTCACCATGTGAAAGTGATCTGATTTGATGTAGATATTTAATGTTCTGAGATCTAATATAGGTCTTAGAGTTTTGTCTTTTTGGGGTATGAGAAAGTACAGTGAGTAAACTCCTGTTCCTCTCTGATGAATTGGTACGAGTTCTATTGCATCTTTTTGTAACAACGCTTGGACCTCCAGTTGTAGAAGATCCATGTGTTGTTGACATATTGTGTGTTTTCGGAGGGACATTTGGAGGGAATTTTAGAAATTCTATGCAATAACCATGCTGGATAATTGCTAGGACCCAAGTGTCTGTTTTTATTTCCTCCCATTGTTTGTAGAACTTGGTTAATCTCCCCCCCACTGATGTTTTGTGTTGGGGATTTGTGACGTTGAAGTCACTGCTTGTTTTGTGGAGTTTTGGGAGTTTGGAACTTCCCTCTACTTTTTGGGAATTGTCCCCCTCTATATTGTCACTGAAAACCTCCCCGCTGATATTGGCTCAGATAAGTGGGCCTTGTTTGTGAGGTTGTGGGTTCCATGCTTTGTCCTCGAAACCCCCCCGAAAATGTGTTGTACAAAATGTGCCTCTGCTCTGTGGGGAGTAGAGTGCGCCCATGGCTTTGGTGGTATCAGTGTCCTTTTTAAGTTTTCGATAGCAATGTCCACCTCCGGCCCAAACAACTGCTGTCCGTTAAATGGCATATTCAGCATGGCTTGTTGTATTTCCGGCTTGAATCCTGATGTACGCAGCCATGCATGTCTCCGTATTGTCACTGCTGTGTTTACAGTCCTAGCAGCTGTGTCTGCCACATCCATTGCTGACCGTATCTGATTGTTCGAGATACTCTGTCCTTCTTCTACTACTTGCTGTGCTCTTTTTTGGAACTCCTTGGGCAAATGTTCTATAAAGTGTTGCATTTCGTCCCAATGAGCCCTATCATATCTGGCCAACAAAGCCTGTGAGTTGGCAATACGCCACTAGTTTGCTGCCTGTGCTGCCACTCTTTTCCCTGCCACGTCGAACTTACGACTCTCTTTGTCTGGAGGTGGTGCATCTCCTGAAGTGTGTGAGTTCGCCCTCTTGCGAGCTGCCCCTAATACCACTGAGTCTGGTGTCAACTGTTGTGTGATGTACACAGGGTCTGTTGGTGGCGGTTTATATTTTTTCTCCACCCTTGGAGTAATGGCCCTTCCTTTCACAGGCTCCTCAAACACTTGTTTGGAGTGTTTTAGCATTCCAGGTAGCATGGGGAGGCTCTGGTACTGGCTGTGTGTGGACGACAGTGTATTAAATAGAAAGTCGTCTTCAGTTGGCTCAGCATGCAGGCGGACATTATGAAACGCCGCTGCCCTTGACACCACCTGTGCGTAGGCTGTACTATCCTCTGGTGGTGACGGTCTAGCTGGATAACACTCGGGACTGTTATCTGACACTGGCGCATCATAAAGATCCCACGCGTCTGGATCATCCTGACTCATCCCTGTATGAGTTGGGGATTGCATCATTGGTGCAGTGGCTACCGGTGATGGTTGTGGAGAGTGTTGTGGAGATGGTGGCGGGGTTACTTGTTTAGCCACCTTCGCCTGTGGCTGCTTGTCTTTCTCTTGGAAGGCAAGTTTTCGTTTCATTCGAATTGGAGGGAGAGTACTGATCTTCCCTGTTTCTTTTTGGATGTGGAGCCTTCTTTGGGTGTAGTCTGGCTCCATTGTCTCTAGTTCCTGTCCAAATCTATGTGTTTGCATTTGTGAGGACAGGCCTTGTTCCTCTGTGTAGGAATTTGATTTCGGTTCCGAGGCCGGATGTTTCGGTATCGAAACCTTTTCGGCTGCCTTTTTCGGTTCCGACTACACTTTTTTGCTCTTCGGAGTACTTTCTCGGTGCCGACTTAACTAGCATATGCAAGGCCATCAACAGACCCGACAGTATACGAGGCAGCTGTAGGGCACTCCTGCATGACATAAAACATGCAGTGTATTCAATTTAAAATCATTATTTTGCCAAGGCCATAAAGAAAACCAACACTAATTTACAAAAAGTATCTAAGAGTAAACCGATGTTCAAAACCAATGTCGATTTTGAATGTCAAAACGCTGGAGAAACAAAAATGACACATCACACACTCTTCAATATAACAGCCAAGGAAGCAGCAGTCTTCCGCTGTAAGATGAATGCACAAATGCAAATCAAATCACAAGAGCAATGGAAAAGGGGTGAAGAATCATCGCCATTCTCATAGTTGTAGCTGGACAAGCCACAGCGGGACCAAGAGCTCTTCTCCAGCTCTTCTCCAGTTCTAAAACGCCACTGATGGGTATATAGAAACAAACATATGTAGTATTCTGCCCGGTAATCTTTAGTGAATAATGTCAAAATAAATCCCCAAATCCAGACTGACAACCACCAAAGCAAAACTTGTTGTTCCAAATTGTTTGTGATGCAGAGCTCAGTAAAGAGGACAGTTATTTTCTCTTCATTGCATGGCTTCTTTAAAAGTGATCAACACAACATTATCACATTCTGTTAGGAGAGGATGCGAGGATTATGCCTTTCTTTATCCATTCTCTGTATTTCTCCAGAAAGCCATGTAAGCATACAAAAATAAACGTTCCCAGTAGCTCCAGGAAAAAGAACATTTATTTAAACCACTCGCGCTCTAGTTCAAGGCTACAACTGTGCATGCCATTCATTTCCTGTGCATCCTCTTTCTTCGCAGCTCCAGCAGCAGATCACTTACGTTTTCTCCTGCAGTAGTGATGTAAGCTGCTTTTTTTACATTAGTTCAGGTCACCCTAATAATGTATCCTCATTACAGCGGACAACGTAAGAACGCTGTCTGTGCGCCTTACGCAGCCCTCCATCCTTCTTAACCACAGTACGGTCCTCCGATCACAAGATTGTGGGGCACATGTTGGTGCTCCAACACATACTCTGCTTTTGCCTGTCGGCACGTTTGACTAATTCGGCATTTCACACCGGATTAGCGCTTCTACCTGATGGATTTGCCTGCTTCTCCCAATCCCGCTGGCCTGCAGTCGGCCGTTCCGCTGGGGTCCGTACATACTGAAGAAAAAAAAAAAAGACCCAACACCCTAATACAGACAGAATCCTAAGGACGACTGCCCAGGCATAATTACCCAACCCCTTACATCATACTGGGCTCTTAAGGCGCTTTTGGGGGCTAGAGACAGCAATCAATGTACTGAGCCATGCAACAGCTGAAGTCACCTATAGGGACAATGAGTTTACAGAGGCTGTTGACGACTCCATACCTATGGTGATAACGAAGGCCTTGCACCCCTGGGAAGAAAATCCTCCAACTCGCTTGTAGATGCCCTAAACTCCCCACCCCCCTACGATAACTTCCTCGGTCAATGAATCTCAGGAGCCTTCTGATGGTATACTTTCCAAGGCAAACTAGAGATAATATGAACAAAGGCTAGCCCTACATAACTTTGATAAGCATAAAAACACGTTTTTGCCCGCAGTCTTTCCCCATTGTGGCATCCCTATGACCCCACACAACATCCTGGTTGGCCAGCCTCTGGAAACACCATCTCTATGAATGAACACCCTTCAAGATCATACCCACTAGATCACAAGGAGATTCGGATCGAACATGAGATCGTCAAGGCCATGGCACCCTTCACCTAACACCTAGCAAAAGGAAAACAGCTCTTCAGAGGTGTGAAGGGAGTAGGATACAATTCTGATTAACTTGATCCAGAGGACATCCAGCATCCCGATCCTCTGAATGGACACCTGCGGTTCAGGAAGCCAGTTGTGTTGCAGGATGCCTCATAAAACCTCTTGATAAAGTTACTTACCTTCGGTAACAAATTATCTGGTAGAGACCTATTCTAGTAGCAGATTCCTTATTATAGAATTTCCCCCAGGTGTCAGTCCGAATCTGAAGATTTTTTAGCAAGCAGTACCCCTGCGCGCCACCAGGTGGCATTGGCCGACTGCCTCCTTCGATGGCTTTGTGGTAGCTGGGTAGGACGTCACAGGTTGTATATAGGTGCCACCCCGGCGTGCTGAAGTCAGTTTCTTTTCACGACTTTCCACACCAGAAGCGCAGAGCCATGAAGAACACTGACCCTTGTGCACCAGAACTAGGGCTTTGAAAGGGAAGTCACTATACCTAGCAATCACTGCACAGAGCCGGGAGGATGGGTGGCTCGGTAAGCAATCTGCAACTAGAATGTGTCTCTACCAGATAATTTGTTACAGAAGGTAAGTAACTTGCTCATCTGGTAGAGATTTCCACTTGAAGATTCCTTATCTTAGAATAGATACCCAAGCAATACCATCCACGGAGGAGCGTCTGAGAACCAAGATCCACCTAGGATGTCCTGCAGGACGGAACAGGCAAAGTATCCGTTCCTTCAGGCCAGACTGTTCAGGCAGTAGTGTTTGGTAAATGTGTGCAAGGATGCCCATGTTGCTGCCTGGCAGATGTCCAGGACTGAAACTCTGCGTGCTAATGCAGTGGTTGCAGCTGTTGCTATGGAAGAGTGAGCATGCAAACCCTCTGGGGGTTGCTTTTTAGACAAAACATGGCACATTTTACTGCAGAGAACAACCCATCTAGGTATGGTTCTCCTCTGCACTGCCTGACCTTAATTCGCACCCACATAACCCACAAAGAGCTGATCATCCACCCAGAAATCTTTGGTACGATTAAGATAGAAGGCAACACTCTTTTTGGGTCCAGGCAGTGGCGTTTCTCCTCTTCCTTAGAAGGATGTGGGGGCATGTAAAAAGTAGGCAATGTGATAGATTGGCCTACAGGAAAGGGCATGACTACTTTAGGTAGAAAGGAAGCCCTGGTACGAAGCACCACCTCGTCAGAATGGATGGAGATGAAAGGTGGCTTAGAGGAAAGTGCCTGCAACTCACTCACTCTGCAATCAGAGGTGATGGCTACAAGGAAGGCTGTCTTCAGTGTACGATGCCGAAGTGTGCAGTTGTGAAGTGGCTCAAAAGGACCACATAGAGAAGTAAGAACTAAGGTCAAATCCCAGTGGGGCATTATGAACGGAAGATGAGGAAACAGATGGGTAAGACCCTTTAGAAATCTTCTAACAATGGGAAATTTAAACAAGGAGGGTTGGTCAGGCAATATGAGGAAAGCCGAGATGGCATTCAAATAACCCTTGAGGATACCCAGACCAGAGCCCTGCTGGGCTAGAGAAAGAATAAACAAAAGAACCGCAGAAATAGGAGCAGAGAGTGAGACCAGAGAGTCAGACTTATCTGTGCACCATGCCTTTATTTTTTTCCAATGACTGGCGTATAACATTTTGGTAGACGGAGGCCTAGCTGCCAAGATAACATAACAGACTTCGAGCTGAAGGTCAAAAGCTGTCAACTGCTGCCACTCAATCTCCACGTAAGAAGGCAGAGGCTGGACAAGTTCGGGTGGAGAACCACCCCTGCTGCTACAACAGAATATCCCCCCGAAAATGCTGTCTGAGTGGAGAATGTTTGGCCATGCACAAGAGCTCAGGATATCAGACAATTTGTGCCCAGTCCAGAGCTACAAGAATAACTTTGGCCCGGTCATTCTTGATCTTCTTGAGAGCTCTGGGCAGAAGTGGTAATGGTGGAAAGGAGGCCTGAGATCCACTGGAGGTGAAAAGCGCAGCTGAGCGAGTGCTGCCTTGGAAACTCCAGAGTGCAATATAGCTGACATTGTATGTTCAACTGCGGAGACGAACAGATCTAACCAAGGTTCTCCCCAATGCCACCTCAGGATGGAGACGCAATTTATGATCGACCAGACATTGACAGCGGAGTTTGTCCACTCTGGCTTTTCAGGGAGTCCGCCAGATGTTGAACCACTAAGAATATGCCCTGATGTTCCAGCCATATCCAGAGGCACAGAACCTCCAACCTCCAGGTAAAGGGTCCACAATCCCAACCCACCCTGCTTTGTTGCAGTACCACATGGCGGTGGTGTTGTCTGCAAACACCTGCACCACTTTCCCTTTGAGAGAAGGAAGGAATACTTTAAATGCTAGCTGGATCACCCTGAGCTCTAAAGATTGATATTGATCTAAGACTCCACCGGAGACAAGACGCTTCTGATCTCCGCCTCTCTCATGTGGCCACCCCATCCCAGAAGTGATGCATCTGTCACTAATGTCAGATATGGTTGGGGAAGGAAGTGGGGTCTGCCTCTGACCCAATCGTGGTTCATAAGCCACCATTGCAAATTTTGCAGAGTCCCCTCCGAGATCTGTACCATTTCGGAGAGATTGCCCTGATGCTGCGTCATTGGAACGTCAGGTCCCACTGCAGAGCCCGCATATGTCACCTGCCATGAGTCACTAGCAGGAAGCAGGCGGTCAGGAAGCAGGAGGTCTTGAGGCCCAGTAGCCTCAGAGTCATTCGCACCAAAAACCAGGTCAGAGGATGAAACATTGGTATCATCGCCTGAATATCCTTGACTCCCGCTTCGGAGGATAGGCTCAAAACTGCACTGTGTCCAAAACAGCTCAGATGAAAGGGAGTGTGTGAGATGGAAACAGGTGTGTCTTCGACACGATTATAGTGAACCGCAGCAAATACAGTAGGTCGGCCGTAGTCTGGAGGTGGGAGACTACAGCCTGGGGCGAGCCTACCTTCAACAGCCAGTCATTGAGGTAGGGTAAGACTGACACCCCAAACCTGCACAGATTAGCTGCAACCACTGCATCACTTTAATGAACACCCTAGCGGCGCTGGGAAGGCCAAAGGGGAGCACGGCAGAGGGAAAATGCTCGTGACCTACCTTAACCCGCAAATATCTGTGGGCAGGCAGGACGGGAATATAGAAATATGAGTCCTGCAAATCCAAAGCTACCATCCAATCTCCTGGGTCCAGGGTAGAGAGGACCTGAGCATTCTGACCTTCATCTTCTTGAGGAAGAGACTGAGGGAACTGAGGTCTAGGAGAGGGCAGAGGCCTGGTTCTTCTTGCGCACTTGGGGCAGGTAATGGCGAATCCTGCCTCTGACTGGTCCATGGTGGGGAAGAGTCAGGCTAGGATGGTTTTGAAGCTGAAGGGGGGGGGGTGTGGACTGGCTAGACCTCTGGGTCACGCAGAGGCTGGGCAGCATGCTTGGCATGGTGACTGTCAGGGAACAAAATATATTCACGCACTCCCTCCCGTTCTTTTAATGGCGAGGTTGAGTCCGCCCAGGTGGTATTATCCTACCTGGGTGGGGCTAGGGGGTCAAATGATGAAGCATGACACTATATAGTGTGTGAGACCACCTAGTCCGTAAAAGGAATTCCCATTCCCCCCACCCCCATATTCCACTACACCCACACCACGCATTCTCTGAACCCAACGAGGTCCAAGAGCCCACGGACAGTCTCCCGTATACTGAGCTCTACACCACCGGTGAACCCCATACTTTCTTGTGGTAACTAATCTTTCGTTGAGGGATCTAGTATGGGACGTTTCCCACCAAATATATATTTCTGATCTCCCTCACAACTCTCTGTTAGTGTGATTGCCCCAAGAGACAAATGCCATCAAAGGGCATGTCCATCAGAGTGGATTGGACAATTCCTGAAAAGCTAGATATCCTAAACCAGATGTAGTTCCTCAAGGCCACTGTCGAAGCAACTGACCTGCCCCCCAGAGTTGGTCGTATCCAGCCTACATCGGATTGTGAACTTAGCTGTGTGTTTCCCATTAGCAACAGTTTGGGAGAAAATGGCCCAGCCCTCTTCCAGGACCTGTGGCAGCACTTGTGCAAACATGTCCCATATAGTATAGTATAACATCCCAAAAGGCATGAGGTGTCCGCAGACCACAATGCCAGGCTGGAGGAAGAAAACAGCTTCTTCCCAAGGTGATCCAGCCTCTTGGATTCCATATCCGGGGATGCGAAAGGGAACATGCTGTGGGATGTTGAGGCTTGGATAACCAAGCTCTTAGGGGTAGTGTGATGGGTCAGGAACACCAGGTCGTTGGGCTCAGGCCTAAGGCGGCAGGCTATTGTCCTGTTCACAGGAGCCTATGTGCTTGGTTTGGACCAGGTCTCAGGAAGACATCAGTGATGACTTAATTGAAGGGCAAAAGGGGTTCTGACGTAGAAGCCCCAGGCTGATGCACCTCAGTAAGAAGGTTAGTCCTGACAGCCACGAAGGCAGCTTGAGGCAAAAGACCTCAGCCGCTCTTCGCACCGGCATGGAATAAGATTGCCCCCTCCTCCGTAGCCAAGGTAGGGGGAGAAAGCATACCGGCATCTGGGGAGGTGTCCAGACTGCTGGCTTCACCCAGCTCATGGCATCTTCAAGCTGGTCTTCAAAACTTGTACCCATAAGTTTAAGGGTGAGAATCTGACCTAGGGAGCAAGGTCCCAGCCGAAGTCAGAATCGGTGTCAATCGACTCCGGTCCAGTTCCGTGTTGGAGTCGGCAGTAAGTATGGGGTCGATGACGCCCGTTGACGGCGTCAGGAACATCAACACCAGAACCGTCCTGTCCCTGGGGGAAGGTCTCAATTGTATGACCGATGCTGGTTCGGATCCGGAAGCATATCCCTATGTGTCCCCCAGAGTTGAGGCCAAAGCCGCCTGTGTGGAACCCAGGTGGACACCTGATAACACCGCGGGGTCTGGGGGCACTCAGATAGGGGCAGACTGCCCAAAGAGGACACTGCCTAGCCTCAAAGAATTCTTTCAATTGGGCAGGGGTGGCTCCAGCTCCTGGAAACTTGGTGAGGCTAAGAGCCGACCCAGAAGTAGGCTCCGAAGACGGCAACCAAGAGCAACAATGCTCCTTCTCCCATGTCACATCGTCCGACTGATGGGTGAGGTTGAAGAATGCTTGTGCTTCTTCTACTTCTTTTTATGCTTACCCTAGTGCCCCGAAGATTTTGAATGGGACGTCGCCGAAAGGTGAGGGCACCACAAAAAGTCTTGGGACCTTCCTCTTGACCGGGAGCGATGCGGAGCCAGGCCACAAGTAGCTGTAGGGACCGCTCCCTCAAAGTCTTGACTCATGGCCTGGCACTCAGAGCACAACTCCAGGTCATGGTCACGCTCCAAAAATCACAATCATACAAAGTGAGGATCCATCACAGACATCATCCGGTGACAGGAGTCATAGGGCTTGAAGCCAATCTACAGTGACGACATCCTCGAAGCGCTAAGAAGTAAAAAAAACTTTGACAAAACATCAAATGTCCAGTCAAAAAGTGACTGTAGGAGGAACTCTCTTCGGATCTGCTAGTAGGCTGGCACGGTAAGAAAAGAACTGACATCAGCGTGTCAGGTGGTGCCTATATATAAGCTGCAACGTCATATCTGGGACCACAACATCAACGACAGACACAGAGGCGACCAATGCCACCTGACGGCACACAGGGGTACTGCCTGATGAAAAATCTCTGGATCCAGACAGACACCGGATCTGGGTGCATTTCTCCAGGGCTGGAGTAACAAGCTGGGATGAGCTTACCCTATTCTCAATTATGAAAAGAATATCTGCTCAAATGAGACAACAGGCAGACATCTCCTAGTGACCCAGACGTGGGTATCTAGTTCTGATGGAACTTTCATGGGATTTTCCAATCCAATTTCCCCAGTTTCAATAGATTCTGTTAGACTCGTCAGGGAATACAAACACTCTAGTTGAAGATGACATTCTACATCTTATAGCATGCAGGGAACAGTGGAAAGTTCCGGGACTTTGGGAACAGGCTGAACATCTCATCAATAAATCATGGGCTTCAGGGACAATCAAGTAATATAAATCTGCATGGTCGAGAAGTCCGGGTTAATGTATGCCAAGGAATGTTGATTGTGTGGGGTCCGGAATTATCAACATCTTTCATTTTTTATCACCTCTTTTTGAGAAAGGAAAGGGTTTCAGGCTTCATTATTTCTACAGGGCACAATCCTATCAATAGATCCCCACTAGGTGAAAATCTTCTGGTTAGGAAATTATTCTGAGTAATTTGTCTTTCGCTCCCTCCAAAACCCAGATATTTTCTCTGGATGTTAATAAGGTCCTCAATCTTTTCATCTCCCGACAAAACAAAAAAAAACAGATCTGTCAAGGAAGGAACTATCAGGTAAGATGGCTATGCTCCTTTGCCTTCCTATGTTGAAAGGTATTAGATGTTACAGCACTGGACAATTACAGGAAAGGTATTAACCCCAGATGAGGTTGCTTTCCATATTTACAGAAAAGCTAAATCACCTTGTCGGATAATGTCCTAACCAACATTTAAAGGCTCTCAGGGCATACAAGAGTAGAACACAGGAACTCTGTCCCCTTTGAGAGAGGCAATTACTGATATTCACCCAGAGGGGTGAGGGCTATGGCCTCAGACTTTTTTCCTGGTTGCACATTTGGAAGACATTTTGGATGTAGAGGACAGGTCTTAAGAATCCATATCTGAGACATTCTATTTCAAACCAGTCACAGAAATGACTGCACTGGTGGTAAGCTTTGAATGAGCCTAATCATTGCCTCCAGCCCTGGTACAGAATGTAAAAGTTCCTAGCTAACATGCAGGAAAATTTGATACAGAGTCACAAATTAACTAAACCACAAGATTAAAAATAAACAAATTTCCCAACCTAATGATGTTAATCAGACTACCACGTAGGAGGACAAATTGAGAACCAAGGTATACCTTTTAGGCTTCTGGTCAATGACTTGTATTTTGAACAAACTCACGCTTAGATATAGTTGTAAAGTTTTATATAAAGAATTGTCATGCTCATTACAATGGTTCACTATGAATATTTGTTTTGTTACAGATATGTATGATTGCATCTGGATCAGTTATAATGTTGGCATTTTCAGCAAATTAATACTCCAAACAAAATTAGACTGGACTAAGATATCTGGATTGTCACATGAAGAAAGAGGAGGCAGAATTATAGCATTGGACTGGACTGTGACTTATGTAAAAAATTATGTTCCTTTCTCTAGAGCTTCTGGAAAATGTAGTTTGTTATTTGATATGTTTACAAGGGCTGCAGCAAAAATAAAGTGAAGAATGAAAGGCAGAATACTCATCTCCAGATTTAACAGAATTTAAAGATTTTCAAATTAGCTAGGAAATTGTGAATTATTTTCTATACTGTAAAATGCCTTTTCCTTCTCCAGAAGGTCGGGACAGTGCACTAGTGTAAAGAACCTTGTGAAGATGAGCAGGTTTATTTCTTTTATTTAATTTATATTGTGCAAAACAACTGCAACAAATCTAACTTAATGCAAAATAACTACATACATCATGTGGTTAACAGACTATGGGGGTCATTCTGACTCCCGCCGGGCGCGGTCACCGCACGCCCGGCGGAAGCCGCCAAAATACCGTACCGCGGTCGGAAGACCGCGGTGGGTATTTTGAGGTTTCCCCTGGGCTGGCGGGCGGCCTCCAAAAGGCCGCCCGCCAGCCCAGGGGAAACCGTCCTTCCCACGATGAAGCCGGCTCGTAATCGAGCCGGCGGAGTAGGAAGGTGCGACGGGTGCTACTGCACCCGTTGCATATTTCACTGTCTGCTAAGCAGACAGTGAAATACAAGCGGGGCCCTCTTACAGGGGCCCCTGCAGTGCCCATGCCATTGGCATGGGCACTGCAGGGGCCCCCAGGGGCCCCGCGACACCCCCTACCGCCATCCTGTTCCTGGCGGGCGAACCGCCAGGAACAGGATGGCGGTAGGGGGTGTCAGAATCCCCTCGGCGGCGCAGCAAGCTGTGCCGCCTTGGAGGATTCCAACGGGCAGTGGTAAACCGGCGGGAGACCGCCGGTTTACCCTTTCTGACCGCGGCTGAACCGCCGCGGTCAGAATGCCCTCGGGAGCACCGCCAGCCTGTTGGCGGTGCTCCCGTGGTCGGTGGCCCTGGCGGCCACCGGCCGCCAGGGTCAGAATGACCCCCTATGTGACAGTTTTAAAGGCCTATTGAAACTAAATCCAAAATGGAGGAGAGTGGGTTTCCCAGGCAAATTTGTTCCGGGGCCAAAACTGGGAAAGCAAGCTTTCAATCTTAACGTTTACCTCCAGTTTTCAGGAATGCTAGCCACCCAAAATCATCTCTTCTCTCACAACAGGTCATAGGCATTACTACCGTGGTTAACCAGCAACTGCAAGATGACCTAGTAAATTTGATTTGCCGATTCAGACTGTCATGGACTGCTCATATTCTGCTGGAGTGCTTCACAAGCTTCTTTACAATAGTGCGCTGTCCTGACCTTCAAGAGAGGGAAACGGTGCTAATAAAAAAGCTTTTCAACATTTGTTTTTAAAACATATTTTACTAATTTTGGAATATGTTATCACAAACTGATACAACTAAAAACGGCCTCCCTCCCTTTCAGGTTACCGTACTTCCTCGGGTTCCCCTTCACGGCAGAGGTGGGCTCCCCCAATCACCTCATAGCCAGCCAAAGTCCAAATATTTCAAGCACCATCCTCGTATGACCATGTGTCCACCCTCCTACTCTATCTGGTCCCTTGTGGCTTGCCTGAACTACACTAGAACGCACTTGCCCATCCTTTCCCGATTTTGTAAATTTTTTGGGGGCAGTCACCCCCCCTTATAAATCCCTTCCTCTTGTGCATAGCAAAAATCAGTTTCGCACTGTCAATCTCTCACCTCCGGTATCGCCCTGGATCACCAGGTAAGCGCAATTCCATCTTAGTCTGAAAAAAGCCCAGGTTAAATAGGAGCTACTGATATGAGGAAACATCAGTCTCACTACAGATCACTAACAACACTAACTGTGCCCTTGGTTGTCTGGGTTTGCCGGTGGCACCCTCCAATCTATGCATCACATCTTCCCAAAAAGCGAGGAAATGCGGACCATTCTACAATGTATGGACAAATGTGTCCCTCTGTCTACAGCCTTGCAAACACCACTCATCAGACATCTTCCTCAGTCTATTCAGAAGGACTCTAGTATAATAGATACAATGAAAATGTTAAGCTGTATTAATCAGTAGCGGGTCTTAATATCCACAAGCCTAGGGAAAAGCAATGCAGCCCCTGTAGTCGTCACCCTCTATATCACATATATCGCCCCGCTACCTGGCCCTTAAGTCCCCCTGAGTGCTCCTCAACAGTGTCTGATATGCAATGGCAATCTCCTTGGTAAGCAACAGGACTTCCAGCAATGTATACTCCAAGGAAGAGGTCTCCATAGCACCCACTGCGGGTGGTACCATCACCCTGAGCAGATACCGCAACTGGAGGTATTTAAGCACTTGGAAGGCCGGCATATCATATTCTACCCGAAGATGATCAAACAGAACCACCCATTTGCATTCCACACCTCTGAAAGGGTATGAATTCCTATGTCATACCACTGCCCAGCAGCGTGCCAGGCAAAAATGTGTATTTGGCATTAGCTTGCTGTGCCAGCCCATTTGTCTGTTCAACTTGCGCCAGAGCACTAGCACCATCCTTGTCATCAAGGCAACCTCCTTAGGCACTCTCCACCATATCAGACATTCAAATAACCTTTCTCCCCTAGCACCTCCTGGTCCAAGCGATAAGCCGGGTCATCTAGCTGTGCATATGTCCATCCATTAACAACACTGTTCTGAGCAGCTTCATAATAGTGCCCAGGGTGATACTGGAGGTGAGAAACTGGGAACTAATACACCAAGCACTGGACAGCTCTATCCTCAGAGGTCCAACCTACACAGCAACTTGCTCAGCAAGGCACTAACTGCCGCAAACATCGACTCCAAAATGCCATACAGGCAGTTTTAGAGTGTAGACGTAAAACAAGGCAGCAGCACCATTTTAAACAACACCGCTTTACCCATCATGGATAGCGGGAGCGCGCTCCAGTGTTTAACATCCATCTCCAATTTTCAGAGCAGTGGTGCTATATCCTGGTAGTGGGAGTCCTCCCTCCTGGAAATCCATAATCCCAGATATCTAAAAAGCCAACGCTCGATACTGAGAGGCATGTGCAGACGCTGCTGCGCCTCCATGTACCCACTGGAACGATCATAGATATTTCCCAATTTATTTGGAGCCCGAAGTAGTTCCTGTTAGTTGCAACTATTTCACCATCTCTACCTAGTTTCAGGTCCAGTGTGGCTAAGTATAACAGAACGTCATCTGCATACAGCAAGATGCATTCCACCCAAGGGGAGGTGCCTCACCTTCAACCTTCAATCTGAGCGCCAATGGACGTCCACTCGCCGAGTGGTCCAATGTCCAACAGAAACAGCATTGGCGATAGTGGACAGCCCTGCCTCATGCCCGACCAAACTGGGAAGTCAGGTAGTAGGCATGCGTTTAATTTGAGTCTCGGCCTTGGATCAGTATAGAATAAGAGGACCCAGGCCAAAAATGTCAGCCCCAAGTCTGTCTTCTCCAGAACTGTAAATGGGAAGGGCCACTCCACCGAATTGGAGATCTTATGAGTGTCAAGGGAGACTATCGCCAGCGACTCCACTACCTACTGAGTGGTTGCAAAATTATTCAGGAGCCTCCAAAGTTTGAGTCTGGTAGATCTATGAGGCATGAATTCATTCTGATAATGGTGGAACAAGTCCAGACCAGGAGGAGACATCGCCATCGTCCACAGGAATAACCTCATAATCACGACCAGCACCAAAGACACCCTCAGCGCCACCTACACTTCCAGACCCACACCAATCCAAACACCACCCTCGGAGGGACCCTCATCTACAGACACCCCCGGACTCCGATAGCAGATCAGCGACTCCATCATCAACGTAATCAGCATGCACGCCCTCGCATGCACAGACTACATACACCTTGGGGACCTGAACTTTCACATCGAGAACACTTAGAACAACAACTCCACCACCCTGCTCTACAACCTCGCACTCAAGCACCTAGTCACGACACCCACCCATTCAGCAGAACACACGCTCGACCCCATCCTCTCCGCCAGCAAACAGGTCTCCTTCAGCCATACCACCAAACTCCACTGGACCAACCACTGTTGCATTCACTTCACCTTCGAGAAACCCACAACACACCACCACCCACAGCGGATTCCCCACCACAGCTGGAACAAGGTCACCGAAGTCCAGCTGATCACCACCCTCTTCCGGAACCCACCAATCAACACCACCGACACAGCCGCCCACAACCTCAGGCAATGGATCAACGACTGTGCCAACACTCTCGCCCCGATCAAGAAATCTTCAAACTGACGCACCGACAGAAAGGCCATCTGGTTCACCAACGACCTCCAAGAATCCAAGCAAACATGCAAAAGACTCTAGAAGAAGTGGCGACGAGAACAGCAAGGGACAACCACACAGCCCTCAAGAAAGTAATCTGCAGACACCACCAACTCATTCGAACCACCAAAAGAACTTCCTTCAAAGAACGCACCGACAACAATGCACACAGCTATGAGGAGCTCTTCATCATCATCATGAAGAAACTCTCCAACCCCAGTTCCAAAGCCATAACATCCCGCCACGGTAAGACCTCTGCAACTCCCTAGCCACCTTCTTCTACTGCAAGATCGCAGACCTCCATGACAGCTTCAATACCCAGATCCCCCCGTCAACCACCGACATCACAGACTCACCGCCACCCAGTCACACCAACCTCCTGCCCTCTAGGACCCAGGTCAACGACGACAATGCACACAGCTATGAGGAGCTCTTCAAAATTGTGAAGGAACTCTCCAAACCCAGTTCCAAAGCCATAACATCCCGCCACGGTAAGACCTCTGCAACTCCCTAGCCACCTTCTTCTACCGCAAGATCGCAGACATCCACAACAGCTTCAATACCCAGACCCCCTGTCAACCACCGACATCACAGACTCACCACCCCCCAGCCACACCAACCTCCTGCTCTCTAGGACACAGGTCAACGACGACACCACCATCAAAATCATGATCATCCTCCACTCCGGCTCACCATATAACCCTTGCCCTCACCACATCTTCAAGAAAGCGAGCTCCATCATCGCACCCCAACTCCGGAACATCATGAACAGTTCATTCGAGACCGCCACCTTCCCAGAGAGCTGGAAACACGCCGAGTTCCACAACCTCCTCAAGAAACTCAAGGCGTAATCAAAGGACCTCAAGAACTTTCGGCCCATCTCCCTGCTCCCCTTCCGGCAAAAGTCATAGAGAAGATTGTCAATAGAGAACAGACCCGCATCCTCGAGGAGAACAACACTCTGGACTCGTCCCAATCAGGATTCCGCAGCAACCACAGCACCAAAACCGCCCTCATTGCCGCCACAAACGATACCAGGACCTTACTTGACAACTGCGAAACCACGGCCTCATCCTCCTGGACCTCTCGGCCACCTTCGACACAGTCTGCCACCACACCCTATGCACACGCCTCAACGACGCAGGGATCCGCGACACAGCTCTGGACTGGATCACCTCCTTTCTCACCGGCAGAACCCAGAGAGTTCGCCTCCCTCATTTCCCCTCTTAAGTCACCAAGATCATCTGCGGCGTACCCCAGGAGTAATCCCTCAGCCCGACCCTCTAACGTTTACATGACACTGCTCGCAAACATCTTCCGATCACACAACCTCAACATCGTCTCATATGCCAATGACACTCAGCTGATCCTCTCCCTCACCAAGGACCCCGCCACCGCCAAAACCAACCTCCACGGAGGAATGAAGGCCATCGCTGAATGGATGAAGAACAGCTGCCTGAAACTGAACTCGGACAAGACTGAGGTCCTCATTCTCGGCTCCACCCCCTCTGCCTGGGCCGACTCCTGGTGGCCTGCCACACTAGGAACCACACAAACACCCACTGACCACGGACACAACCTGGGGGTCATCCGGGACTCATCGCTATCAAGGACCCAGTAAGTCAACCCTGTGTCTCTTCCTCCTGCTTCAACACCCTTCGGAAGATCTACAGATGGATCCCTACCGGAACCAGAAGGACGGTCACCCAAGCCCTCGTAAGCAGCAAACTGGACTACAGCAACACACTCTATGCAGCAACCACAGGCAACCTCTAGAAAAGACTGCAATGCATACAGAACGCCTCTGCACGCCTCATTCTGGACATCCCCCACTACAGTCACATCACAGCCCACCTGAGAGACCTGCACTGTCTCCCTGTCAACAAGAGAATCACGTTTAAGCTCCTCACCCACGCTCACAAAGCACTGCGCTACACTGGACCAGAATAGCTCAACAGACGACTCACCTTCTACACCCCAACCCGCTAGTTTCGCTCCGCTGACCTTGCCCTCGCCACCGTTCCACGCATCCATAGAATGACTGCCGGTGGCAGATCATTCTCCCACCTCGCCCCCAAGACATAGAAACACGCTTCCTATCTACCTGCGACAGACAAAGGACCTGCTAACCTTCAGGAGACACTAAGACCTGGCTGTTCGAGCAGAGGTAATCACCTACTTTTTAATTTTAAAAACCACAGTTCTTTCATTTTTCCATTTCACTTTTCATTCAATCTAATGCGTACCAAAGCACTTCTTCCAAATGTTACATGTCTTTTAATATGTTATTACAGTACAACAGGAGGGAACATGTGGTAAACTTTTAACAAAGTGATTCTATCTAGCATGTTGCAAATTGCCTACTCAACTACAATTTAGAGTTTACTGCGGTGCATAGATACAGCAGTGTACGTTCACTGGGTCTAAAGGCAAAGTGGATAGAAACCAGAAACAAATAGCCAGTACTTACAAGGACTGACATCCCGGTACCGATTCCGGTTTTTGTTTTCAGGAAGCCTGGCCATTTTGCATGGAAAGTCACTCGCTTCATGTCGTATGTCCTAAAAAATAAAGTAAATTGTCACGATTTATACTAAACCAGTAGTAAAGCAAAGAAAAATTATTTGAAGGCACCATAAATCTCTCTCATACCTAGGTCCTCATTACGAGTGTGGCAGTCAGAGGACTGCCGCACTCGCGGTGACGGTCGGACTGCTGCACTCCAAGTGGTCCGACCACCAAATTACAATCCTGACAGGCAGACTTGCCAGGGGACACCCGTCCCCACCAGTACCATCGTTCCTAACAGGATGAAAGGAGTCTGAGTTATACTCAATCACAGCGACGCTGAACTTAGCGCCGCCATGCTGATTACAACTCAACTTTCTGCCAGCCTTTCCATGACGGGGACTTTGCCATGGAAAGGCTGGTGGAAAGCCAGTGCCGGGGGCCACATGGTGGCCCCCTGCACTGCCCATGCCCATGACATGACTCGGGGCTGAGATAGCCCCATGAGCACAGATGCATAGAAAGCAAAATGAGTCAATCAGCTCATTTCACTTTAATTTTCATTTAAATGTCGTCAGTTAGCCACATGCGCTGATCTCATTTCAATTAAAACAAAGGCACAGTGGTGGGAGTTGGGGAAGCTCTCCCCCAGCTCCCGGGGTTGTTTCTTTGTGAAAGAAATCCCTCTGGTGAGCCCACCAGAGGGATTTCAAGTGCGGGATCCGTCCAATACAAATCAGCCCTACAGCCTTGGACGGCTTCTGGCCATCCGACACATGGAACTGGTTAAAGGGGATCCCAAAAATGGCTAACTGCTTAAGGACGATTAAAGTGCCCGAAGCTTTCTTTGACATTAACAGAACAGAACAGAGGGTGTATATAATCTTAAAATCAAGTAATATTTATCTCTTGGAAATACTTAATGTTTTTAGGGAAAATACCTATTATTGAATATTTTGCTTAGTACAATCAGGAAAGCGACATACAAACATTCATTACCTTGGAAAAGAACAACAAGCACTGGCAAAACCAATCAGCCTTGCCTATGCCAGGCGAAATGCATTCCTAGGGCAATGGTCAGAATCTCTCCAAGAAGTCTTAAACAAAATAGACAGCTGCGGTGCCTGGTAGGCTTCAACATAAAAATGATAAATTATTGCTAGATCACGAATACTGATTTCATAAAATATTAAGTGTAGAAATCATACTGTCAACAGGTTAGTAGACTATTCTTTTTATGTTAGCCAGCAGGAAACTAGCCACTCTTCCAAGGAACAATACCAAACTGTAGAAAGCAAATACTTTTCTGGTACTACTGACCAGCTTATAACAAGTAACATTGGCAACTTGTAAGTATAGGCATTCAAAGATTTAGAGGACAAACTGCTGAGAAATTCACGGAAACATTACACTTAAGCAACATGCTGTTTTATTTTTCTAATCTTTAGTAGCATTTTTTGATAGTACGCAAACACTTGCTTGGCCTCAATTCTCCATCACGACAAATCCATTCTTCCAGATTACATGGTGTCAAAGTTATAATGCTCTATCAGCCAGATTCACAACTCTACAGAGAAGAGAGCATTTTAGAAGGTGTGTGTTCATTCAAAAGGGACGCCAGAGATGGATTACTACAGTAAGCAAATAGTTAATGGATGTCAAGATTTCTTCTTAGGGATATTACGATCATAAAAACAAATTGATTTTTCCCAGATTCATCCACTTTTTCACAACCACAAAACAAGTACATCCTGAGAACCATTATCACATGTATGTAAATAGATCTGTCTTAAACTAGTCCCTAAAGAATGAATGCAATTATAATTTCATTTCAATCAGATTATGACACAAATAACAATCTAATTAAAGCAGTTTTAATGAAGCAAGATTACTGTCACCCAGCCAGCACTACGAAACACTCCCATGTTCTCCAATTCGGAAAACAATTTAGCTATTTATGACATAAACAATGGCCTTCTATCTTGAACTGTAAGAAATTCAGCTCTTTAGAGCTAACCTGAACATTTAGTAATCCAAGACAAGCCTCTACTAAAACGTAAACGTGCCATATTCCTAAGTAATCGTGTTTTTATTGTTTTTCCTTCTTAAATAATAACTTTGGATTTCTTATAAATTACGGTTGGAACTAAGGAATTAACATAATGAAATAGTCTTTTAAGACACTAAATTGTAGCACCTGGACAAAATATTATGGGGATTATCCTTAAGTAATGTTTAACTACTACAACACCTCCAATGTACGTTTTAGAAGGTGGGGTTTTAATCATTTGCAAAAAATGGAAATAAGAGCCTTGGCGTGCTAGTGGACCAGGAAGGGATGGAATGGTATAGGACTACAAAAGTGCTGTGAGGGTGGAGATACAGGCTACACTATTAATGCTGTGCTGTACTTGTTCTGCATGAGGGGGGAGACTTGTTGTTATTGTTCGGTTCCAGAGTAAAGCTGGTCTGTAGGTGTCCATGACGTATTGTAATGTTCGGTGAGGGAATGAAGTTGGGCTGCAGGTGCCCATAAGGTACCTGCTCTGTGAAGAAGGGACGCTTGTTCACAATCAGTGAGATACCTGTTCTGTGCAAGCGTGGTAAACACACAACAAAAGCAAAGTGCGATTGACATAGGTAATGCCTTATTCAACCAGTGCAATAATTCTAAGTATACCTCATTAAGTGATTCTCAGCAGACGTAATCAAGTCTCTCAGCAAGATTGTGCCATTTGGGCATTGTCCAGCGCTCTTAAACCCTAAGCAGAAGAGCCAATATTGTACAGCAGAGGTCTGATTCTATTTGTTAAACAAGCAGGATTACATGTGCATAAATTTGAGTGGTTACTTAGTAGCTGTATTCATTAAAACTATAAGGTGACCTTTTCATCTTCATTAGCACATGAATTTAATGTATAATAAAATCGTGATGTGAAGGATTCTATGTAAGCATCAAACTGTCCCCAAGAACTAAACGCCAAAAGTGACTGTTACATAACACGCTAATAATGTATATATTAACTATAATAACTGATTCACTGAGCAAATCTTCGGAGGCCCCCTCGAGTCAAATGTAAAATGGAATGGGAATTCTAGCCGCAGAACAATTTACTTAAATCTAGCTCATCCATCTTCCACACCCCTGGACTCAAATGTATCTCTAGAGGGGACAAATATAATATTATAAAAAATCGTTCTATTAATGTGTAATGTAGAATGGAAGTTAGAAGGGAAGACATTTAGAAAAGGGGATCATAAATATCTCGTTACCACTTCACAGAAATGTTAATCTATGCAAATCAATAAAGTTGTGTTACATTGTATGCTTAATTTTGTTAACTGCTGCATGTATCCTCAGCTTTTCTATGTTCTATACTTAATTATGTTACTCACGGTGCACGTCTCACACATACCCGCATTTCATATGTTTCAGCCTCCATTGCTCAGCTACAAGCTTTCAACTTTTTTTTTGGCAGTGTCTTGTCTGACGCGTGGAAGCGATCTAGTCATGTGCCCGACTTGAGACAACCATAAGCGAGCACATAATAGGTGTTCCTTTATGCCAGGGGTCTTCAACCTGGAGGGCATGCCCCTCTAGGGGGTGCCAAAGTGATCGGAGGTGGAAGGGGTGGGGCGGGAACTCCAGGCTTTGGCCAAAGGAAGCATTTATGCAGATAACAGTACTTTGTTTTATGCAGAACAAAGTTTATTGCATTTTTAAAAAAAGGTATCAGAACTGCAATGTTTAAATAAGTCTAAATAAGTCTCGACATATTTAAACATTGCGAACTTAATAGAATAATTGTTGAAAATTCTGAGGGTGGGGCAATGATGTTTAATTCCACTGGGGCGCACAGTGTTTAGAAGTTTGAAAACCAATGCTCTATACGAACTAGTACAAAACAGCAGACTCACTTCATGTCTGTCTTTTTGCTGATTAATTTTAAATAATAGAGATTTGTTCTCTTTCATGTCTGACTCAATGAGGTGATCTGGTCCTCGGGGTCATAAACCTGATGGGAGAAGGCCATGAGAAGGCATACACTGACGGTCTGTGCAGAGGGAGTGCCAGCAGTGCACCTAAGGCAATCTGCACCGGTGTGTCAAGACAGGACAGACTAGCAGAAGAGACTGCCAGTTAGTACTCTTTCCAAAGTGATGTTTGCCTGGTCAAAAACTTGAAGGCTGAGTCTACAGGTGTTATTACCCTTCTTAAAATGATTCTTAATTTGTATTTTCTCTTTCAGTATTGCCCCCGAAAGAAGAGTTCTTCCTCCTCCCCGGTCCAATGTATTTCCAGTCCTTTAGAGGGCCCATAAGGTCTCTTTCCTTTCTTCTATCCTATGTACTGTTTTACCAAACCTCTATTGTAAAATCTGTTGGTGGTGATTATGGTCTCCTATGATCATAACACCCAACTAATCCTTAAACTTAGCAAATACTTTATGGAATGCAGGATGCTATGGCTTTGCCAAAGTCAATCAACTATCCTGCATGGGATCAATAACAACTCGTTTAGATTAAATGGCAGCAAAATCAAAGTTTTGCTGTTAGGCCAACATTCTCCATTGCCACCGGCCCTCCAGAGCTCTTCCTTAGGAGGAATCCCCAAAGTCCTGATGAATAGATGAGTCTTGGTTTTTGCTTCAATAAGGACGCACCCTCAAACCCCAAGTTAATTCTGAAGCCTCTAACCATTCCCATCACTTCAAAACTCGTAAGAAAATTCTCCATTTTGTACCTTTCAACTCAAAATCTATCAATGTCAATGTCATTAATTCAAGACTGGATCATGCATACACCTGCTACCTATCTGTTTCTCCTTCCATAACCACAAAGACCACAAATGGCAAAAAAAAAAAATAATTCATGACCACTAGACGTATTTATAATCCAAGAAGACATGACAGGGCATCTGATGCCCACCAATGCCATAACAGGCTTCCTGTTTCCAAGCAAACTCAATTTAAGGCCCAGCGTCTCTACTAGAGCACCTTTTACAAAGAGGAGAGCTCCCCTTTCCATCAGAATAAGCTTCATAGACAGATTTCCTTGTACACTCTTTGGTCCGGTTCTCTACTGTCTGTTGGCTATCACAAGAAGCGTAGGCTGAGAAGTTGAGGCTTCCAGGTGTGCAATCAGTTTTTAGTGCCACGATATGTTTCGCTAACTGTTTTTCACTTTCAAATTGCAATATTCGTCCAATAATGTTTAACTTCTGAAATGATCAAGCATGTAAACTTACAGCCAATTAAGTGACGGTATTTCATTGGCAGAACACTGTAATGGAATTGCCCTACAGAGCAATGTGGTTTGTGCAAAAGAAACAATATGTGTTTGCACTTAAAACGTATGCCATGAATTGTCACATTTAAGGAAGACTCATTGAAAAATGTAATTAGCAGATCTACCATTTAAAGCATCAGAACAACAGCAGATTAAAGTCCCAAAACTCAATAACATCTCTTTGTGCATACTACTCATTTCCACAGATGACTCCTACCAGATATATAAATAATCAATTCAGATATCTTTCTTTTGCAAAGAACTATAAACTTTGTGCAGCTGAGTGCTGGCCAGGGGGGCCCCTGGCCAGCCCATGCAAAGTGCATGGGCAGTGCATGGGCCCCCCTGCGTACCCTGCACCTGTTTTCCGCCAGCCTCTTCCTGGCGGTGCTACCGCCATGAAACTGTTGGCAGAGAAGGATGTCGTAATTCCCAGGGCAGTGCTGCCCTGGAGGATTAGGACCGCTGGGATCTGTGATCCTGGTGGAACTGGCAGCTCGACCATCAGGGTTGTAATGTGACAGTCATAAAACCGCACTGGTGGTGGTCCACCGCCACCGCGAATATGGCAGTCTAGTGACCACCAGACTAGTAATGAAGCCCTTTGTGTTTAAATCTAAGCATGGAGGGTATGATAATTTTCTTAGGCTATCTACCTCCAGTCCCAATCTTATAAAGCTGCTTTTTCACTCTGATACTGAAAATCCTGTATTTCACCAAAAAGCAGAGGCAAAGATTACTTGATATATTTCCTCCACCCCCACCATTTCTTAAGTTACCTCCACTTCGGGGAATTGTCTGTTTTAGACAAAAAGTTTGTGGTTTTCTGCAGAAACGTTCTCATCAATGAAAGAGGAACAGATTCTCAGCAGTGGGAAAATATAAAGAGCCATTAATATCAGATTGGTAAAGTGCAAATACGCCCTAGTCATTATATTCATGACATCCTGGCGTTTCCATTTTAGTATTCGTTTTCTTACACTGTCGCATAGGCTCTCATTATTCTAATGATACTACTGGATCTGAGCTGCAGAATCGCCTGCGGTGTTTGGGGACTGAGTCTAACTCACTACAGGTGACAACTGTCTGCCTAATCCGTGTTTTTTGCTCCGGCTAACTAGCAGTGCCTCATCTCTACTCAAGAGCAGGGATGGTTGGGCAGCCGAACGCATGAGACTATTGACTCCTCAGGGAAATCGTAGTCACTCAGATCGCATCCTTTTCTGTAATTTATATTACTCTCATATATACAATGACAGTCGGAGGTAGTATATGTTTCAATAAGGTTTTAATGAAGCAACTGCATCTTAGATAATAAAGCATGTACTGAAATAACCAGGACTATGAAGCATGACAGGATTAAAATAGTGACGAGGAGAGTAAAGCATAAAAATAACGCTACCAAAGTGTCACTGGAATCAATAGACTAATTCCTACCTAGGCTATATTAGAGCACAGCATGTTAAGCTCTAGTTCTGCCCTTCAGGTTCCCCTGGGAAGACATCATCCCTCATACCTGAGCAAAAGCCTGAAGTCTGCGTAAGCAGCTGTAGTGAAGCGTTCGGCAATCTGCATACAGTCGAGGTCATCTGGCTGGAATCTCCCTCTAAGGTGTATGGGACAGTGAAGTGTTTTTATAATAAAACAGCTTATGTTTTAAAGAAAATGTCCCTACGTAAGGATGTGTGTGTTTCTATGAATACCAGAGACAAAGCATTACCATGTTTACCGGCAACCTATATTACTGCAGCCTTGAGAGAAGCACAGAGTGAAAGACATGTCTTGTTTAATAACACAGTGCTGGCCTAGGCAAAGAACAGCTAGATAGAGAGAAACAAATCAAGACCGCAAATGTGGCTATTGTTAAAATAATAAACTAAGCTGAATAAAATATATCTAGGTTAAAGTGCACAGCGGCAGGCCTGGTTTTGCTAAAATAGTGTGCGTGAGCTATAACTAAAATGGCTACACAACAACACATACTGACGAAAAATCTGTCACAATAAGGTGCAGTATCAATACAGCTGAAGGTTAATGAAATTCACCAACCAGACCTCCAAAGTTCTTTCTGCTAGATCCAAAGATTAAATTGTACCAGGGCACTTAGGCAGCTCAATAGGCAAGCTGACACCTAACTGGATTCTGCGTTCTGTCTAAAGTAAGAAAAAATTTCAATTAATAATATCCCTTTATGGAAAAAGTCACTGGTTCTAAATACTCCAAGTGCATCCCCAAACCATGCAAAAAACCAAAGCAGGTTACTGGTCCCAGAACTTGTTTTTAAGGATTACAGCTGGCCTAAAATATTAGAGCCATTTTGTGGCTAGAGTGGAGAGGAACTGGCAGGCAGATAACACCCACAAGGAGTAAGGAAGTATTAGTGACTTGGCAATGACATCTAGTCAAATAACAATCTTCCAGTCAAGTTTATGAATTTTAGCGTGAGTGTCTTCATTAATATACTATCAGGTATAACAGGTAAGGTGAAAAAGAAAAAGAAGTGACAGAGCAGAATAACAGAAGATCAGTTCTCTTGTCTCAATTTCCTGTACTGTTCAAGTTTTGTGACATAATAACCAAATAAAATAGTTATAAAACGATCTACAGAGCTAAGGGAGTAATGTACTAATAGTTTCAGCGGTTCTTACGCATGCAAATTGCTAAATCACAAACTTTACGACTGCAAAAATGAAAGCATTTACAAAGTATACAGTATAAGTAGGAAATAACTGACTGGAAAAAAGGCCCTTAATGACTGACTTCAAATCGGAAGAAGAGGGCTGGTGGAATCAAAGAGGTGTACTCGGTCTCCTTATAAGATAAAGTGGTATACAGAAATGGCTTGGGACTTCAACGGTGGTCACAAACCAAGGCTGGAATACCAACTTGTCAAAGCAGGTGGTAGAGATTTGCAAGGTGGAAGTTGTCCAGGACAAACAGATTCCAGTTTGGGATTGCCAACTGCGCTGAGGGGGAAGGGGTGGAGGAACATACATAAGCCAAGGGGAACATAGACTGTTTCACACCCTCCCCCAAACCCATGCGATTCTCGGAAGGCATACTTGTTTTATAAATCAATCACTGCCCGTTCGCGGAGCACAGCTACTTTAAAAGAAATGTCAGCTCTGAGCGAAAGCAAATACAGGAATGGAGGTCTGCTCTACTTTACAGGCATCCATTACTGTATTGCTAGGTAGTCACACAACAAATCGTACTTCAAACGTACTTAATTTAAATCCAGAAAATAGTGGCATTACAGAAGACTGATTAGTACATAAGCCGCAGAAAAAACCTCGGGTTAGGTAGCAAAGCAAATGGTGTGCAAAAACAGGCGGCTTTGTGACCCAACCTCAGTACATCTACCCTTAAATTCATTGATCTGGAAGAAAATCATTAAACGATCATACAATGTTTTCTGATCACAAGTAACATCGTTGGACACTGCCGAGGTTTTTTTTTTTGCCTTTATTTTGTAGTTTTGTTTATATTTACATTATTTTAACTAAAAAACAGAAACAAAGGTGTGGATTCCAAATGAAACGTAGAACCTGCGGGTGTGTAATCAAAACATTAGGTAAGTAGATGGGAAGCAGCAGTAAAATCCACTGCTTTTGCCTTAGAAATTGCCAGGAGACTCTTTATAGAGAGGGTGTTGAGGGGACTACTAAAACAAGGCAAGCATAAACTTCGGGTCACATTCTACATTCCATCTGCATACACCTGTTCAATCACTCAACAGAATTATGCTCAAATGAGTAAGTTTTGAACTGATGAACTATTAGACCTATATCTTGTCATTATTCCTTACTCGCAGTGTCCATCCCTATTCCACATTATCCGGACAAGCAGAAGATTTAGTTCGTCCCAAACTGGGCCCAGAGACATTAAAGAGGCACCAAAGGCTGAATTCCATCAGAAAAGGCTTCGAAAAGAAGTAAACAAATGCAGCATTACTCCGGACTGGTAACTAACGCACGCTAATTTCCTCAGAAGGGCTTTCACCAGCCGTCTTCTCCATCTGTTATTCTGTTATTGTGTCATGATGTGTATATTACAACCACTACATGTATGTGACAATAGGTCAATTCAACTCAGCCATTGGCTAAATTCACTGTAAGCGACGACACTCTGGAACATCTCCGTGCACAAAGTAGTCCTCTTCTGTGCCAGGGACTAATATAGTAATGAGAGTTTTTTGGGACCAAGCTTTTTTTTATTTATTTAACCAATATCTGTTTTGTTATACTGTTGAGCAGATCCCACAATAATAACGTTTTAACAAAAATCATGAAAACAAATGCACTGACAAAGCCACAAAGGCTGGCAGTCTAATGCCAGGTCTATTGGCTTTGCCGATGTTTTTGTTTCCCCCCCCAGAGAGGGTCTTGGCTCTGTAAAAGCACTCTTAAGCATTGACTTTATAGACCGCCCTCAAGCATGGTTGAGGGATTCTGATTCCCTCTAAATATTTGTTTTTATTAAACAAGAAGACACTTTCTAGAACCTATGTTGTAATGGATCTTTTCTTAAAGAAGCAATGGTTCTACAGCTGGCATCTAAGGGTAGCATCTAGACGTGGGCACCTGTATTACTGCTTTTAACTTGCAATAACTTAGGCAGTTCAAAGCAATGTAACAAATACTGTCATGCCTTGCGGGGGGGATTGTATCGATTCCAATCTGCACATCAAACAACCACCACAAATAAGCAAACAAGGCAGAACAAGTGGCCCTTTAGGCACCATCGGGGACAGTGTGGCATCTTCTTTGAGGCTATGGACATTGCAGCTCAATCGGCATAAACATTTCCCGATCCTAATCTTGTCAAATGATGCAAAAGTAGAATTCCAAAGTAGAGGAAAAGCTCCTGCAAATTTAAATGTAAAGGTATAAATTGGCACATTCCAACTAAGCTATATGTTTTTGGTGTGCTTAGATACCGAGATTCATTTCTGCAACAAGAAAATTATCCACTTTGGAGTCAATTTGTGAAGCAGGATACAGCGCGATAAGAGTAAGCACGAAGCATTACTTTCATTTTAGCCCCACCCAAACTCTACTAAACACACAAGAAATTAAGAGCACATTTCTAATGCAACTAACACACAAGAAAAAACAAAATAAATATTGTACTAACCACCAACTACTAATCCCTGGTTCAGGAGAAGCATTTACTACTGTAAAAAAACACTTCAATGCTTTATCAAGGGTCGTAATCCGCTACACAAACATATTTACAATTACAATTGTAGTATGTATGTTTGAAGATGGCAAAAGTTTTGAAGAATATTCAGTCTGTGATGTCGTTAACAGACACATTGGTTTTAGTCGACCTCAACACTGGAGAGTGGTGATCAGCAATGTTAAAAGGTATAATTTTTTTTTAAACTATGAAATACTTTAAATATGGTCTTTTACTTTTATCTCCATTATCGAATGTTTATTTCTAAGAACAGTTTGAATACCGAACAACTAAAGTACATGCATATATACATACCTGTACACACACAAACACACATATATATATATATATATATATAAACACACACACACACACACACACACACTATTGTCAATACATAAATACACAGCTTTATATATGTATCAATATTAACTAGTGGCAATCGCCACTAGGTAGTTATAGCTAGCACCACGTTTCCATAGAAAAAGCATTTTTTGACTTGCCTTTTTCTTTGACACCGTTTGACAAATCTTCACGAAATTTTCCAAAAAAAGAGGCCAACTGATTTTTTTGCGCATGGGAAGTTTCAGGTTGATATGTAAAGGGGCTAAAAAAAGTTGCACTTTTTATGTCAATTCCCATAGGACCTGTCAACGCGTCTACAGTCCGAACCACTAGGCAGAATTATACCGAATGTGGCAGAATGCTAGCTGCCGGTACACAGACTGTGCTTCTTCTTATTTAGTGTCAATCTGTTTAGTAGTTTAGGAGATATTCAAGGGAAAATAAATTGGTCTATCTCTGGCCGCGAATATTTTGTGATTATTTCGCGAATAGATAGAGAAAATTCACAAATATGTGTGTATAAAGAAGCGCTGCAATTGGCTGACCGCGGCCCGATTAGAAAGTTGCGACCGACATTTTATTTCACGGGACACAGCCCCGGGTGAAAATTCAAATTGAAAGTGGCATAGGGGGTCAGGGTGAAGGTACCCTGACCCCAAGGGTGTGATAAAGGTGAGTTTTGAGGGCAAATTATAGGTTCAATATAATTTTGCATGCAGATGCACAACATTCACTAAAATTCACAAGTTTCTGCAAATAATTCACAAAATATTCGCTATTGTGGGGAAAAAAAAAGAAGAAAATCCAGACTCATTCATACACTAATTCATTCACTCATACATGCACTCAGAGGCTCAGGTGCCCACTCACACACCCACTCAGACACTCATACACACACTCAGTCTCACACCCACTTTCAGACCCACTCACGCACCCACTCAGACATCCACTGACAGAGAGGCTCTGTGGCCAACCTGCGTTGCGCACGGCCAGAGGCTATGCGTGGCGTTGGGTGGTTATAAGGCTTGGCTGCTAGTCCTGACTGCAAGGCCAAGCCTTGGAACCTTGGGCTGTGTGTGGCAGCAGTTGGAATAACATACAGTAATTAAGGAATAACGTACAGTAATTCAAATTACTTTATGTGAAAGAAAAAACAAAACAGAAATTCACAGTTATAGTTAGAGTTCCTTCAAGTAACTATAACTCGTGCCCGAAGGTAACCATAACTCACGCCTTCGCCATGCACAGCCAATTACTCCATATGTAATGTCATTGATGAGCTCTTATATGGCATCTTTGCTATCAATGCAACGTTTGAAATGACATTACTGATAAGAAAACTGCACATGGCAAGGGAGCGAGTTATAATTACCTTAGGGCGTGAATTATAGTTACTTGAAATAACTAACTATAACTGCTGAATTTCTATGGTTTTGTACGAGTAAATTCAGAACCTAACTATAACATCCCTGTAAGTTTTTTTTTTTTTATGTATATGTGTAAATAAATATATATATATCATACACACAGGGATTTATAGAGAGATAGGCAGATATTTGTGAGGCTTTCCTTGCCGGGTGGAGACTGGCATGAGTACAATTAACTGGTTCACATCTTGTGTCAAACAAGCTACTTCTATATACCTTGCCATGGCTAAACTCGCACAAAACAAAGCAAATTACTAGATGATGAACGTAGCTTACAATAGCTGCTGATCATAGAGGAAATTCTTTTGAAACGTGCCTGGAAGCAGGTACGACATGAGTAGAGAAGAAAAAGAGGTTAAATATAGCTCAATACCTGTATAAGCTGGGATTCAGAGGTATGGGTGCGTAGAATGATCCGAAAAGCATCATGCTTTGCTTCATGGTTCTTCGGGAGGGCCCTTGCTGTAGGAAAACGTAGACTAATAAAAGAGGCATTTCGCAAACAAGCTATAATTTTCCCAAAGAACACACCAGGTAATACAAGCACCAAAGAATAAAGCAGGTTGTTTTTAATTTTGTTCTCGACATTGTCTTCATTGGGAGAATGGTGTGGGAATTTCAAGATGAAGCCAGAGCTCCTGCTTGATGTCAGAACGTGACTATCACGGGCTGGATTACAAGTCTGTTTTACAGTGCTGAAAGTGGCACTGGCCTGGTACTAGTGGAACTTATCTTCAAATTAAAATTAAAATAAAGCTTTAGTTCCAATTGCTACTGTATGTGAATAGGTGTCTAACCACGTTTATCCACAGAGATCCTACACGAAAGCAAACTGAATCGTTCCTTTAAAAAGAAAAGGAAAGTGAGAACCTCTGTAGGATGAGATTCAGATTGTGACTATTTAAGGTAGGGTGTACAACACAATGGAATATTCCCCATGTTTTAAGTGTCCGAGAGTATGTTTAGTTACTTTTCTACGTTTTCATAGGGCATGGTTTCAACTTGTAAAGACTACAACTCATTATTAATAAAAAAAATGCAATTTGATTACTAGTAGGTCCAATGTAACCCGGCCTACCCCTCTAGCAACTAACCAGCCATGACGACCATCTGGCCAGTTTTTGTGAGCCCGGCCACAGGCACCTCTAACTCTGCACAGCCCATCGACTCGCCACTCAATTGGTGACCAGTCTGTTGAGGTCAAGTAGCCTAGAGTGTGACTGCCTAATCTGTGGCTGTCCGTCCCATGGCACAGACTGTGACCGATTGGGCTATAAAGACACTGTTGGGTGAATAACATTTACACTCGAGAAGAGACATCTGCATCAGACTCAGCCAATCAACAGGCCAGTAATTTCACAACCAATAGGAAACCCCGCAGCTGAAGAGCACCTTCTGGTCAGGATCTAGGCATGACTGCACCTAGACAAAGCGGGGACTACACCATGCCAATGACGCTGGTGTGATTCCATGAGAAAGCGCAGCCTGTGCAGCTCACTGCATCTCAGCTGAAGGACAAGCACAGCAACAACCACACGAAGTCAGCAAGTATCAGGTCATGACCATAATCGTTTCAAAAGCTTTCTCAGACTCAAAGCTAGACTGTTCTAGGTTTGAGTTACCAGCACAAACTGCTAGTATTTCTCACGCTTTCTGCTTTACTCCACATACATCTATTGGGTTAGTTAGGCAGCACCTTCTCCTGTTATGCAGAATATTGGCTTGGTCTGTGGAACGTGATTACTAAACTAAAGGAGTTCACACGTAAAGTGATAACAGCAGAGGATTCAAGTCGCATCTACCCCTTCGCTTGCTCCACCAAAGGCCAATCCCAAGCTATCTGTCTTGTAGATTTGTTTTCTGGAACCAAACGGCTAGAGATAAATAACAGGCTTTTGGGCTAACCCTTATACCATGTGTTTGCATTTCTATTTAGGTTCTCTGCCGGTTTATAGAGAAATACATTAAATGAAAGTGTGCTAAGGAAAGAAAGAAGAACGTAACGGAGGGACAGAGGGAGCTAAGGAAGGATGATGGATGGCTCGGGTTAATTTTAAAAAGTTCTATACTCGGAAGAGTAAGGAGATGCACCAAAAGCACACATGAATCAGCTGTTTTTATTTATCTCAGGAAGCAGGACTTCCTAGAATAATTCCTCATTTGCGATACAAGCACAACCCGATTGTTGCACCCAGTGTAATGTAATGTTTTTTCCTCCAATGTGTGCTGCAAATATGCAATTAATTAAAACGGCCTTAATGATACTGCTCTTCCGGATTCTGTTACCCTCCGTTTGCCTCTCATCTCCTTGGAAAGTCACCCTAAAACATAAATAGTAAATGACTAGAAAATGTGTGAAATGCGCCTAGTTATGGGCGATCAGCCGTCTTACACTATGCATGCTGCCTGCAGCAGTATCTCTGGGATCCTCATGGACTCCGCTTCCCCACCATACTTCAAGCTGAACACTCCCACCGTCCGAACTCTGCCACATCGACTTCTGTTTACTAAGTCTACCTAGAAGACTTCGTTATAGCTGGCAGTCGGCACCCACTAGTAGCAGTTACCTTCTTGAAACGGGCAATGGATGTCCCCCTCCTAAGACGTTTTGGACCTGTGCACTTCATTTATTGTTCAATATGTTTTTATTTTATTTTAACAAATTAAGCCATGAGTACATTTTGTTTAATTGAAATTATCATGTTTTTGTAATTCCTTAAAGCTTTTCAGATCATCTAGGGAGCCTTCAATTGCTAGTTTTTTGGTTTACGGTGCTAAGTGTTTTCACGATGCTGAACACCAAAAGCAAAAACAATTCACAGCCAATCAGTCTGCATTGGCAAATTCAAAATGTGTGAAACACTGGATTTGCCAGTGCTTGCTTGTTTTAGTAATGCTAGACAGGGTGTTTCAAAAAGAATGCGTTATCCTGACACAAAAGCGAAAAGGTTAGAACAAATGGAATGACATTCAGGAGTATAGATTTCTAATGTGTTTAACTGTCATTAGACAAGTATGACAGGATCCAAATAGAGAATGCCTGGCCATTCAATTGACAGCCTCTATAATTCTCAGAGAATAGGGATCCAGTCCCTCCACGTCAAACTGTGTGCATCAGGGCAAAAGGGAACATCATCTTGTAGGCGGAGTCCGCATTTTTGCTTATTTTCATACAGTAGGTTTGAGTAAACTTGACTTTTTATACAGTTTGACTGCTCGTGCAGTTTGACTCTTCAATTCAAACTAGACAGTTCACACTGATCAAGACTTGAGTGACATTGCAATGCTTCTACTCATCTCGTAAGAGCTGTGCCATCCCCTGCTATTGATGCAGACAGAAATGATAACATGTACGCAATATTTAGCAGTCATGTGCACTACACTGCAGTCAGAATGGCTAGCAGGTGATGTCTACCTTGCTTTGTTCTGACCTAAAGGTACTGTACATGTTCTGCTGCACTAGCTGTGGGACAATAGTTCTATCATTCATTTGATAAATCACTGCTATTGATTCAAATACCAAGTTTAACTCACGAGGACATCTAGTCTGGGGGCTACGTCACTAACGAACAACCAAAGATCTGTGTTTTCATCCAGGCTTTGACAAGTGACTTAAGAGGTGTGCTGTTGGGGAGACAGTAACTCTCCATGCATCAAGCAATATTACCTTAATTGGTGTACGTAGTAGCACGGTCTTGTTATTCCCCCAAACTGCAGTTACAAGGTTACCGTTCCCTTTAGGGACTTGAGTACAGTTCAATTATTAAGCTCCCGAGAGTACATAGCTAGGAAACCATTTTGGGGTCTCCTAACCACCAATATGTATCTAATATTAAGGTAGTTTATAAACAGCTCCATTTACTTTTACATATTTTTAAACTTGGTAATTCACTTGCTTCGGATAGAAACAGTAAACTATAAAAAAGGAGAAAAAAAAAGTTTTGATAAGACTTCACTCTTTCAGTATAATACCATGTTAAAAGCTCTCCATAGGTTTACTTTATTTTAGTCAAAACAAAAGTAAATTGTAATTAATGTATTATTATCTTCAAAGCTGCATGCCTGCTTCAAACTACAACTACAGGGCCTAGGCCTCATTCTTTCCCTAAAAGACTGAATTTGTTTCATCCACCCTACCGGTGTAATGTTGCAAACATGAGCAATGCACACTGGTTTTCTTAGATTAGCTACTTTGAGTCTGTTTTTAGGTCTCATCTCAGAGCGCGCGCACTCTTACTTGTAAGACATTTTGTTTACTTTCAGGGGCTTATTTCCTTCCTATTGCTTACCACATGTTGGCTTCAGAATCACTCATTTTCTTGCTTCTCTTTGGTCAGAGAGCGCGGGTGTCACTTACTCTTTGTGTGAACGTCCATACCTTGGAGCACGGTCCCAGTACTGGTTCCTTGTCCAGTGCCCTTCCACTTCTAGTGCTTTCAGGACTACATTTTTCTTGCCCTCTGCCACCCTCCAACTGTTGGATCCACACCACCGCCCTCCCAACCGCCAGAAAAAATAAAGCATTGGCAAAGCCAATAGGCCTTTCCTATGGGGTATATTGGCTTTGTTAATGTCTGAAAGATGAGTGTTTAAACATTTTTTTTAAAAAGGGTGCTAAGTTGCTGGCAGTGCTGGCCGCCTCTAGCATATTTTTAATTTTAGTGCTGGAAGGAGGTATCTATGTCATTGTGTTGAACACTTCCCCCCCACCCCCAAGAAATGTCTCCCGCAAAGCCCTTCAAGCAGCAATTTAAAACAAGCATTTGCAATGCAATGGGTCTCACGTTTGCTAAGTTAGAGCTATTAGCATTGTAAACCCCTAACCGGACTTTTCTTGCCATATAAACTGAAAAAGTAAAAGTTTCACATACATGAGTCGAAAGCCGCCATCATCGCAAGGCAGACACACAAAGGGAAATAAAAGTTTGCTTGCAGTGAAACTTATAGGTAAAAGTGCAATTATCCATGTAACCAGCAAAAGGGCAATTAACTATGTAACAGGATCGATGTCATGCAAAGCGCTAGACTACTGCCCAGCGAGATCACGCTGCAAAATAAAGAGAAAAATTAGTCCAGAAACCATAGGGAAAACACTGAGCCTCGTGTGTTTTCAGTAGTTGGTCGGTGCGCTCGAGGAGGGCTAAACACCAAAAAAGGCATGAGGTATGCATGCCTTTCACTAATGAAACCAAGCTGATTTTAAAAGGCAAGTCCACGAACCAATTAAAGTGACTGAAGTGAAATGGATGTGGTTAGAAGCCCAAAGAGAGATTACAGCGGGGGAGGACTTTGCACTCGCCCCTAAAAAGGGATGTGATGCAGCCAACAATGGCTGCATCATAATACTTTTTTAAATTAAAAACCTTCAGCCGCGCTGCAGTGCAACATGGCTAAAACAATGGCAAAGGCAATAGCTTGCATAGACAATACCTAATGGCTTTGCCAATTCTTCTTTCCTGTGTTTTTTGTTTGCTGAGGAAGAATCGGCCATTTAGCATAGATATTGCTCAGGTGAATTTTGCTGATTTCTTTCAACGTAGTGAGATTTCTGTTGACGGCCTAATTGTGCAATGTGAACAGTTTTGAGGTCCACCTTTTAGAGTCTTGCTTCACAGGTTTAAAAGAGTCGAAACTGTTAACGTAACTGCACAAGCTTTTACCGAGTTTACCTGTGATTAGAGGAGTTAAGTTTATTTTCTTTGCTGGTGGGGTATCACAGCTAATTGATTTATTTTTGCCTACCATCTTTACAAGAACGAATGTGCATGTCAATTCCAGTCTCTGGTTAGGTTTTTCTCAGTTTAGTTGTACCACCCTAACCAATTTAAATATGTACGCGCTATGGTTGAGCTGTCAACACTTTATGGAAGGTGGATATGTCTTTGGTTTATCCTTATCAGTTGAACCATCTACGCCGTGTGCTCATCCTTGGCCAGCTTAAAGGTCTACACAAGTTTGTGGAAGAAGTCCTACATTATTCCTAAACAAAGAATTGCATTTTGAAGAATCGGTGCAAGATTTATTGGTGTCTTTGCGCTTGGCCATTTAACCACAACTCCCCATTGGCTGGTTTGCTGCACCATCGTTATTTTGGTATTTAGGAGCGGAGTCATGCATATCCCTCCTAGGTGGGTGGTGCACATGTATGGTGGGGAGCATCAACTTGTGGGGCGGAAGGGGGGGTTCCCAATGTTCTTCAGCCTTCAGTATTAAATTGTGCCAAAAGCAGAACCAGGTTTGTGGGAGTGTGCATTACTACACAGGAAAAACTCTGCCATCCATGTTCCTGGGTTTACCAAATGATTACAGTAGTAGATCACTTTCACACCAAGAACAAAGAAGGAAAGAAGCCGATGTTATTGCCTGTTACCGAGTACAATTTGGTCCACAGCCGAGGGTGGTGGTTTTGTCTATGGGAACGGTCTACCTTCTCCCCCAAGCTATGACACTGGTTACCCATTTGCCTTTATGCTTGTATCAAAATGATGTGACTGTTCGCGACCACACCTGCAGTGGCATAGACGTTTGTTGAATAATATTTAAAGATGTGCGTTATTGAACACGATAAGCCAGTGTCACATAACTCCACTGTGTGACTGCGGATAGATTTTTTTTCCATCTCGTTTGTCCGGTTCCCTTAACATTGCAATTTTAGCAATGAGCAGGCAGAGAACGGCCAGACTTCCTCATGATGCAACGTTGGCACGGATCACCAAGCTTCGCAGCTACTGCACAATCGCGGCCTGCCCTAGAGGTCAGACACCTACAACGACCTTGCTACAATATCATTTCAACAACATGATGAACAAACACTGAACAAAACTGCTCCCATTTAGCCCTATATTTATTTGCTCAAACCAACATCCACAGCAGCAGTAACGGAGGACAAATGTTCTGGCTGGAAATGACATTTTGCTAATGAATATATTTGATTGCACATCACATTCAGGTGCATGACCAACTTAAAGCAGAACAGGAGCTTTGCCGGTCATCTGGACAACAGCGCAAAAGATTTAGGAATCAGTGGCAAGGGAATGCGTGCATAGTGACTGCTTACGGTTTGGCCAAAGACGGCCTGAAATACTAACAGATGTTATCAATGCACCTTCCATTTGAAGAATAACTGGAGTATTCTACAGCTCAAGCTAATGGATTAAATATGATCTTTGGGTAACATTGCAGTTTTTGACTCTTTATTCCAGATTCCGTGACAAAGTTACCTATGCAATATGTTTGGGAACAGCTAGGTGATACTTTGTGTAACGTGTTTATAGTAGCTCTCATACACAAATATGTAGCAGTATACTTTAACTAATGCTGCTTCAAACCAGTGTATATAAATAGAATATATTGAGTCTTCCACCCACAAGTTTCTGTATATATATTAAGTGTGGACACAGGGTTCTTGTTCGAAAGTGCACTGATCTTTTTAAAGATTCCGTGGTCCTCTGCACCATCTAAGTGTGCACACATTAGTCACAAATGTCAAATTCATTAGTAATGTTTTTAGGCAAAGTAAAAACGTTTTCTGACACTGAACCTTTATTTTATAATATAATATACCCATCAGAGTTTAGAATAATGCCCAGTAGACGATGGCTATTTTTCCTCCTGATAACAGCACATCTCCTGTCCGATATACATCTCACCCCATCCATCGGGCTATAGTCGCTCTTTACTGATCCAAATCTCAATCGACCCTGATCTGAACACTGCAAAACTGTAGAAAATTAAATATGAGGCTTGCAAGTCCTCTATATGAAAAACCGAGGCCGTCACATAGTTTCACTGTGTTAGAGAGCATGCAGAGCGACCTAAAACCACGAATTACTTTTCTGGGTGGGGATGTGTGGAGGATCAGCTGATTCTGAATGGTAACGGCGGGCATTAGTGCTTAAAGTAAAAATGGAAGTGGACGGATAAAGCTGGCATAACAGTTATGAACCGTCTTCCCTTTCTATGTATGCCAAAGCAAAAGTCACTGACAACATTTTTGTCAGATCTTGGCACCTACTTTTTACGCATCAGCGAGAAATATGCCGTATTCACACAAGTGTGCCCCAAATCACAACTTTTCACTACATTTCTATATTGCTTTAAAGAAGTTTAAACGTCAAGTTTTTAAGTATTCCGAAAATGGAGGGCAAGACTGTGCATGCCTGATGCAAGCCTTGTGTGAGAGTGGAATGTCAGGGCTCGCCCCTTACTGTTTCCATACGATGGTGCACTGGACTGAAATCCAAGTCACCTGGTAAAAGAAGAGCGCTGGTAAACAAAGGATGGATTCTCATGCTACAACCAAAGCGCTTTGAATCTTCAGTGCTACTGCTAGCTACAGGAAAATGTTTGCAATGAGCGTAGTTCGGTGTACTGTACATTAAAGCGGAAAACAAACGTGTTTATGACTCAAATCCCAGACCTGTGCTTGGTGACTCAAGAAGAGTCACTTGCTAATTCTGATTTTGGACGGAACAAAAACACCGAGCATTATCACTGTGAACATTAGCCCGATTTTATAGTAGTTCCTTTCATATGTTATGTTAGGAGCACAGTGTATGACACCTATCCTATCCGTTCTGCCTCATTCAGCATTAATGCACCACACACCACACTTCTACGCAGTGGCCCTAGACTGAGGCTCACGGTGCACGTGGAGGAGCCCAGAATACTGGGATACTGATCCAAAAAGGGCACTTCTGTAGTGGTGGGGTATTCAGAGAGACCCTCTTCAACGGGGAGCTTTTGCCAGTGTTAAGGAAGCCTGGGGATCGTATATTCTGAGACTGCTTTAGTGCCAGACTCTAAAAGACACCAGAGATGGTGAGCGAGCACAGGCGGCTAAACCCTCAGGGCAAGTGTAAAATAAATGTACTTCCTTGGGTTAGGAGCTCGCAGATAAACTAAAGACTTAGAACTAAGCAGCAGAATTTAACAAGCATTTGCAATGCAACAGGTCTCGCGTTTGCTCATGTTAGAGATGTTAGCGTTGTAAACTCCTAACCAGACTTTTCACCTATCAGATAAAGTGCATTTATGTACGTAAGCCGAAAAAGTGCATTTAACTATGTAAAGCGCTCGACTTCTGCCAAGCGAAATCGCGTTAGTAAATTAGAGAAAAATTAGTCCACAAGCCGGACAGAAAACAGCGAGCCTCGCATGTTTTCTGTACTTGGTCGCTGCGCTTGAGTAGGGCTAGCCACCGGAAAAGGCATGACGTATGCATGCCTTCGACTAATGAAAGCAAGCAGATTTTAATAGGCAAGCCCACTAACCAATGAAAAACACTGATGTGATGTCGACAGGGCTCCGAGCCCTTTTCTAAACCCTAAAGCGTCTCGCAGCGATACGCATGCGCGAGCGCATGCAACGCAGGCTCAACCCTAAAAAGGGCCGGTTTCTCACAAACATCTATCAACAGTTCAATCAGTTAAGCTAAAGAGAGTGGTAAAGATGTGACCTCTAGAAAATGCAGCACAGGTGAAAATAGCCATACTAAATAGCTGGTGGGCTATAATTCGCAACACTTTACAAGAATACTGACAACTGGAAAACAGGAGCATGCCCCAATATCACCTCTGGTTGGACTCTTGAAGCATAATAAGCATTCTGTTCACCATGACTGTGTTTTGATTACCACCGCACAGTCAGTAAGGAGCACCTTGCAGTAAGCAGTATCTTGATTTTATTCACCTTTCAGTACACAATAGAAGAAAGAAAAATGCAATGTTAATAAAAAGGAAAAAGCAGTGAACACTTTCTTTTTCACATAATTAGGCACCCAACACTTCCCAAATTTACGTATCAGTATTTAGCCCATTTCAGAATTTACTGCGACAAAGAGAGGCAAAAACCTTGAACATTTAAATGTGCTCCTTTACAAGCCGCAAAATCCAAATCAAGAACAAACGGAAGATTTGCTGTATTTTTTTTAAGTGAATTATAGCCCCATTGGGGATAGCTAAGCACATTGTCCAAAAGGCACTATTCTACACCAGGTGGGAGTGAGTACGTGCTTGGCAGCGTGGTATATATATATCGTGATCCTTTGTGTAAAGCTTACTGGTGCCCTTCGTAAGTAAGCTAGCATTTACAGGCGTGGGAGCTCCCGTCATGCTCCGCGCCTGGGGACCTAGGGAGCAGTGCAATGGTGGCAGGACGTGTTGCCGGATTAGCCTCGCCGCGATGAAAGAAAGATAGCGGCATTGCCCTTCGCCCCCGTCGCTGCCGGCCAACGCTCGGAGGCTCGGGGGAATCGCGCCTGCAGCACCGAGAAGTAAGCTCCAAAAGCATCGGATTGGAGCGCCGACAAGCAGCATTGAGCGGTGCTAGAGCACAGATTCCCCCGCCTCCTCCTTCGATACAGGAGCCGACAATAGGCTAGGGAGCAGACCGTCCCGGGCCTTCGGGGCTCCGGGTTCAGCAAATGCCGGCAAAAGAAAGGAGATAGCGAAGCCGATAGCTTTATCAACTCATGGCTTCTTCTGGAGAAATGCCGCAAATGTCTTTCTCCCTACGGCCACCAAGGAGGCGGGGAGGAGGCGAAACGAGGTGCCTTCGGCAAGTACTATCTGCAGTTGATCAGCTATGTGTTAAGGGGAGGTATTGGTATCTCTTAAAAAAAAAAAAAAAAACTGTCAACACGTGCTGTGCGGCGGGCGAGTTGGAGTGGAGTCTCCTTTAATATGGGAGGCACATTGAAAGCAGTTAATTAACTTTGGTTCTGCATTTGACTTAAGGCTTAAAAATTGAAGGTAAAATCCCCAGTAACGGGGGGATTTGTAAGCGTTCACTAGTGACTCCTAGCCAACCACATCTATAATCTACCACAGAGGCTGTGGCAGAGGCTTATATTAAGTGGATGCAGTTTGTGCCCCCCCTGTGTCCCTCTGCCCCTCTGATTCATGCTCTTCTTCTGACCTCCGTCCACTCCAAATTATCATTAGCCACATGACATGGTATACGATTGTCTTTCGTGCAAGCGATACTATTATGGATAAAAACTTTGCTGGTCGGTGGGAATATTAGCCAGTAGAAATCAACAGGGGATGGCAAGGTGAATGACTATTGTTCGGGGAAGTGCCGCCACACTGCTAGGTCTCCAAAGGTGCCATGACAATGCACCCCCAATTTGGGTTCGGGGGGAGGATAAAGGGTGGTTCATCGTCCAGTGGGTTCATGACGGGTCAGACGCACCAGGATAGGGGGGGGGGGGGGGGGGGGGGGAGGGTTGGGAAGAAGGGGGGGTCAGGACAGGGCAGGGGCACGATGGGGGAGGTTCGAGAGGGGTCAGGAGGTGGTGCACAGGGTGGAGTTAGATCAAAAATTAAAAGCACGTGGAAAAGAAACAGATATATCCGCTTTCCGAGGTCAAGGTTTAGCGGAGTCAGAACAAAAAATGCAGGTGGCGATCAACCAACTTTACTATGTATGTGAAGAGCAAACACAAGACAAAAGTTTAGTCAAATTAGTAGTACTAGTACAATGGGGCATGGCAGCGAAGTTCTGGTACATTGAGAAAAGATGGGATCTAAGGTAAGAGTAGTTTCCTGCAATTTAAATGGGGCCAGCAGCAATGCGAAATTTCGAGCTGTACTTAATTCGCTGGAATCAGCACAGGCGCAAGTGGTCCTTTTACAAGAAACGCATCTAAAGGCAAACGCCAGGATATCTAGACTTCCGGCATTTATTATTCATTCCTTTTATGCCTTGATGCCGAAAAGGCATTCGATTCAGTCCACTGGCAAGTGCTATTTTCGGTACTCGCAAAGTTTGGCTTTCCAGAGAAGTTTATTCAGACAGTACGGACACTCTATAAAGGGGCCTAGGCCAAAGTTTGTCAATACTCAAATAGCAGGATCAGTACAAATCTCACGTGGTACACGACAGGGCTGCCCCCTTTCTCCATTGTTGTTTGCACTCTTTATTGGGCCTCTGGCTGCAGCGATTCGACAAGACTCATATTCAGGCCCCATTGCCTCTGGCCCCCAAAGTGAAGTTATTTGGGGATGACATGACCTTGTATCTTCACACATATCAGTATAATATCGACAGAACGTTTGCAAAAATCAAAGCAGTTTCAGAGTTAGGGGGGTATAAAATCAACCAATCTAAATCAGAGGCCTTGTTGTATAACGCTGAGACATCGGTCCTGCCAAAAGATATCCGGGTTGTATCTCCTTCGTCTCACCCCATTAGATATTTCGGCATCTACGTGTCCGGGAACTCAACAGATCTGTTCCAGTTGAATCACATGGATGTTCTCAAAAAGATTCAAGGACTATTTCTTAGGTGGCAGGAAACTACGATGACCATTACAGGAAGGACAGCTCTGGTTAAAATGATGATCCTACCACTATTACTTTATTGTTTTTTCAAGTGTAATTCTGAGAGTACCTAAAACGTTTTTTTGAGAAGTTAGACGCATTAATCAGACAATTCGTATGGAATCATAAGAAACCTGGCCTTCGGCTGGCTAAGTTAACCTTGGCTGTGGAAGATGGGGGACTAGCTCTTCCCCATATTACAACTTATTATGAAGCAGTTCTATTGGATTGGGCGTCAAGAGCAGTACAAAAAACAAAACTCAATTCCTATCTTAATCAAATGCTGGTAGAAACCATTACTCATCTTACACGCTTTCTAAAATTCACTCGCCTACCAAAAAGGGTTAGATATAAATTACCAGGTATGATTCAGTTCACCATATTACAGACACAGGCGAAGTACCAAATTGATGAGACTTATTTGGCACTTCGAGTAAGGGACGTCTGGATGTTAGGAGTAGAAATAAGTCAGAGTAACCTTCAGCAATGGGAAGGGTTGGGCTTTAAGACTTTAGCTGATTTCTACCTAGCGGACCATTTCAAAACTTGGGTGCAGTGTGTAATTAGTGCAAGCAATATTCCAGAACACTTAAAATTTTCATATTGCCAAATGCAACATGCCCTACACGCAACGAGACAACTACAGAATAGCGTTATCAAAGCCATTGCTCGGGCCTTTTATGACAATCAAATAGGTATCAGCAAATCGTATAAATTACTTCAGGACGCAGGGTCAATTACGGCAACTTCCGAACATTTGATCCGAATAGCAAATATGACAGGATGCAAGATAGAGGTACAACACTGGAGAAAGCACAACGAGGTGTCACATTAAGCACTCAGAGGGGCAAATTGTAAAAGGATTGCTTTATTCTCGAAATGGTTGCTTTATTATACCCCCACTAGGTTAAGAGAAATTCACCTAGAGACATCAGGTCTCTGTCCACGCTGCCAAACATTTCAGGGGGATTGGCTACATGTGTGCTTTTCACGTACATTTCTGGCAAATTACTGGGAGGAGATCTTCCAGAGGTTGAGCTCTTGGATTGCCTATGAAATAGCCCTTAGCCCAGTGGTGGCACTTTGGGGCATTACGCAAATCACAAATCTTCCCACCTCATCAAGGCAAATGATATTTGTGGTACTATAATAGCCTTATCACTTATTCTTCAGGTGTGGAAATCTCCAGTTCCTCCGACCTAAGCACTATGGGAAGCGAAAATGGAGACTACTAGGGTTAAAGAAATACTGTATGCCCAACAGATAGAAGCAATGCAAAGATATCAAGGGATATGGACAAAAATGAATATTTGTCATTAAATGAGGTGGGCGGGGAGGGGCAGCCAAGGGAGTAGGTCTAAGAATTTTTTCATGGATATCGTGTTCTAAAGTTCTGCCGTAAAGTTGAATGAATTCATGCAATGTCAATATCAACCACCTGCTGGAAAAAAAATTTAAAAACAAAAAAAAAAAGTAAGCTAGCATTTACATCTCTGGTTCTGGAGTATGCTGGAGGGCAACAGAGTAATTCGTGCATTAAATATCAGCAAAAAGGGGGTAATCAAAGTCATCCCAGTAATCCATACAGCAATATGTGCAAAGCAGATACACATACGTAAAAATGATGTCAAAAGGTTAGGAGTGAGTTGGTCATATTAGCAGGAGCCAAATGTTTTTAAAGTCAGTGAAACTGCCAAAGCTTAAAAGGTCCGGATTTCATCTACTCCCCATATGCTGCAAAAGATCAAAATTATGAATATGGGGGGACATCCCCAAGCACCCATCGTGCTCTCGAAAGCTTTCAAAGGTGGATAAGCACCAGCCTTTGGAACCCTAGACGGGACCCAGACCAAAATCAGACCTGTGGGGAGCTCTCAGTATAATGCTAAACTACCTGCACATTTCCTATTGCAAAATACTCCTTTTTTCTATGTCCTCTTTTATTGCCAAGTGTGAACACTCCGTAAGCAGTAAGAAGGAGCTTTGGGTTTACAGCAGCATGCTCTTTGTGAAATTTTGATTAATACAAGATGAATCTGGTATGAGGTAGGATATTATACCTCAGGATTTTTTATGAATCACAGCCATCACCCCTTGACCTATGTTCTCCTAAAACTATGTGTTTTTTCCAATCTACTATTTGCTAATAGGAGACAACAGGCCTAGGGCCAGAGCATATCTCCTCAGAACGCCTAGGAGATGTTTCCCAAACATTTTAGAAATGTGCAAAATGCATTAAACAGCCCAGCCAGTAATGAAAGTTCCATCAACAGATTTCTAACCAGGGTGGTGAAAAGTGGTTTATAAAAGTTTTTTTTTACTTCACCGAAATAAAAACAAGAAACAAATATGGGGGAAGGAGCACACAAGCACTATAAAGAGCTAGATTTCAATTTGGAAGAATACGCAGGAAAGTATTGACAGAGTCAAGGAGGGACTGTGTCTAAGAAAGCCATTTTCATGTCCAAAATGTCAAATTACAGAAATGTCTCCCAGAGAGATCAGTGCCACTCTTACCGTGACATTAAAGCAATAATAAATCTTACATGTCTATCCAAGATCTTAAACGGAACCAACAACTAACGGAGTCCCACCTGATGCCCTCTCCCTCAATAGCCTATTGTCAATTTAAACTTGGCTCAGGAGACAATACATTTGACTGTTTTCACTTAATAACCGATTGTGTTCCATTATAATTTCCAGAGAACTTGGGCGCAATCTCATTTTCATGCCCACATGAACAATACTGCTAAACCAGCTGGGTAGCTAATTAAACTCCTTCAAAAGAATAAAGGTTTCAAATCACGAGAATAACTTTAAATATATGGTGAAGTCCTGTCTTATATTTAGGTTGTACCGGATATCTCACAACTGAACACCAACACCAAAGTTCCATGATCTTTCCGAAGACAATCCGTAGTGTGACTGCAAAGTTAGCTCTTGAAGGTTTGACATTACTTTGTTCTTGGCCTCACTCAATTGGTTTTCAATCAAGGACAGGAACACTTAAGCTTGCCTGCAAGGCAAACAATATTTTACCTTATGGAACACAGCAATACTTGGCTTTTAAACTAACCATCTAATGTTGATCCCATTTTCTTTGTACCGCGAACAAACTCCTTCTTAAACCCCAATTTTCAAGAAAAAAAGTTGAAAGCGGACTTCCTAAGGAAAGCCGCTGAAGGTACCACACTACATTCTTCATGGAATGGATTCTATCTGCATTGCAGCGTTCACAAGGAGCTGAAATGCCTTCTATTTCAATGACATTGCCTTTTTTAGGTTGAGCGCGCAAGTGCTCCGACGTGTCGTAATTTATCTGTGGGCTTTTAACCAGCCCCACATCACTATCACTCGTTAACGGGTTTGCCTTTCAAAAACCCTTTGGGATCATTGGTAAATGCATTACATTTGTCCCTCTTTGGAGAAGTTTTGTTACTGCCTTGACCATCGACCCTGTTACATGGATTATTGCACGTTTGCCGATATGTTTGTCTGGGAGGGAACTTCATTTTTCTTTTGTCTCTCTCCTTCATGCTCACGATCATGCGGCCGTGAATCTAAACTGTTTTACTTTTCATTTTCAATTTATTTGGCAAGAAAAGTCCAGTTAGGAATTTACAATGCTAATAGCTCTAACTTGAGCAAACAAGAGACCCATTGCATTGCAAATGCTTGTTAACTATTTATCTTGGTGCAGTCTTATGCCATGAACTACAGACCTGAATTTGGTGTAACATCTGCAGATACTAATCCTCTTTTCTTGATTATTTACTAATTTTTTAACAGATACACACGTATATTAGCCTTTCTGTGATCCTGTATGTGATCATACGTGTTACATATCCATTTGCATTATTACTATTTGTTGAATAAGTGTTATTTTACTAGTAGTTGGAAGTACAGTGATGTTTATTATGCACACTGCAGTCCACAAGCACTGATTAGGAGAGAGCTGAACATAAAATCAGTTACTTTCATGTAATATGTGGGGTGGATGCCCAATTTGTGCCAATAAGATGTACACTGCATAAAATACCTTACAAGTATACAAAACACAAATTTGAGCTTTGTAGGAAAGTACCATCTTGCCTGGCATGTTACCCCCATTTTCACTGTATGTATGTTTGTTTTTGCCCTTGTGTCACTGGGATCCTGCTAGGCAGGACCCCAGTGCTCATAGTGTATGCCCTGTATGTGTTCCTTGTGTGGTGCCTAACTGTATCACTGAGGCTCTGCTAACCAGAACATCAGTGTTTATGCTCTCTGCTTTCTAAAATTGTCACTGCAGGCTATTGACTAATTTTACCAATTCTCATTGGCACACTGGTACACCCATATAATTCCCTTGTATATGGTACTTAGGTACCCAGGGTATTGGGGTTCCAAGAGATCCCTATGGGCTGCAGCATTTCTTTTGCCACCCATAGGGAGCGCAGACAATTTTTACACTGGACTGCCACTGCCACTGCAGCCTAACGTCCATGTTATTTCACAGCCATTTTTCACTGCACAGAAGTAACTTATAAGTCACCTATATGTCTAACCCTCACTTGGTGAAGGTTAGGTGCCAAGTTACTTAGTGTGTGGGCACCCTGGCACTAGCCAAGGTGCCCCCACATCGTTCAGGGCAAATTCCCTGAACTTTGCGAGTGCGGGGACACCATTACACGCGTGCACTACACATAGGTCACTACTTATGTGTAGCGTCATAATGGTAACTCCGAACATGGCCATGTAACATGTCTTAAGATCATGGAATTGTCACCCCAATACCATTCTGGTATTAGGGGACAATTCCATGATCCCCCGGGTCTCTAGCACAGTACCCGGATACTGCCAAACTGTCTTTCCGGGGTTTCCACTGCAGCTGCTGCCAACCCCTCAGACAGGTTTCTGCCCCCCTGGGGTCCTGGCAGGCCTGGCCGAGGAAGGCAGAACAAAGGATTTCCTCTGAGAGAGGGTGTTACACCCTCTCCCTTTGGAAATAGGTGTGAAGGGCTGGGGAGGAGTAGCCTCCCCCAGCCTCTGGAAATGCTTTGATGGGCACAGATGGTGCCCATCTCTGCATAAGCCAGTCTACACCGGTTCAGGGATTCCCCCAGCCCTGCTCTGGCGTCAAACTGGACAAAGCAAAGGGGAGTGACCACTCCCCTGACCAGTACCTCCCAGGGGAGGTGCCAAGAGCTCCTCCAGTGTGTCCCAGACCTCTGCCATCTTGGATTCAGAGGTGTTGGGGGCACACTGGACTGCTCTGAGGGGCCAGTGCCAGCAGGTGACGTCAGAGACCCCTCCTGATAAGTTCTTACATCTCTTGGTAGCCAAACCTCCTTTTCTGGCAATTTAGGGTCTCTCCTCTGGGTTATTCCTCAGATAACGGATACAAGAGCTCACCAGAGTTCCTCTGCACTTCCCTCTTCGACTTCTGCCAAGGATCGACCGCTGACTGCTCCAGGACGCCTGCAAAACTGCAACAAAGTAGCAAGACGACTACCAGAAACATTGTAGCGCCTCATCCTGCCGGCTTTCGCGACTGTTTCCTGGTGGTGCATGCCCTGAGGGTTGTCTGCCTTCACCCTGCACTGGAAGCCAAGAAGAAATCTCCTGTGGGTCGACGCAATCTTCCCCCTGCCAACGCAGGCACCAAAAGACCATCACCGGTCCTCTGGGTCCCCTCTCATCCTGACGAGCGTGGTCCCTGGAACACAGGAGATGGGTCCAAGTGTCTCCCACAGACCAGTGGCCCTTCTGTCCAAATTTAGAGGAGGTGAGTCCTTGCCTCTCCACGCCAGACAGCAAACCTGTGTACTGCGCGATTTGCAGCTGCTCCGGCTTCTGTGCACTTCTCCAAGGATTCCTTTGTGCACAGCCTAGCCTGGGTCCGCAGCACTCTGTCCTGCAGTGCTCAACCCGCTGAGATGGACTCGGATGTCGTGGGACCCTCCTTGTGTGACTCTCAGTTCACAGAACTTCCAAGTGCCTGCTCCGGTACTTCTGCGGGTGCTGCCTGCTTCTGCTGGGGCTCTCGTAGTTGCTGAGCGCCCCCTCTGTCTCCTCCTCCAAGGGGCGACATCCTGGTCCTTCCTGGTCCCCAGCAGCACCCAAAAACCTCTACCGTGACCCTTGCAGCTATCAAGGCTTGTTTGCAGTATTTCTGCGTGAAAAAACTTCTGCAACATCCAGCACACCGGTGGACATCTTCCATCCAAAGGAGAAGTTCCTAGCCCTTTTCGTTGTTGCAGAATCTTCAGCTTCTTCTACCCAGAGGCAGCCCTTTTGCACCTTCATCCGGGGTTTCCTGGGCTCCTGCCCCCCCGGACACTATTGCGACTCTTGGACTTGGTCCCCTTCCTTTTCAGGTCCTCAGGTCCAGGAATCCATCTTCAGTGTTTTGCTGGTGCTTGTGGTTCTTGCAGATTCCCCCTATCACGACTATTGTGTCTTTCTGGGGTAGTACGGTAACTTTACTCCTACTTTCTAGAGTCTTGGGGTGGGGTATTTTGGACACCCTTACTGTTTTCTTACAGTCCCAGCGACCCTCTACAATCTCCCATAGGTCTGGGGTCCATTCGTGATTCGCATTCCATTTTTGGAGTATATGGTTTGTGTTGCCCATGAACCTATGTTTGCCTATTGCATCCTATTGTGATTCTACATTGTTTGCACTACTTTTCTTACTGTTACTTACCTGTTTTGGGTTTGTGTACATATGACTTGTGTATATTACTTACCTCATAAGTGAGGGTATTCTCTGAGATACTTTTGGCATATTGTCACTAAAATAAAGTACCTTTATTTTTAGTAACTCTGAGTATTGAGTTTTCTTATGATATAGTGCTATATGATATAAGTGGGATAGTAGGAGCTTTGCATGTCTCCTAGTTCAGCCTAAGCTGCTTTGCCATAGCTACCTTCTATCAGCCAAAGCTGCTAGAAACACCTCTATTCTACTATTAAGGGATAACTGGACCTGGCACAAGGTGTAAGTAACACAAGGTACCCACTATAAGCCAGCCCAGCCTCCTGCAAGCTTGTCTTCATGTGCAGGGCAATTATTAAAAGAGATAATTGAACACATACTTTGTTTTTTTTTTACTGTTAAATTACAAAGTGGATTATACAAGTTCAAATAAATTCACAATGTACACGGCATCTCATGTTAGTAAAAGTTCATCAAGACGTTAGAAGAATATTAGTAACTGCTAGGGAGAGAACTTTAACATGTGCAATCTGCCAAAAGAAACTGCCTCACTTGCAGGGTAGCATCTGTAAACCGCAATGTTCAGCTGAAGCCGCTAAAACTAATTGCCGGAAAAAGAATGCCATCTCAAGCGGATACATTTTGGATAATTCAAATCTCTAAAGAAACCAAATTGTTTGCTAAAAAATACTAACGTAATTCACTAGCAACTGGCACAGTGGCGAAAGTAAAATCTCGTTTTGATTTTGGAAATAACTGCCTAATTTCTCACTCAACATCTTTTAAAACTAATTCACATATCAGCCGTCTCAGCAGGCATTTCTCAGAACTCAGCCTTCACTTGGTCACAAAGGGCTCAGTTTTTAATCGACCAGAGAAACCGTTTACGGTCACCCTTCGCGCCTTCTTTCCGCCTGGCTCCTAAGAGCACACAATGCCTAGAATAGGGTCACCTTCCGCCACTTCCCACAAGCTGTTCAATAGAGTAGCAACCACGTCAAGCTGTCTAATTGCTGACTAAAAGCACTAAAGACTGACTCCACCTCCTTAGTGTGAATACAGCGTATGCTATTCTGCTTTTTAAAAAAAATGACTAATATTCTAAAACTGGTCCAGTACACACTTAAATACTGCTCAAAGGCTTGAGATAACTCTCCAGACAAGTTACCTTCTCCATTATGTACAGCATATTCAACCTTCTGCAGCAGCAGCTTGTTGCACAACCCTCGATTTGCGTTTGAGAGTCCTTATTTTTCCTTTAATATATTTATTTATTTATGTTTACTGAAGTATGACAGCACTCTACCCTGTAGTTGCGTATCTGAGTTTTGTGCATACAGCACACTGAGTACAGACCGACTGATGGTAGACAAATTCGTTGACCAAGTTACTTACCTTCAGTAACAAATTATCTGGTAGAGACATATTCTAGTTGCAGATTCCTTGCCTTAGAATTTCACCCGGGCAGCAGACTGGATCCGGAGATTTTTCTTCAACCAGTACCCTTGTGCAGCGTCAGGTGGCTTCGGTCGACTACATTTCCTTTGTTGGCATGTGGTTGCAGTGATGCCGTCGCGGTCGTATATAGGCGCCACTCTGGCGCACTGACGTCAGTTTCGTTTCACAACTTTCCATGGCAGGAGCGCAGAATCATGAAGTACACTTAGACTGGTGAACCAGAACTAGGGCCTTGAAAAGTAAGTCCATGTCCCTAGAAATCAGTTTGCATAGCAGGGATGATGTGTGGGTTGGTAAGGAATCTGCGACTACAATATGTCTCCAACAGATCATTTGTTAACAAAGGCTAATAGCTTGTTTAACTGATAGAGACTTCTAGTTGTAGATTCCTTACCTTGAATAGATACCCAAGCAATACCCGGAGGTGGGTCTGCAAACCAAGATCATACTAAGAAGTTCTGCAGGACCGAACAGCCAAAGTAACCATCCCTACCGACCTGACTGTCCAGGCAGTAGTGGTCGGTAAACATGTGTAGGGATGCCCACTTTGCTGCCTGGCGGATATCCAGGACTGGAACTTCTCATGCTAACACAGTGGTTGCGGCAGTTGCTCTGGTAGAGTGTGCAAGCAAACCCTCAGGGGGGTTGCTTCTTAGCCAAAGCATATCACATTCTGATGAAGAGAACAACCCATTGAGAGATGGTCTGTTTCTGCACCGACCATCCTTTTCTCGCACCAGCATAACCAAGAAGAAGTTGATTGTCCACCTTTAAGTCTTTTGTACGGTTAAGATAGAACCCCATTGCTCTTTTTGGATCATGACAGTGGAGTTTCTCCTCTTCATAAGAAGGATGCAGGGTGCGTAAAAAGTAGGCATGGTGAGATTGGCCTACATGAAAAGGCATGACAACTTTAGGCAGGAAAGAGGCCTTGGTAAAAAGTACCACTTTGTCAGGATGGACCGAGATAAAAGGTGGCTTTGAAGAAAGAGTTTGCAGTTCACTCATTCTACGTGCAGAAGTGATGGCTACCAGAAAGGCTGTTTTTAAAGTGAGATGGTGCAGAGGACAATTATGAAGGGGCTCAAGAGGAGCACACATGAGGAAAGTGAGTACCAAATTCAAATCCCACTGAAGAATTATGAACGGGGTAGACAGAAACATAAGGTTTAGACCCTTGAGGAATCTCCCAACAATGGAAGATTTAAACAAGGAGGGCTGATCTGGTTGTCTGAGGAAAGCAGAGAAGGCAGATAGATAACATTTAAGGGTACCCAAATCATAGCTCTGCTGGGCAAGGGAGAGTACAAAAAAAAGAGCCTCTGACAGAGGTGCAGAAGGGGGATCAACAGACTTGTTGGTACACCATGCTACAAATTTGATCCAATGACAGGCATATACTGTTTTGGTGGAGGGACGCCTGGCTGCCAAGATAACACTACAAACTTCAGGCAGAATGTTGTCAAATGCCACCACTCAATCGCCACGCAAGGAGGCAGAGAATGGATATGTTCAGGTGCAGAACTGTCCCCCTTGGTGCTCCGACAGAAGCTCCTCCCTAAGAGGCAGTCTGAGGGGAAGTTCGATGGCCATACTCAGAAACACAGGATACCATACTCTTCGTGCCCTGTCCTGAGCCACAAGAATGAGTATGGCCCGTTTTTCTAGGTCTTCTTCAGAAATCTGGGCAGAAGTGGTATTGGCAGAAAGGAGGCCTGAGTTCCACTTTAGGTGGAAAGTGCTGCAAAGCGAGTGGCACCTTGGAAACTCCAGCTGACATTGCACGTTATCTGCGGAGGAGAACAGATCTACCTAAGGCTCTCCTCACTGCTGAAAGAGATCTTGCACCACCTGTGGATGGAGACGCCATTCATGTTAACCATCCATTGATGGCTGGGTTCCTCTGTTCTGCCATTCAGAGAGCCTACCAGATGTTGAACCACCAGGGATATGCCCTGATGGTCCAGCCACGTTCTGCGGCGCAGGGCCTTCTGACAAAGGGTCCACGACCCCACCCACCCTGCTTGTTGCAGTATCACATGGCAGTGGTGTTGTCCGTGAACACCTGCTCCACTTTCCATTTGAGAGAGGGAAGGAATGCTTTCAGTTCAAACCGGACAGCCCTGAGCTCCAGGAGGTGGATGTGGAGCCTGGACTCCGCCGGAGACCAGATGCCTCTGATCTCTGCCTCTCCCTTGTGGTAGCCCCATCCCAGGAGTGACGCATCTGTCACTACTGTCAGATCTGGTTGTGGAAGGGATCTGTTGTTGACTCAATCGCTATTCACAAGCCACCACTGCCGATCTTGCGCAGTTCCCTCTGAGATCTGGACCATGTCTGAGAGAGTCACCGGATGCTACGCCCACTGTAACTTCAGGTGTGACTTTGGAACATTTACAGTGAACCCCTGTAAATGTAGCAGGGCTGCCATAGTCTGGAGGTGGGAGACGACAGCATGGGGCGAGCCTGCCTTCAACAGGCAATTGTCAAGGGAGGGAAAGAGTGAAACCCCTAACCTGCACAGATGAGCTACAACTACCACCATCACTTTTGTGAACACCAAAGGAAAGCTGGTAAGGTCAAAGAGGATCACAGTAAACTGAAGGTGCTTGTGACCTACTAGGAACTTCAAGTAACATCGGTAGGCAGGCAGAACAGGAACGTGAAAGTAGGCATCCTGCAAATCCAACGCTACCATCTAGTCTCCAGGGCAGATAGGACCTTAGCCAGAGTGAGCACTTTGAACTTCTCTAAGGAAGAGACTGAGGAACCAGAGGTCTAGGATAGGCTGGAGGACTTTGGCCTTCTTGGATACCAGAAAGTAGTGAGAATAACAACCACAACCTAATTCTGGCACAGGGACCCTCTCTATGGCTCCCTTTACCAAGAGAACTGTAACTTCCTCACGGAGAAGCATCAGGTGATCCTACTTCATTCGATCGTAGGATGGTGGCATGGTCAGAAGGGCTGTCTCAAATGGGAGGGAGTGGCCCCTCGGGATGATTTTCAAAACCCACCTGTCCGCCGTGATGAATTTCCAATGGGGGCAGATGATGGCGAATCCAGCCTCCAACTAGTACGCAATGGAGCGACAGACTAGGAATGTTGGAGGCTGTGGTGTCTGTGGGTGGTGTGTGGGTGGTGTGTGTGTGTGTGTGTGTGTGTGGGTGGTGTGTGTGTGTGTGTGTGTGTGAGATATCCATGGGTACGTTGGATCTAACATCCGCGCAGGGGCTGGGCACCATGCGTGGCTCTGCAGCTGGAGGGAAATGTATGCGGCTGGGCATCCGTTCCTTGGCCACAAAAGGGGTGAAAAGCAGACTGAGGGAGGCTAGGATCAGCTGTGAGGGCAAGAAACGGAGCCGTAGCCCGGGACTACTTGAAGCGCTTGAGTGCCGAGTCCACTTTGTCTCTAAAGAGACAAGTGCCACTGAAAGGCATTCCCATAAGTAATTGCTGGACATCCCACGAAAAGCCAGATGTCCTCAACCAAGCATGGTTCAGTCATTTGGATTCCCTATCCGGGAGTGTTGATGGGAATGCTCCAGAAGAAGAAGACGACTGGATGACCACATTCTCAGGTGTGGGAAGCTGGGTCTGGAAAGCAGGGTTGTTAGGCACTGGCCTATTGTGGGTGGGCAATTGTCCTGTTGACAGTGGCCCCTGTGCTGGGTTTGGACCACGTCCTCAGCAGGACATCAGTGAGGGCTTCTCTGAATGGTAAACGGGGTTCAGTCGCTGAAGCACATCAGTCAGGAGGTTAGTCCTGACAGACACCGAAGGCAGCTCGAAACCCAGGGCCTCGACCACTCTTCTCACCACCACTGAATATGAGGCTCCCTCCTCCATAGCCACGGTAGGGGAAGAAAGCATGCCAGCATCAGGGGATTCCTGACCCCAGTCCATTTCAGGATCTTCTATCTGGAATTCTAAAGGGTCCCAAGTATGGGATCGACATTGATCACGGGCCCAACCAGTGTTGGAAGCGCTAATGTTTTTACCGGGGAGGTCGTGATGGCACGACCAGCGCCGGTACAGATCCGGTAACAGATCATGGGGTCGCCTCCGGAGCCGAAGCAGCCAGCATGGAACCAGAGGGGAGCCCCCTCAGACTCTACAGGGCCAGAGCGCATCACAGGTGGGTCCGGTCTGCCCAAAAAAAGTCACATGGACTCATAAAACTCTGTTGGGCAGGGGTAGCTCTGGCTCCCGGAGACTCAGGGAGGCACAAAGCTGACCCAGAAGTAGGTTTTGAGTACGGAAGCCTAGAGCATCAACACTTCTCCAGTGTTACATCGTCCAAGCAATGGGGTGAAGTCGAAGAACGTTTTTTTTTTTCTCCCAACTTCTACTTCTTGTGACCTCTATGTTCCGATGATTTGGAGTGGGATGAGAGATGATGGCTCTGCGAGCAACGTGGAACCCAGCACCGGGCCGCCATGAGCTTTACAGACCGTTCCCTCAAAGCCTTCGGGTTCATGGGCTGGCACTCTGAGCATGACTTCGGGTCGTGGTCGCACTCCAGGCACCACAAGCACATGCAGTGGGGAGCTGTCACCGACATCGTGCGGCAACAGGAGTCACACAGGTTGAATCAGGTCTTGCTGGAAGATATCTTGACGCACCAAGTAGGTCGAAAACTTTGACAAAAAGGTTTAAACATCAGTCAAAAAAGGACTGAGGGTAACTCTTCTCCGGATCTGCGCACAGGCTGGCGTGGACATAAAAGAACTGACATCAGCACGCCGAGGTGACTCCTATATACGACCACAACATCATCACGGTGACCATGATGCCAAGGACAGTCGCAGAGCAGACGGGTGCCAGCTTTCAGCATGCAAGGGTATTGCACAAAGAAAAATCTCCAGATCCTGTCTGACGCCTGGGGAAAATTCTAAGGTAAGGGATATGCAACTAGAAGTCTCTGTCAGATACTATCTGTATACTTGGTCTCACCCCTGCAACACACCTCTCCCACCTGTGAAACTATCTAAGGGTACGTGGAGCGTTGGCTCAATGAATTTACTAATTCGTCACTTGAACAATGTAAGGATTACCAAAGAGTGTGGTTCCCGCCAAGGACAGACCACTTCCATCTTCAGCTAGTTCACGTCGTTATAAGTTCGATGATGGCAACAAAGTGTTATACCACCGTCGTTCAGAGTCACTGCTTCCTGTGCGTGTTACAAGGCGGTGATAAAGAAAGGTGGGCGTATGAGTGAAACTCTGTTTTCTCCCGAGGGATGAAGAGCTGAGGGAGCAGAACTCACTACGTTGGCTGAACCCACACTACCGCATGGGATGGTAGAAGGAACGCCGGTAAAATACCACATGGATACCCAACACCTTCAGGGCAGAATGCAACAATTGTGACCTTCGCAAATGCAACGTATCTGGAGGCTAGATGAAAATGTCCTTCGAGTAAAGATACAAGCCTATTTATTTGAGTGGAAACTAACAGTGGTAAAACGCAGGACGTTCGTGTTCATGACAAGTGCCTGACTGCACGGATGAGCAAAACATTTATAAATGAACATTCTGGTAGAATTTGACAAAGGTTTGAAGCAGAGGCTTTCACGAGGTTAAAGAAGGAGGAGAAAAAACATCTCCATACAATGCGTATTTGCTTAGTTCTCTCAGCACAACAACAAAACTTGCATTAGTTATCTGTCTCACTCTGGCCCATTCCAGGAAAGCACAGGAGGCTCCGAGCCAACAAAAACACAAGCCAAACGTCTTAGCAGTCTCACGCTGCATCCTTTCCACCTCCAGCCCCCTCACGAACTCTAGCCAATTGTCATAAAACAATACGTCCTTTCTCTTACGCCAACAAGCTATTCAGCAACTGTTATTCCACTTCTTAGCCTGCAAGCTTCTGCCAAGGATCCAGTGGATAAAAAAAGAAAGACATTTATTTTTTGTGTCCATCAGTGGTATAATGCAGCTTTAAAATACTGTATAAACTCGAGCATAGAGTATAGACTGTAGCGGAGGGGTTGTAAACATATTTAGGACCTAATAATAAAAAAAAAGCTGAAAGGCTGACGTCAAATTAATAGATATTGGTCAAGCGCCACAATATACGTTCAAAAAAGCAGAAACAGCTGGTCATTTTCACTTTTCCATGTATTTCGGCAGATTAATAACAGAGCCATCAGCCACCTGGCAAGAGTGACTAACAGGCACCTCAAAAGTAGCTGTTACGGCTTGCGTGTTGATTCATATAGGGTAACTGATGCTACATACTTCTGTGTGTAGTTGACATCAGCTAAATGTGCTTCACTTTATGCATGGTATGTGCTAGATCCTGCAAGACCAAAGTAAAAGTAAAGATTAAGTGAAAGATTTGAGGGACAAAAAAGATGAATGATTTTACTAAAGATGTATACTTAATGTGTTTGCTTTGGTACACTCAACAGCTGTGTTATTACTGGTGATGAATTGCAGAGATAGTCCAAACGGGTCAGGCGACTCTCTTTCTTAGGGAAACATGCACATACAATTAACTGAAAAATAAAATAATAGAAGAGGGACTTCATTCAACTGTAGGCGGAGGATCCTTGGATAACTTATTAGGACTGAGTGACCTTCCTAGTTTTGGTTTCCATCATCTTCTGAACTGATGAGCGGTTTGATTTTTTTTGTTAATTAGATATTTAGGTTGATACGGCTTTCCTTCTTTCAGCAATATTTCACATTCGGGAGGTGTCAACACAGAACTTGAACCAAACGTATAAAATAATCTAAAACGTAATTGCTCAAAGCGTTATGTCTAATAGTTTTCCAGTGATTTATACTGAGAGATAGTCTTTTGTCTTCGTTTCCTCATTTCTCTTCCTCCTCTTGCTGCCTCTTGCTCTGACTCGACATCTGATCAAGAAAAACAAGCCCTGGTCCACAAAAGGAGTGTCAGTATCCATCAGCTGAAACCACATGCAGAAATTAAGAACTGATGTTTCCCCTCAAGGACAAAACTCACAAGGTTCCAGTAAGGTCTGTAAGATCACCACAACAACACTGCCCAGAGTTCAGTTTAGAAGAGGAAATAGGCCTGGGTCTGAAACCTGAAGTCATCAAAATCCTGTAAACCTAATAATATTACTTTACGTCCTTGTGTCCACTCTGTCAATATTGAGCTTGAATGCTTCCCGGACAGTTTGAGAATGCACAAATTTGTTATGGCTTGTACTGGCCTACTGTTAATAAACTGTTTGCAGTGCTGCACGAGCCCATTCCTCTCACTTGCGTGTTCTTTTGTGCTAACTCAAAGGCAAGGAAAACTCTCGAACTAGTCCGTTTTTTAACCAAAAGTAGAGGTATTTAAGTGATGAAGGAAGGAACCAGAATTGTAAAATCGGAGTGGCCATGTTAATGCTTCCAACATTTGGTCACCTTGAGGCCTAAACAAGTGTTTACTCACTACAGGAAGTGATAAACAGCATCCACTGCTTAATGACATTCACAGTCAATGAATGGGTCCATACTTATTCTTACATTGATTAAGGTGTACAGTTGTATTCGCTATTGAAGGCAGGAAGCATGCAGGAATTTGAATACACTGAGTTAGTGTACAATGCGTTCTGGACAAAGACCAAGTATGAGCACAAGAAAACAGTACTCAATAGAGCAATAGAGAATCGTGGGAAGGGGACTGACAACAAGAAAAATAATTTACTAATGTACAGTACCTGACGTAAGCAAGAAATCCGTGAAGGTCCGAAACAGAAGGAGAGGAACAGAGGACCAGATTAGCTGCAGAAGGCCAACCCAAATAGAAGGGTCCATGTAGGTTGGAACAGATTCTAAACAACCCGACCTAGGCGATTAGCTATTCTCAGGGGTGTCATATTTTAACATAACTATTAGTATTGACTGAAGAGCCAGAGTTTGGGGCTACTACATGATCACAACATTTGCAACGAAAACAAAAGGAGGAACGTTTACTAGCTGGTTCTACTTGAATGACAATAAAAACAACCTTTGTTTTAATAAACCTTAAGACTAATTATTAATGATCCAAGGCCCTCTTCAATAACTGAACAAGTTCCTGAAGCTCAACAGAAAACACTATCAAACTCAGACTTTTGAGCTCCGTTAACTCTATTACTACAGCTCGTCTTCAGAAGTTAATAGGAATGATAACTCCATGTCATTTAACAAGTCCAAAAGGCAATCTGAAATACTGCGACAACTGTTGTGCTAGTATATTGGCTCCAATGCCAAACCACCAACTCTAGAATCAACATTCTGTGGACTGCTCACAAAGCACAACACAAAAAAAAAAATAACACAAACCGCGCCAACAAACCGATCTCACTGAACAGACACTACACAACCAAACCCACAGATTTCATGCAACCATCAATTGCCAGGAACAAGCTCAAATGCCCCGACTGCCACTCCTACAAGCTCTCTGTCTTTTGAAACCATTTTTGCGCCCATTAGAAAAAGAGGTCATCTATAAACATTGCAGAAATCTTTAAAACTCACTGCTTCATAAAAGCTCTCTGCACTTGGTGACCACACTGTATGGGTGCCTTCAGCGTAGTAGGGAATAAAAATCAATAATTCAGTATCACGTGCCACACCCAATGAGCGGCTTAGTCCTCACATACCAATAAAAACAATGAGCACAAATATATAGACAAACTACAGTACTGCGCTGAAACGCTGTACTTCTTGAAATAGTGTGGATATTTAAAATAATTTTATTAAAGTCACATGCAACTACACAGTTTAGTTAATATTATACTCTGCCTTTAACTCTGTAATGTATGGAAATTCATACTTAGGCGGTTAAAATATTCATCTTATATTACTTGTTTTTTAACAGGTTATTGTAGTCAATATATTTTTAAGCCCATATGCTTTACTGCCTTGTATGAACTATCATAAAAAATAAAATCAAGAAAAAATAATCTTACTACTGCTGGATGTAAGCAGTACCACCTAAAGATTCTTTAAAAATGCATCGTGCTTTAAGAAAAACGTAGAGAATATGTTCAAAGACTAAATGCTAGACTCCTACTGCTCATCAAGTGTATTGCTTCTGTCCAAGGTATCCAGGATTTGCACAGAAATTGTAGAATACAGGTCTCTGAGAAAACGGTTAGGATTCCGTGTTGTTGCCATTGTTTTTTTGTGCAATGTATGGAAAGATAATGTAATATCATGTGGTTAAACGGGCATGTCAACATTTTTACACATTCGATTTATATACAAATATGAGTTCGTTTAACAAAACGCATAACGTCATTTTCCATGATTAACATCTGAAAGCCGATGGAACTGCACAAATGCATTTAAAGACTCATAAAAAAACTTCAAAAAAGTCTTACAGCAATAACTTTACCCATACCATTGCATGCTGAAACATGTACAACACATAAATCCAAAGCAGGCAGGATTCCAGAGTATTTGCAAGCTTCATTTAAATTCATACTGCACAACTTCACTTTTTTCTCTTTACCGCTTGACGAGCATAAATCTTTCTCTGAGAAGCCTTAGAAAAAACTCATCTTTGCACACCAGTTACTAAAGATAGGTTTGGAAGGGGAAGCATTTGATCATCATGAAAAACTGAGTTATGAACTGACTCAGCAGCCAATGACAATTAAACGCTAATACTGGAGGCAGGATGCCACGGAAAAGAAAACTATTCGCTTGTGAGCTCAACCAAGGAAGTCACGAAAAACCGAAGAGCACATTTGGACATGATATAGTTTTACCACATAGTCTGTTTAAATCGATGAACACCCAACCCCATTTAAAAACAGGGGCCATGAAAATACATCAGAAACGGAGAAAGAAATGTTACTCAAATGAAGCTGCACATCTTGACTGGAGAGCCATAAGGTGTGGTCCATCAACAGTGTGTGGGTCACGGCCACAGTGCACCTCGGTCCGAGTGCCTTGGTAATCCTAAATCTGTGCTAACAAGACTGTACCTAATCTGCATTAGATATCTGCATATTTCCAGAAAGTGCATTTTCTGCATCATCAGTTAAAGACAAGCGCATCTGAAAGGCAGAAGGCTCACAATACAGCTGAAAAGAGGGGCATGGGAGAGGACCCCTCACTGGATTTCCAGTGCATAGTGTTCTCTTTCTCTTGAATGACTCCAATGAAAACAAAGCCTTAAAGGCACTTCTCCATCTAATGGCCAACATCCTGAGAGACCCACTGTGAAATAAATGGCATCAGACCTGGACAGCACAGAAGTGTGGGGTTATTGCCTGGAACTTTCTGTGAAGAGTTTTTATCCATTTATGTGCACTAAGGCGAACTTGACGACCGTAGGGCTACACCACTAGATACCAAGAGGACAAAGCTGCTGAACAGATAACAAACCCCTTTAATTAGGGTCTTGCGATGTAAATTCATCACATTTTTGACATTGAAGGAAGAGTGAAGCGCCAATTCTAGAAAAGGGGTTTACCGTGCACACTCAGATGTATTCGAGACAGCCAATTATAAGATGATTCTATGTATTCAGAGACAGACTATTGAGGGCATGCCTGCCATAAAGCCACCCCTGATTAAGAGCGTCTGGTAGTCTAGTATGGCATGGCATCTTGTTTCTGTTGGCAGTTTCGTGACAACTAAGGGATATGAAGCAAAGCAATCTTGCGGCCAGGAGTATTTTCAATATGAGGACAGGGTGAAAAACCTCTGCGAAAGGCAGGATCACAGAATGCACCACAAAAAAAAAATAAACTGTTGCCGAATTGTGCGCTGGAATAAATACCGTCCCTTTTTAGATCTCTCCTACCAAACAGCGCTTTTTCTTTGAGAAAAGACCTATTATCAGTTTACAGTGGGATTAAACCCCACCTACTGCTTACCATGGGTTGGCGTTGTTACTCTAATTTGCATGATTTTCATTTGGTAGCATGTGTGGTCTTTCCTTCCTCTTCTTTTTCTTGCCCACTCCCCTAGTGCATGCCTCTACTGCTTGTGTCCGATTAATTTTTAGGCACTCATTGTTTCTTTTCAGTTAAGTGCACCCTGGGATTGCATGTGTTCCAGCTGTTTCTCTTGTGTACTTCCCTCCACATGTGCCCTTCCACGATGCTTTGCCTTGAGGCGTGACTTAAAAACAACTACTTAAGATAAAGCAGAGAAACTAAATGGGATTGAACAGAAGCAATAAACATTAAAGAGAGCATTAATGAGGAATGAAGAGCAGCAATAAACATTAATGAGGACAATAATTAAATACCATATTTCTAACCTGTTGAAAAGCAAAACGTTACTAGACAAGTAGGTGCTGGATCATCATATTCATATAATTAAGGGAAAATCCAGACAATTCAGACAGTTAATATAAGTACATAATGCAAATCCTGTACTGCGCCAATCTCAAGGATGAAACTTTGCACTGCAGTTCACAGCGGTGAAAAAGGCATTTTGAAATAAACACAATTTCGTTCAGAGAACCCAGAAACACAGGGGGTTAGGATGTAGACATATACGGTACTCAAGAGAACATTATGAAACCAACAAACCCTAATAAACGGAGTGTTCAGAGGATTGAAAGACAGTTCCTTTTCTGTGTTATTTGCTTTTGGGAAGCATGGAAGTAGTACAAATACTAAACTGACTGGGTTCTGTAACAGTAAAATACAAATGTAAGTAAATGTGCCACACCAGATAATGGAAACCCCTCTCAATATACAGCATAAGCCAGATCAAGACCGCACACCTGGTGTCGGGGTTCGGACTGCTCCACTCTGTACCAAATGGGCCAATGAGCAGCAACACGCATGGTTTCAGTCAAAAGCAGATTGATGCCTTGCACTTCACGAAGAACTCCGCATTCTCCGGGTGAGGGCCGACATATCAAGCATCCAAGTAGACCTGGATGCGTTTTGAATTAGACATAATTACGATGTGCCCAAATAATACATAGTACGAGTGTTAATATATCTCCTGCCGAAGTTCCTTTGTAAAATGGTCTTCTAACCTTGCTTCAAAAACAGATCTAATATTGTAGCCTAGCTGCAATAGGTAGTGATTTATATTTGCTAACGAAACTCTCTCTGGCACTTAATATTTAACTTTTACTGTCTAGTCGGTCAGGAAATAATTTATAAGATTTATAGCATACATTTTTTTTTTCCCTGACACATGGGGCAAGAAAGAAGGGCATGGAAAAAAGCGGAGGCAAGCAATAACGAAGTAGGAAGGGGTGGGAGGGAGAGGGCAAACACCAAGATCGCAGGAGGTGCTCAATCATTCCATCAATAAGATTTTTAAAGCACAGCTAATCACCCAATAGGGTATCCAGGCACTTGCAGGTCCTGGAGGCTTATTCGAATAGCCAGTTCTTGAGGGACCTTCAGATTTCTGGTAGTGAGGCGATGGTCTGGAGGTGTGGGGTGAGGCCTGTTCCAGGTTTTTGCTGCAACGTGAGAGGAGGTCCTCCATTTCTGCTTTAGTAGATGCTGGGAGTATGGGCAAGTGAAAGGGAGGGAGAGCGTAGTCTTCTCGATGGTTGGTGGAAGTTCAGGCGGTGGTTAATGTGCACGGGTCTTTGATTGTGTACAGAATCCCTTCTGTATGGGGAGCCAGTGGAGTTGTCTGAGGTGGAGAGTGATGTGGGTTCACCGGGGAAGGCCGAGGATGAGTCTGGCTGTGGCATTCTGTAAGGTCTGAAATCTCTGTAGGAAGTGCGCGGCAACTACTACCTAGAGGGCATTGTTGTGGTGCAGTAGGTTGGTGAAGTGGGCCTGTGTCATGGTGCGTGGGGAGGACAAGTCACAAGGTCGTGCGAAGTAGTGGAGCTACAGGGGGCAAGCAACAAGGACATGGGAGGGAGAGGGATGGACAAGAGCCTGAAACAAGGATGCAAGGGTGGGGGTGCGAAGGACAGGAGAGGTAAGGGGCTTCACAAGCACACTGCCAGTTGAAGGACAATGGCCGCAGACAGGAAGCTATATTTACTTGGTCCATGAGAGGCAGGAAGACATAAAAGGAAAATGGATGACGGCAGCATAGACCAATGAGAAGCAATGAAACTTAAGGAGGTGTAGAAACCAACCAATGGTAAGGAAGTGGTGATCTGAAAGCTCATTTTCAGCTTATATTTTTGCTCACCAGGTATTTCACAATGATAGCACATGCACTGTTCCAAGCAAAACCTAATTGTTTTGACGGTAAGTTTCACCCTGCACCAGCAAAGACAAGTGCCTGATTATTAGGAATGCCCTTGACCTGTCACTATATCGAGGGTTTACATGTACCTCACCCCCACAGGAAAATTGGTAATCTGGGTTCTTTTATGGCAAGATGGGGCACTAAAAGCTCGTGTTTTGTTTATATGTTGTTAGGTCTGACTCCCTGTAATTGCAGAGGTAGGTTTACCCTTTAAATATTGCCATTTCTATCCAGCTATGCTATCGTCTTGGCGGAGCTCTGCATTTATTATCCCCAATGTAACAGTGCTGCGTTTACCCACAGATCTCTACATTAAATGTAGCCTACCGCACTTTAGTGATAGTTTAATAACTACCCTATTATTAGTTGTTTGCTGATTAACCCCTCTGCTGCCAGGCCTTTTTTTTTTTTCTCCATTTGGGGCTGTTCGCGCTTAGGCCCTCATAACTTTTTGTCCCCATAAGCTACCCACGCCAAATTCACATCCTTTTTTTCCCCCAACAGACTAGGGATTCTAGAGGTCCCCAGAGTTTGTTCGTTCCCCAGAGGGAGACCAAGAAATTAGCCAAAATCCAGCAAAACATTTTTATTTTTTTTATTTTTTTAAACAAATGGGAAAAAGGGCTGCAGAAGAAGGCTTGTGTATTTTTCCCTGAACATGGCATCAGCAAAGGGTTTGCAGTGCCAAAATCACCATCTTCCCAGCTTTCAGCAACAGGCAGACTTTAATCAGAAAACCACATTTTTCAACACAATTTTGGCATTTTACTGGGCCAAACCCCATCTTTACTATTTTTTGTGCTTTCAGCCTCCTTCCAGTTAGTGACAGAAATGGGTGTGAAACCAATGCTGGATCCCGGAGAGCTAAACATTTCTGAAAAGTAGACGAAATTCTGAATTCACCAAGGGGTCATTTGTGTAGATCATACAAGGTTTTCCTACAGAAAATAACAGCTGAAATAAAATACTGAAATTGAGGTGTGAAATCTGTAACTGTTTTCTGCAATGTCAGATTTTGAAAGCAATACACCGTTACATCTGCCGGACTCTTCTGGTTGTGGGTATATATAGGGCTTGTAGGTTCTTCAAAAACCCTAGGGACACAGATCCAATAAGTGAGCCGCACCTTGCAATGAGTTTTCATTCTATACAGGGTATACAGCAGTTCATTTGCTGGAATATAAAGAGTGAAAAATAGGTATTACTAAAACCTTTGTATTTCCAAAATGGGCACAAGATAAGGTGTTGAGAAGCAGTGACTTTGCACATCTCTGAATTCCGGGGTGCCCATACTAGCATGTGAATTACAGTGCATTTCTCAACTAGACGTCTTTTTTACGCACTGTCTTACATAAGGAAGGCAAAAACGTAGAGAGAGTAAAGGGGCAATAACACTTGCTCGTCTACTCTGTGTTCCCCAAATCTCCCGCTAAAAATGGTACCTCATTTGCGTGGTTAGGCCTAATGCCTGCGACAGTTAACGCAACATGGACACATCACATTTTTACATTGAAATCTGACGTGGTTTTTTTGCAAAGTGCCTATCTGTGGAATTTGGCCTCTAGCTCAGCCGGCACCTAGGGAAACCTACCAAACCTGTGCATTTTTAAAACTTAGACACCTGAGGGAATCCAGGATGGGGTGACTTGTGAGACTCTCACCAGGTTCTGTTACCCAGAATTCTCATCAAACCTCAAATGTAGCTTTAAAAAAAAAAAATCCTCATTTCTCTGGGGGACCACCGCACCGGGAAAAATCTCCTACCACCCAACATTCCCCTCGGTCTCCCGGTAAAAATGATACTTCACTTGTGTAGGTGGGCCAAGAGCCTGTGACAGGGAAGAGCCAAAACCATGTTGAAATTAAGGGGGACCCAAAGAGTGTCCAAAAGGGCAGTTAGAAAAAAAAAATTTTTAGTCTGACAAGTGGGGTAGAATTTTTATCGGTATAGATGGGATGATGCTGGGTGGTAGGAATTTTGTGGATTCCTGCAGATTCTAGAAGGTTCCATCACATGTGGGAAAAATATGTGATTTCCAGCAAAGTTGGATGTTTGCATTGTGGGTAAGAAAATGGTGCAGGGTGCATGTGCAGCACATCACCCTGCACTCACCCAGATGTTTGGTTTTCAGATGTGTCTAGGTTTTGTGAATTTTTCTACATGGCAGCGTACCAAAGTCCAAAAAGTGCAGCCCTCACAATTCCAAGTGGGACAATTTTGAGAGTTAGCCAAGCTCCCATGGGCCAAATGTAAAACCAAAACCCAAAATAATCAAATGTCTTCTTGCTTGCCGTGGGATAAGATGTTTTAGTGTGCGGGGGAGAGCTGAAAGACTGGTACCTCCTTCAGCTGGAGTGGGGGCATAACCATGCCCATATACCGGTTGGTAGCCACTACCCCACTATTTGTTTTATTTCCCTGGCATGTAGTAGGTTTTCTCTCGCTTCCTTCACGTGATCGGAGAAATGCTTTTGCATTTCTCTTCCGATCCGTGCTGGAAGCTGAGCTTCCTGAGCAGAGGGGGCAGTCGCTGATCGCCATCAGACGTCACGGGGGTTTGGAAGGGGAACCGATGGTTACATCCTCGGCACCCGAGTGGTGCTGCGGAGGACGTAACCCTTACGTCCAAGGCACCCGCGAGGTTATGTATGTGTTATTGTAAGTGTAGTCTGGGCCTGAAAGGGGGTCTAAAAGTTAGGTCATGGGGCTGGAATTGTGTTCAACACTAGTGAGCAGTGCCTTACTTTCGTAATTAGATTAAAGGAAGGTTTGAACAGCAGGATGTGCTAACACTGACAGGAAGATGAGGGCTCTGGCGTCTTTCATTGCAGCAGAAGTTGACTGAAGATCCTGTCTACAGTACTTCTCTTCTAGTTGTACGCTCAATCTCTGTGATTGTGGAAATATTTCTGTCTTGTACTTTGTAACTCTTCTTCTTTGTCAATGCAGCTACATCACTGTAGGTAAGGTGCAGTTCAACAAATGTTTTTCTGCATTATCTCTGCACTTTTGGGATTATATAAAGACAGTTTCACAACAGTCTAAAGGTACAGGCTACATTCAGATTTTTGCAGAAGGCATAGGTGAGTTTCAATGAAAGTTTTGCAAACAAACATTAGATGAACACACTTTGTTCTCTTTAGTATCCTGAAAAGCTATGCCTCTCTTTACACATGCCAGGTGATGTGTCAGTTTCTCTTCATATTCAACTACCCCTTCTTTGGAGCTGGCGCACTCTTGTTTTATCTTTCATTCCATTTGCCTTTCTTTATCCCACATAAATTACCTCACTGTTCGTCTACTAGGTCTACAACTACCCTAATTCCTCCTGGTATTTGGAATTAAATTAGTTAAGCTAATGATAGCAATCAGGAATAACAGGTGTTATTTGGGAACTGCCTGATCCACTTATTCTACTCACCTCCACATCTAGCACAAAACATACAAGATCACCAGCTTTCCTTGAGCTTCCTATGTGCTACTAATGATCTACGTTGCCATTAACATTTTAGTGATGGATTTGTAGTCTTACCCACTACTTCTGTTGTTCGTTAATCCAACCACCTCCCTCCAAACACCCTATTTTCACCCAACCCTGCGTCATTGTATGGAGAAACAACTGAAATAACTCCCCCTATCTTCAATCCCATTATGGGATGAGAGGGATGAGAGGGATGAGAGGGATGAGGGATGAGAGGGATGAGGGATGAGAGGGATGAGAGAGAGAGAGAGAGAGAGAGGGATGAGAGAGAGAGAGAGAGAGAGAGAGAGAGAGAGAGAGAGAGAGAGAGAGAGAGAGAGAGAGAGACACACACACACTGACTTTTAGGCTTTGATGAATAATATACTTAGAATGAGATATTGTATGACACATTTAAAAGAAAGCTGCATTTTTCAAGTAAAAAGAGTTTGATGACCTCTGGTATGTACCTTAAATATTTGAAGTTGAAAAGAAAGTAAAGCAGGTAAATTGCCACTAAAACACAGACTAGAACACTCAACCTTCAGTGTGCGGTTTGGAGATCTTAGCCTCTAGGACACAGGTGGCTGAGTAAGGTGCTGTGTCCAGACATAACTAGGACATGCAACCAAAAGATTTTGATGGGCAAAAGACCCCAATGTTCCATCACTAGGAATGTTAGAGATTCAAAACACAAGCAAAGAAACGGACATACTACCATGAGATACCAGGATTTGAACCTTCAACCTAATGACCAACAGCTTCATGTTCTACTGGGTATCAAAATATAATTATAACATCCGAACCAAACATCTTGCTACTCTCACTTAGAAGTTATTGCGTGGTGGGGCCACTGCAATAACAATCTCTCTCTCTCTTCCATCACATTATGGAATGGAAGAGAGAGTGAGTGACAGGACTGCAAAGGGAGCCTGTAGGCCCCTGCAGTTCTAGTCGGTTCCCCACGTCCGGCGGGAGCCAGCATTCCTCCTACAAGCAGGGAGCAATGCTGGTCACTCAAGTGGGCACCTCGGAAGGTAGCGGAAGCTGGCGTCTCAAGGGCCATCAATGGCTCCAAGAGGAGGGCTGCAAAGCCCCCCACTTAAATTGAATCAAATGCCTTGGGGAGGTGGCGGTACCTGGGGGTGCACGCCCCACCCCTTAAATTGAATGAATTGCCATGGAGAGGTGGTGGTCCCCGGGGCTGAAGGGGAGCCACGTAGGCCACCCCGTAATCATTTTACATTACCCTGGGGGTTGTGGTCCCCAGGGCTGTGCAGGCACCCGCCCGCATACATTAAAAGCAGTGACCTTCCTCCTATTTTTATGCTATGCCCTGTGCACCTGGTCCACCCGGGAGCAAAAAAAAAAAAAAAAAAAAAAAGCAAGCACGGGAGACCAAGGCTAGAGGGGGTAGGGTAACAGTAACCTGCTTCTTTTTTTTTTCTTTTTTGAGACTCAGCTGAGGCCAAGTCTCAAAATGGATGCCAACACTTCCTGGTTGAAGTGTTGCCAATCAATCAGATCTCTGCACGAGATTCGGAGTATTCGCAAAGCCTTCGTGCCTCCAGAATATAAAAAAAAAATACTGAACAGATTTACACCAAATAATCAATCAATCATTAAATTTATAAAGCGCGCTATGTACCCGTTAGGGTTTCGAGGTGCTGAATAACAGAAATTATTTCTGGACCAAGAGCTACCTTTCTGACAAATTTGGTGCAATTCTGTCCAGCTGTTCGGACTGCAGTCATGTTCAAAATCTTTAAGGAAATTAAAATGTGAAATACATTTTTTTACCCTCCATTATCTCAGCCCCAGCTTGACAGGTCACCACGAAAATTCCCATTCTTTTTTTGGGGAAAATTTTGTGAAAATTCTTCAAACGGCGACGAAGATATAAGCAATTCCTAAAATGGTTTTTTAATGGAAATTAGACCATAATTATAACTACCAACTGGCAACCACCAGCAGTGTGTGTGTGTGTGTGTGTAATATATATATATATATATATATATATATTTCTATCTATATATATATATTTATATATATATAATGTCACTTACCCAGCAGACATCTGTTTGTGGCATGTAGTGCTGCAGATTCACATGTTCACATGCTTTGCATAAGTCCGCCATCTAGTGTTGGGCTCAGAGTCTTACAAGTTGTTTTTCTTCGAAGAAGCTTTTTTGAGTCACAAGATCGAGTGACTCCTCCTTTCGGTGATAGTGCGCATGGGCATTGAGTCGTTTATTAGATTGTTTTCCTGCAGGATGGTGAAGTAAGGAGTGAAGAAATGTATATGTACATATATATAGTAAGAAAAAAGATGTCCATGCAATGTATATACATATTTAAACAAAGAAAATACTACAATGGCTACAGGCTTCCGGGGAGGAAGGAGGGCGCATGTGAATCTGCAGCACTACATGCCACAAACAGATGTCTACTGGGTAAGTGACATTTTCCTTTTGATGGCATGTATAGCTGCAGATATACATGCTCTGCATAGATTGAAAAGCAGTCCCCTCCTAAAATAAGCGATGGTTAGCCTGCAGGAATTGGAGTAGTTTTAAATAGTGTTTTAAGCACTGCCTGACCAACATTTTCTTATTGGCGAGACAGCACATCCACGCAGTAGTGTTTAGTAAATACATGTGGTGTGGACCATGTGGCTCCCTTGCATATGTCTGCCATTGGTAATTTTCCTAAAAATGCCATTGGAGCTCCTTTCTTCATAGTGGAATGTGCTTTAGGTGTTACTAATACTTGTTTTTAGCTTTAAGATAACACATTTGAATACACTTTGCTGTCTATCTGGATAATCCTTGTTTTGAAATAGGATTACCCTTGTGAAGCTGTTGAAAAGCCTCAAAAAATTGTTTCGATTTTTTAAAATCTTTTGTTTTGTCTATATAATACATGAGAGCTCTTTTGACATCAAGAATGGGAAGAGCTCTTTCAGCATGTGAATTTGGCTGTGAAAAGAAGACTGACAATTCTACTGACTGACTGATGTGAAATAGCGAAACCACTTTGGGTAGGAATTTTGGATTTGTTCTAAGTACTATTTTATGTTTGTGAATTTGGAAGAAAGGTTCTTCTAAAGTGAAGGCTTGAATTTCACTAACTCTTCTTGAGGAAGTAATTGCTACTAGGACAGCAACTTTACCTGAGAGATATTGAAGAGTGCAAGAATGCATGGGTTCAAATGGTGGACCCATAAGCCGTGTGAGCACAATGTTAAGATTCCAGGCAGGAGTTAGTAGAGCCCTAGGTGGAATAATTCTTTTAAGGTCTTCCTTAAAAGCTTCTATGACTGAAATTCTAAAAAAGAGAAATATGTTGTCTGTCCTGGGATTAGGCTGATATTGCTGTTAAATGTGTTTTAATAGATGAATATGAAAGATTTGCTTTTTGTAAGTAAAGCAAACAACATACAATATCCTGTACTGATTCTTTAAGGTGGATCAATGTTTTTGGGCTGACAGTAATATACAAAACATTTCCATTTAGCTGCATAGCACTGTCTAGTTGTAGGTTTCCACACTTCTTTTATAACATCTGTACATTCTGATGGAAGCTGTAGATATCCAAACTCTATGACCTCAGGAGCCAAATCGCTAGGTTGAGCATACTCGGATTGTGATACCTGATCTGACCTTTGTTTTGAGTCAATAGATCTGGTCTGTTTGTGAGCTTGTGATGTTTACCTCAGATAGATCCAACAGCGTTGTGTACCAGTGTTGACGTGCCAACATGGGGGCTATGAGTATCATGGTGAGGGAAGTGTGATGGATCTTGCTGACCAGAAATTAAATTAGTGGGAGAGGGGAAAAAAGTGTAAGCAATTATATCCCTGACCAATTTATGCATAGAGTATTGCCTTCGGATCAAGGGTGTGGGTACCAGGATGCAAATTTTGTGCATTTTCGTTTTTTGCTCGTTACAAAGAGGTCTATGTGTGGTGTTCCCAACATGTAAAAGTACTGTTGAATCACTTGTGTGTGAATTTCCCATTTCCCATTTGAGTATTTGCTGCTGCGTCCTGCTTAAGAAGTCACCTAATTGGTTGTGTATCCCTGGGATATACTCTACTAGTAGTTGAATGTAATTGTGATTTGCCAATTTCCAAATTATCTGTGCTAGAAGGGACAATTGAGATTAATGTCCCCCCCCCCCTGTTTTTGCAGCTAATATATTGTTGTAATATTGTCTGTCCTTATCAACACTGTCTTGTGTGTGATGCGGGGCTGGAATGCTTTGAGTGCTAAGAACACTGCTAGTAATTCCAAGTGGTTTATGTGGTAAATTTGCTAGATTAAATCTCATTCTCCCTGTACAGTAAGATTGTTGAGATGGGCTCCCCAACCTGTCATTGATTATGGTTTGTGGCACAGGGTCCAGAAATGACCACTCTTTTGCTAAGTTAAAGTGATTCCACCACTGGAGAGAGTTGCAAGTCTGGCGGTCCAACAACACTAGATCGTGAAGTTGACCCTGTGGCTGACACCACTGTTGTGAAAGACACTGTGGAAGGGGTCTCATGTTTAGACATGCACTGGGTACTATTGCTATGCACAATACCATCGTTCCCAACAGTTTCATGAAAAACCTTACTGTGTAAGGTTGATTGTACTGTAGCTGAGATATGAGATTATGGAAAGCTTGAATTCTTCGTGGGTTTGGGTAAGCTAATGCTGTGCTGAGAATTACTCCCAGATATGGTAGTATTTGCATAGGTTGCAGATGAGATTTTTGGTAATTGATTGTGAACCCTAGACTTTGTAGGGTATGGATTGGGTATTGTGTGTGCTATTGACAAGTTTGAATGGTGGTGGCTTTTATAAGCCAGTCATCCAGATAAGGAAAAACATGTATATGTTGCCTTCTGAGGTATGCTGCAACCTCTGCTAGCCATTTGGTGAATACCCTTGGTGCTGTTGTTACACTAAAGGGTAGCACTTTGAAATGGTAGTGCTTGCCTGCTAGCACAAATCTTAAGTATTTGAGATGTGTTGGATGTATGGGAATATGGAAGTAGGCATCTTTTAGATCTAATGCTGTCATATAGTCCCGTTTTTGTAGTAAGGGAATGCCATCCTGAAGAGTGTCCATGTGGAAATGCTCTAAGAGAATGTACAGATTGAGGGGTCTGAGATCCAGGATTGGTCTGAGAGTACCATCCTTTTTTGGTTTGAGGAACTACAGAGAATATACTCCTGTCCCTTGTTGAGGTATAGGTATGATCTCTATTGCATCCTTGAGTAGAAGTGATTGTACTTATTGTTTTAACAAAATGAGGTGTTCTAGAGAAAGCCGTGCAAGCAAGAGGGAATGCTGGGTGGAGTAGAGATGAGTTCTAAGCAATAACCATTGTGGATAATTGACAGCACCCACTGATCTGATGAAATGTTGTGCAATTGATGGTAGAAGTGTTCCAGTCTTCCTCCCACAGGAGATGCATGCTGTGTGGGGATGCAGAGAGAGTCACTGTTTTGATGAGGTGGAGGCACCTCTTGTGGCAATGGATTTTCCTCTACCTAAAGTTGTTTCCTCTGTAAGATCCTCCGAAAGACCCTCTGGAGTAATACTGTTGTCCCTGCTTTTGTTGGGACGTAGAGGGTTCTGATGTTGACGGTTTAAAACCACCTCTGAAGTGGGGCCAACAAAAGGAACCCTGAGCAGGTGTTGTATAAAGGGCACCCATGGCCTTAGCTATGTCAGAGTCCTTTTAAAAAAAAATCTATGGTGGTTTCCACCTCTGTTCCAAATAACTGCTGTTCTTAAAAAGCATATTATGTACAGCTTGTTGTATTTCAGGTTTGAACCCTAAAGATCACAAGCAAGCATGCCTTCTGATTATTATACCAGTGTTAATACCCCTAGCTGCGGTGTCTGCTGTGTCTAGGGCAGATCTAATTTGTTTGTTGGAGAAAGCTTGTCCCTCTGCAACTACCTGCTGTGCCCTTTTTTGGTGTTCAGGTGGGAGATTTTGTAGGAACTCCTCCATTTCATACCAATGGCTCTATCGTATCTGGCTAAAAGTGCCTGGGAGTTGGCAATTCTCCAGTAATTTTCAGCTTGAGTTGCCACTCTCTTCCCTGCTGCATCAAATGTATGGCTTTCTTGATCGGGGAGAGGAGCATCCCCAGCGGACTGAATATTTGCCCTTTTTCTTACTGCACTAACAATAGAATCAGATGGCAATTGTTGTGCGATGAAGAGTGGCTCTGATGGTGCAGCTTTGTATTTTTTGTTCACTCTTGATGTAAGTACCCTAGCCTTTACTGGCTCTTTAAAAATGTCATCTGCATGTTTAAGCATGCCGGGGAGAATTGGTACTCTTTGTGTGTAGAGGACAGTGTGTTAAATAAAAAATCATCCTCTATAGGTTCAGAGTACAACTCCAAATTGTGATATGCAGCTGCCCTAGCAATGGCCTGATTACAGGCCGTGGTGTCCTCAGGTGGAGATGGCCTAGTGGGGTATAGCTCAGGATCATTAGATGGAATAGGATCTGGGTTATACTAATCTCATGGGTCTAATGTGTAAGGATTGTCTCTCAAGTCATCCCCGTGTGAAGAAACAGGGGATTGCGGAAAGAACTGTTTAGGTGAAAGTGGTGGAGTATCAGGTGGTGGAGTAAAGGGAAGCAAAAGAGAATGTGGTGGTGAAGGCTGACTTACTGCCTTTGGTTTCTCTTTGCGTTTTACCTTTTTGCAGGTGAAAGCCCAGTATCCAAAGTCTCTTGGAAAGACAGTTTCCTTTTAACTGAAGGAGGAGAAGCAAGAAAACTTTCAGTATCCTTATGGATTTGGATTCTGCGCTGTTTATCATCCATCACTTCAAGTATGGGCCTAATGTCTGAGGATTCTCCTGCAGTTGGAACATATTCTTCCCCACAGGTTTGAGTTCCGATTCCGGTTCGATTGTTTTAATCGGCCCGAAAATGTTGACAAAGCTGATGGAAGCTTTTTCAGCTCCAAAAGGGATGTTGGGTGTTTCGGTTCCGAGGTGGAAGCCTCCACTCTACGAGTCGATCAGGAAACAGATGTGGAACTCTGTTCAGTCAACGCCGAATGCATTTTGGCCTTTTTGGATGCCAAACCCGAGGGTCGGTCATCGAGATGTATCTTTCGGGTCCGACCATGGTCGGCAAGCAGTGTACCCGAGGCCAGTTGTGATTACCTTTTGGCTGGTCTTCGGTGATGGGAATGGGCTGGCATACTCATGTACTGCGCCACTGGAATCACTTGGCTGTCCCCATCTGAGTCATGGTCGGAATCAGAATCTGCGATGGAAACTGCAGTCTGTGCTTGTTCCTCACCGAAAATGTTTGGCGTATTTTCAGTAGACTTGGATGCCATCTCTAAAAGATGCGCTCTTTGATCCCGCAGAATTTTCTTGGAGCGGAAGGATCGACACGCCTCATAGGTTTCCTCCTTGTGAATGGGAGGGAGGAAAAGATTGCACAGAGAGTGTTGGTCGGTGTAAGGGAACTTGGTGTGGCATCGAGTGCAAAAGCGAAACGGAGTCCGATCCATCAGCCTGTGTAGTAGTAGGACTGAGAAAGGTGCGGTCAAAGGGAGTTTAGTCGATCCTGACAATACAATCGGATTGAGTACAGTCAGAAAACACAAACAAAACTATACCGACATTTACAGAAAAGATAGAGAAGTTCAGATAGTACCAAACCGAGATCTACCAGAGTGAAAGAGAACACATCTAACCCAACGGCAGAAAGAAAACAATCTAACAAATTACTTATGGTCATGCGTTTTATCACAGAGCGGTGGAGTTACTCAATCTTGTGACTCGAAAAAGCTTCTTCGAAGAAAAACAACTTGTAACACTCAGAGTCCAACACTAAATGGCGGCCTTCTGCAAAGCATGTGTATCTGCAGCTACACATGCCAATGAATATATATATATATAAATAAAACACTTTGACCACGGCCAGACCATGGAGAGGGACAAACAGAACAAGAGAAAGAGGCCGAGGCAGAAAAGACGAGGGGGAAGAGAAACAAGCACAGAAGAGGGCGAGAAAGTGACTCGCAGCAACAGACGCTATTAACAGATGAGCAAAAAATAATTAACTTATCGGATGTGACCTTAGAAGAATAGGATATTAAGAACTTATCCCTAGGCCTGTCCTTTTGCCAACCAAACGGATTTAACTATGAGCAAAGTCGTACAGACCTATTCCTTTTTATACGTAAATTAAAACTGTTAAAGATACATTTGATTAGCAAGAGAAAGGTTAATACATTCAGTGAGACAGTAGTACAAGATGAAGAAGGAGTAATGTCGAAATGGAAGGATAATTTACTAATTGAAGATATACATTTAATGAGAGAGTTATGGTCATTAGAAGATGACTCAAATCATGAGTTGGGTGAGGAGCAATTGGTCGCAAGATTTGAATCTGAAGGTATATGTTTAGATAAAGAAGGGGCACAGACCTCAAATTAAAATCCAGAACTGTCCCAGCTCCAAGTGGAGATTTGATTGATCAGTTCTCAGATATTATCATTAAAGAACTAAAAGCTCTCAGACATCAAACAATGAGTAAGACGAAAATAAATAGAGGTGGATATCTTAAGACCCTAAAAAAACTGTCAAATAATCCACAAATTGAAATCAGAAGTTCTGATAAAGGGGGAAATATTGTGATATGGTCCATCAAAGATGATATGGAAGAAGCATATAAACAGCTAAATGATGCAACATGTTACAGAAGGATTGACATGAAGTACGTTGAGGATGTAAAAGTAAGGTTTGACCAGAAACTGGAACAATGGAAAAATGGAGGATTAATTAAGGACCAAGAATACAGATTTTTGAAGGTTGATTTTCCGAAACTCCCAGTATTTTATTTGATACCCAAGATTCATAAGGATGCTTTGAAGCCACCTGGCAGACCAATAGTATCAATTAGAGGGAGTCTTTTTTCGAATTTGTGTCCCAGTATATTGATTCCTTCCTACATCCTTTAGTAATGAACTTAGCCTCATACTTGAAGGACAGCACTGACTTTCTGAGAAAGATCTTTGATGTTACATGGGAAAACGAATTTTTGTTGTTAACGTTAGATGTCACGTCATTGTATACAAGCATACCACATGACTTAGGGGTAAAGGCTGTAGATTTTTTTTTACGTGCAAGATCTATTAAATTTTATCAGCACAGTAAAATGTTAGTAGAAATGATACAATGTTGCCTCAAGTATAACATGTTCTTTTTTAATCATGAGATTTTTGAGCAACAACGGGGTACTGTGATGGGAACGTGCTTTGCCCCACGTTACGCCAACCTATATATGGGCTGGTGGGAAGAATTTGTACTAAACAATCCCCCACTTGACAAATGGAATGACAACATAATGATGTGGTTAAGATATATAGATGATGTCTTCGTAATTTGGAAAGGGGACTTAGATAGTGCCACTCAGTTTATTGAAGAGATTAATGTAAATGATTGCAATCTACGATTACAGGGAAAGTTCATCAAAAGGAGATAGAATTCCTAGATGTGAAAGTAATGATTGTCAATAATAAAATGGAAACCACATTGTTTAGAAAACCAACAGCGGGTAATAGCATTTTGCATGCTACTAGTTATCATCCTCAACCACTAATTGATAACATTCCGTTTGGGGAGTTACTAAGGGCCAAAAGAATTTGCAGCACAGAAAAAAAGTTTTCCAGAGGTACAGGAAGAAATGATAGATAGACTATATAGCAGAGGATATTCCAAAACCATATTAGACAGAGCTAAGATAAAAGTAAAATCACGTGCAAGAGACACACTTTTATTTTCCTCACAGGGGAGCCAAACAACCAAGGTATGTCCGAAAACAGGACAAAAATCAAGTAAAGCCACAGGTTCAGTGAGGTTCATAACAACTTTTAATACAGCACATTTAATGTTGAGAAAACTGCTGCTAAAACATGGTCATATGCTCAGAAGTGACTCTGTAATAGGGGAGCAGGTACTGACTAAACCCTTAATCACATATAGGAAAGGAACATCAATGAAAGACATTTTGGTAAAGAGTGACGTGAGACACACAGTATCTAACAAAAGTTGGCTCAAATCACAAGATGAGTTTTTCAGATGCTTCAAATGTAAAGCCTGTAAGAATGGAGAATATATTAGTCACATTAAGAAAGGAGACAAAGCTGTACACTCGATCAAAGGGAGATATAATTGTAAAAGTGACTTTGTAGTGTACATTTTAAAGTGTAGCTGTCCCAAAATGTATGTAGGCAGTACAAAATTGCTAGTATATAAAAGGATTTTGCAACATCTGAGGGCGATTTCGAATAAAGACGATTCATATCCTGTTGCCAGACATGTGCATGACGTACATGGAGGCAAAATAGAGGACATAAAATACAGTGTCATAGATGGAATTAAAAAAAGACATTCGGGGAGGTGATAGAGAAAAACATTTAAGAAAATTGGAATCCAAATATATATTGATATTCAACAAAAAAGAACCAAACGGGTTAAATAGTAGCGAAGAGATGTATATACATTTGTATTGAAGTAGGAAGAAGTTGTAGCAATATTCTTAATTGAAACGTGTATATGTATATATATATATATATATATATATATATATATATATATATGTAACAAATATTGTTTGTTAAATGAGAATGAGCTATGGTGAAATTAGCAACCATAAGAAAACCCGTAATGATTTTTAACATTGAGAAAATGCATAGTGAAAAATAAGTTACATATGAGTCAATACATGATGATTAATTGGATAAGTATTGTACAACTTATTGGTGTTGTTTTAGGTCTAAGATTTTTAATTACTAATAAAAAAAACCTGTAATGAATTATAACATTGAGAAAATACATAGTGAAAAATAAGTTATATATGAGTTAACACATGATGACTAATTGGATAAGTATTGCACAACCTATTGGTGTCGTTTTAGGTCAAAGATCTTGAATTACTAAAAGTGAGGAGATAACGTTTACGAGTTAATATTCACTGGGGTCACTAAATTGTATAGTGTATGGAAGACTAATTTGTAATATAAATTGTGTTTTTTTTTGTATCACATGATAATGGAGCACATTTTGATTGGTGTATATAATGTGAGCCAAAATGGCGATCTGCAGGTCGATGAAGGCGGTAACGCCGAAACGCGTCCCTGTAGGCGAATAAATATTGTTTGAACTCGTTACGTTCGTGGAGTGCTGCCATTTCCTTTGCACAGGGGAGAAAAGTGTTTGATATATATATATACACACATATACACACACATATATACAGCGAGATATACAGATATATATATATATATATATAATCACATATATACACACACACACACACACACACACACACACACACACACACACACTTTGCTCGTCCCTCCAAACTTATCTTCTACTTGAGGATTTGCTCGCAGTCACATGCTTGCTAACCCAACCTATGCATCCAAATTTAGTCTCTCATAACTGTGCAATATATTGTTACAAATTGCTTTCTATGCCTTTTTTCATCTTTACTCATTTCGCTTTTATGAGTGATCTTGAGTAGCCTCAAATAACTTATCTTCCTTGTTTTTTTTTTGTACTGCGCTAGATGATCACAAAATCTAATCTTGAAGTGGTCTGTTTTTTGTAGGAAGTGCCAACAACATGGAATAAAAATCTTTATTTTTTAATATAATCAAGTTCGTATGTTTAGGAATGCTCATAAGTGTTCTAGTGATTATCCGAATGTGAGAGTACCAACCATGTCTTTTCAGGTGCCTACTATAATACCTAAGCGCTCTGACTAGACTATAACATTTTAATTATTAAATAATGTTTATGTAAGATTCTGTTTTCAATATAATTTAAAATACACGTTTGAAAAACCTCAATAGAAGTGTTTTCAATCATGTTTTTAATTATCACAATATTAATGGCTTTAATACTGTTTACTGGTGTTTAATGCTACATAAATACATTTTTTATTTACCGAATGCAAAGTATTTGATTGCATTTTCTTTCCTTTTTTTAAACTTCTTCAAATGTGCATATTAATAGCAACAAATGGCCAGAAAACAAATGTTCCATTATCGTCAACCCCACACCAGTCCCATCTTGTGCATCATCTTCCAATATGAGTATGTAACAGGCCCATATGCTGGGTACAATAATCACAATTCCTTGTATAACACCGGACTGGCCATCCGCGTTGATGGTATTATCTTTAACCTGGGGAGGTCATTTATTGGGGGTGGGGGAAATGTATTTCCTTTACATACCCTAAGAGTGCGACCAAGGGGGTGCGCAGGGTATTCAGACCAGTCATTTCATCAATCAAGTCCAGCACCTCCCGCGAAAAGTCCTGTATCCTGCTGGAACTTCAAGTCCCATATGCCAGTGTAGATGTGGGGTGTAATATATGCGATTTATGAACTTAAAATGTATTATTCGTAGTCTATAATTAGGGGAGAGATTGCGCATACGCGTGCAGGAATACTGCCAGACGTAATCTGTGAGGGGCATATCTGGGTCTGATTCCTGTTGTAATCTGTCCCTAGGTCTTGTGGATGGAGCAGTGGTATGCATGCTGGCATACAAACTGGTAAGAGCCTTTGGTATCTAATGAGGTGGATCCAGAAGTGTGCATAATGTTGTAAGAGAGTTCCAGAGTCGGGGCTAATCTTCCCCATTTTAAAGGGTTGAGTCAGCATTTCCCACAAAATTCTGGGCTGCTTGCCTGTCAAGACCAGCGAGACTAATAAAGATCTAGGTTACTTCTTGAAGCTGACTGTGAGAGGGACATTAATAAATAAGTACAAAAATGCAAGCAAAATTACCATCTTGGCGATCGCTATTCGCCAGTCAGTTAGAGGGGGAGCATTTTCTTTCCTTGCTTCATTTAATACTACCTTAATTATACAGAATAAATAAAAGTATCTCATCTCACAAAAAGTCAAAGTATACAGGATCTATCAACATACTGGGTATTGCAATCGAACAGAAAACAACAAAACATTTAATATTCATTGACTGAAGGAGATTCCATACATAGGCAAGCTTCATATCTATGCACAAACGTAAGTCTAATACATCACAAATGTGCAATACAAATGCTATTTATAGAGAGCACTGTGAATACAAAACTGTACTGAAGTTAGTGGACATATTTCTTCAATAATGTGCTCTCCCCATAAGTGTTGGAACAAAAACTTCTTACTTATCCTGGAGGTAACTATCTTCCAAGCAGCCAGGTTACTCACTTGACATAACCAGACATAAATCTTAACTGTACTTACAGAGTTCTATCAGCTTAGGAATAATATTTTCCCATTGAGGGGGTTGGGGATCCAGAAACACAATCAACTTATTCCATCCATTTAAATACAAACATTAATAAAAATGCACCTTGAAGATAATTTTAATCATATTAATTAATTTTATAATTTTAAAATACAAAAACTATTGTATTTACTTTAGACATCTGCAAGGGCCAAAATGTTACAAAAAAACGTCACTTTATTTTGCTAATCGAGTTATGGACACAATATGTTTTTTTGTTTTGTTTTTTTAACACTCCCCCTTTATTTCGTCCACTAGGCCAAGGCAACTTTTCCACCTCTATACTTATTACGGGGCAACAGACTCATAGCAGCTTTTTCTCCTTTTAATCCTGGTAGAAGAAAGTATTTCAAGCAAGGCATATTACATACTAAAGTTAACTCTGCTTTCATGGTTCAACTTTTTTGTTGAATGTAGACCAGGTCTTGGGATGCAATTAATGGCGCTACAAAGCTCCCTCTCCGAAAAGATCGTTCTATCGTCTAACAACATGACCACAGAAGTATATTTTAACTGGAAGAGGATTTCAAAAATATCCACACGTGTTAATACTCATGGCTGTCTAAATGGTATGGTGTCTTCGATTCTGTCAATTACTGTTCCATTCATTTTGCAGTGACCGAGATGCAAGTCACACTGCTTACTAACTAAGGCACCAATTAAAAGGAAAATCGAGACAAATGTAAACAAACGCCAATCAAAAACCCTACTGGTAAAGCTTTGTTGAATCAACAGAATAATTTATAACAAACAAACTAATGCAAAAATAAAAAAAATGTAAAACAGCTTTACAAGATGAACAATAATCAGTTCACATCTCAAAACATACAACTTTACAAATTGTACAAGATAATTTTATAAAAATATACAACAGGGTCAAGAAATTCATGCCACAAAATAAGGTACACCCCAACATAAATCTTAATTACTAGACACCACCAAAAACAAAAAGTAGCAGCAGGATGGAACTAAATAACAACATTAAACTAATAACGAGTTGTTGTGAGGATAGATGCCATAATGTCACTCGGTACTGATTTACAGTTGACGACTTAACCACACCTTCGGATGTTTTCAAACAAAGTGCCTGATTACGAGTCCCGCGGTGGTAGTCCGACCACCACATTACAACCATGGCGGTCTGACCCCAGTGGACCGCAGTCGCCACCAGGATCTCTGATTTGGACGTGATGACAGAATTCTTGGTTGTGATCAGCCAGGGCAGTGCTCAAGTCAGCACCTTCCTGCTGATTATAACCTTTTTCTCCACCAGCCTTTTCATGGCCTATGGTATGGGCAGTGTAGGAGTTCCCCTGCCCAGCACCCTTGAAATGTGTACTGCCTGCTGTATTAGGGGGGAACTAGTCTTGTTCCCCTGAATATCAAGTCTCGATCCACCGCTAGTTGACCTTTAACTCCTTAGAAATCCCTACACTCAACACTTCCTTGTTCTTTATACTTCCAACCCACCTGTATTAATTTTATGACTTCCACAAGAACACTGTTGGATTTAATTCCATCACGCCACTTCTCTTCAGAGAAGATTTCAGAATACACTTCACACACATTCTCATAAGGTTCTAAATCATCACTTGAATCATTACATTGATTGCTCAGATACGGCACCAGTCTCAACAGGACATCAACTGAGATGTTGTCCACAACTGGAACATATTTCAAAACAAAATCATATTCTTGTAAACTTACTATCCACTTGGTTATCCTCCCCGACACCACCTCTATCCCCTTAGAACTGAAAACTTCACACAATGGCTCATGATCTGTCCTTACAACAAACGAACCTCCCCACAAAAATGTCTTCAATTTCTTGATAGCCCAACGTACTGCAAGTGCTTCTCTCTCTATAACTGAATATTTAGTTTCTGTACCTTTCAAGCACCTGGAAATAAAAATAATAGTGTTTTCAGGCACAAACCTGCCCTGTTGCAACACTGCACCCAAAACTCTGCCACTAGCATCAGTAGTCAATGTGGATTGAAAATTTGGGTCAAAATGTTTTCATTTTGGAGCCTCAGCTAGACTCTTCTTCAATTCTACAAATTCTTTTTCATATTCATCACTCCATGCAAATTCAACTCCTTTCTTCAAAAATCACCTCATGTTAAAACAGGAACTGGCGAAATCCTTTATGAATTTATTGTAATACTTAGCCATTCCTAGGAATCACATCAGTTCCTCTTTTGACATAGGAGAAATCATGTCTTGAATGATGTTAACTGTATTCTTTTTAGGTATTAAACCATCACCCGTGATAGTGTGACCTAAATAGTCAATGTTATCAACAGCAAATTTGCACTTCTCTACCCTTGATGGTTAAGTTGTGTTCATAAATTTTCTCCAGTACTTTCCAGAGTCTCCTATTGTGTTCACCCGTATCCTTACCATAAAATAAAATATCATCTTGATAAAGACATACCCCATCAATTCCCCTCAAAATCCGCTCTATTACACGCTGGAATACAGAGGCAGCAGAAATCAACCCAAAAGGTAGCCGGACAAATCTAAAAGTACCAAAAGGTTTATGAAAGCTGTAAGACTCCTGCAAGACTCATCCAATTCTATCTGATGATAGGACTAAGTAAGATCAATAGTAGAAAATACTTTGGCCCGAGACACCATAGATAATTCAGAAATATTTGGAAGAGGGTATCTGTCAACCAACACACACTTAAGTTTGTGGAAATCCACACATAATCTTATATTGCCATTAGATTTCTTCACAATTACGATTGGAGACAACCATTCGGTCCCTTCCACCTCTTCAATCACACCTTGCTCCTTCAAGTTTTCCAATTCAGAATGTAATTCATTCCTCACTGTAAAGGGAACACTGCGGACTTTGCTGCAGAAAGGTACAGCGCCAGGGACTACTCGAATTTGTGGGGAGACTAACATTTCATACACCCAATCTTGTCAATGAAAATATTAAAGAACTCTTTACGTAAGTCAGCCAGAAGTTCAGAAGACAACCCAACATTTTCCAACTTATTCACAGATTGTCATTCTTTTACTATTATGGGTGGAGAACTGTTAGGATCAAGAATTACCCTAGATCCTTTTGATGTCACCAACTTATGATACTGTCACCCTTTTCGGAAACATACATTTTTCCTGATGTATACCGTTGGCCGTATTAAATCAAACCAATAAAGTAACCATGTAGATCAATGGGTTCACCACCATAAGCACATGGTCTAATATCAGGTTTCAACAATTTGATCTTTCCTTTTAGTTGTTCCTCATAAAATGTATTGGAAACTATAGTGATTTTAGCCCCAGAATCAAATAGTACTCTCGTTTTTTTTCCCCTCTACATAAATATAATCTAATGAGCCACTAAAATTATTATCAGTCACTTGTAGAACTATCTGTCCACAGACAAAGTCAGAAACATTTTTATCTTCACAAGACTGATTACCAACTTCATTCACAGTTTGCTTAGATTTTCTCAATTTACACACTGATGAAATGTGCCCTTTCTTTTTGCAAAATAAGCAAGAACTATTGAGAGCTGGACAAAACTTGTCATTTGCAAAAAGACCTTCTTTGCCACACCTGTAACATCATCTTTTTAAATTACGTTGTATAGACTCCTTGCTTACAATCTTATTATTTTTAGTTTTATCCTCCCTTTCTACACTGACATTTTTGTTACCATCACTTTTCATCACTTCTACATACTCCATGGAGTGCTCAATCTTATTAGCAAGAGCTATCACTTCATCAACATGAGGATCATCAAGTGTCCACAAGTCTTCACAAACCTTGTCAATATTGCAACCCAACATGAACTGATCACAAATTCTTCCATCGAGTAATGTTCCAAATTTGCCCAAAAAAGCTACACGTATTTGATCAGTTATGTAATTCTCAATAGATTTACCCTTGTACTGAACTCTTTTACCAAAATAGTATCTTTCGAAGATAGTACTAACTTTTGGTAGGTAATGTAAATCTAACTTCCTAACGCAGGTTTCATATTCATTTAAATTAATAGCTTCACTATCAGGAATATCAGAAAGGTGATCAAATACCTATTGACCCTCCGTTCCAAGACAGTGAAGTAATAACGCAGTTCTTCTTTCCGCATTCAATGAGGTACCACATACTCTGGAGTACCTTTCAAAAAAAACTTTTTCCATTTTCCCCACTTTATAGGTGGATCTCCGGGAGTTGAAAGAAAGAATGGTAGATCTGTAACACTCTGCATTTTAAATATGTACCTTAACTTATCCAACACCAAAAAATATATAAGTACACAAATATTAATACATAAACTTTCAGAAATGTCAGAAAACAAGCTTTAAAGCGTGCCTATCGCTGTAGGTAGCCACCCTCCCAAAAAAAAAAACTAGAACACGCCATATAAGGATAACATAACATCTTATGTGCGTGCCTATCGCAGTATCAAATAGCGCAATAGGCAAGATTCCAAGATGAACAATAAATCATTTATGCAGTAAATGTGCAGTACTAAGTTGAGTTCAAGGTTCGAAGAAATCAAATGTTTTGCCAGGAAACAGGAGTTTAGATGCCTGCTCAGAGAAATAAGCGTCTCCCGTAATGACACGTTGCCAGGAGACAGGAGATATTGAAGCACGATAGTTGGTAGCGTCATCCGTGATGACTGCGTTGCCAGGAGATTTTGACGGGGAAAAGTAATTAGCGTCTTCCGTAATGGACACGTTGCCAGGCAGCAGGAGGACTCAACACGCGATCGTTATTAGAAATAACGAGGAGCGCATTTCGCTGAAACATTGAAATGAAAGGAATGTCGGCAAAGCTTCACAGCAGGATGGTAGTTAGCGTCTTCCATAATGGACACGTTGCCAGGCAGCCAGAGGTCTCGAGCTTGCATCGCCCAAACATTAAAAGTAAAGAAATGCGGGTCGAGCTTCACAGCAGCAACATAATAACATGAGCAGAGGAACAGTCAGCTGTTCAAACGAAGGAAAGTCTCCACGTAATATGGCTGCGCGCGTACAGGCTTGAGCTCAATAAATACTGTGTCGGATTTGGGATGTAGACTTGCATAGGTTCCTTCCACTCATCGCCAGTGTAGTAAAGACGCTTGAATAGGAGGAATAATCTTCATTCAAGCTTTAGTTATAAGAAATACAGGAGAAAACATCCCATCCTCCGCACCTCCTTCAACGTCTCACTGTAACTGCTACAGCCTTCTCCGTCAACATTCTCCTTGGAATCCCAAATAGTGAAGATTCCATATTATTACTCAAAGCACATATAACACTAGGCTGTATCACAACGGAGGGGCAGCTAGGTACAAGCAGCAAATGTAGGAGCTTCTGATAACAGTTTCCCTAGAAATGGTTTCTATTATGAAGAACAGACTTGTTGCTACTACAAAATCAAACATATTGCTGGCTGAAGGGCATGAGCTGGGCTCGTAAGTAGAGCTGTAAGAATATGGAAAATATGAGAACTTGGTAGTGGTCGGCACCGTACTGCAACAATAAATACATAATTTCCTTCCTGTTCACCTACTTCTTCTTGGAGGAGTTAGTCATAGTTGCTTCTTTCCAAACATCTCAATAACTCCCTGCAGTACAAATGTTTTTCTCATGCATGTAGCCACCTTTTTTTATGTAGTCTTTTCTTAAACAGGCTGCAGATAAGGCTAGCTTCTTGCATTTTTGTAACAATTACTATCCTTATCTGCAGGTTTCCACCTACTCATCTAACAGTACACAACTTCAGAAACATAATTCTAGTTGTGCTACAATGCATTGTGTGTGTTATTATATAGTTGACAGCCAAGGCCAGAATGATGGAAATACACCTAGGTAGGACGCCTGCCAAAAACATGGAAGCACTTATGTTTGGTGAAGGCCCGGCAATGTTTCACTCAGGCCATGGCAAGGAACTCATGCTACAGTTTGCTACTGACAAACTCTGAGGTAGAATGAGGGACAGGTGATATTCACACTTCTTTTTGACTTACCAGCTCTGTTTATACGCTCAACTATGCCACCTTAATTGGACTTCTCGAGGCTGCTAGGCTGGAAGGGTTAATCCTTCACTGGCTTTCTTTTTTTCTGTCATGCCGGTCACAACTGGTATCGCTCCCTCGGTTTCATCTTCCAAAAATGAGAGACCTTCAAAGATCCCTCCATGTCACAACTATTTTGAGTTATTTATCAAGCCACTTCTTTACCTAATCTTTTCAGTTGCTTTCAACACCATATAGTACACTGATATACAAAGGCCGCTCAATTTTTATCATAATTCCATCAAAACTATTGGACCTCTGCAACTGTGTTTGTTAGACGTCCAGTGGGGGATGTCTTGCTACTTTCTAAAACTGATTGGAGAGAAAACCGAGATTTTGCTAACAGGTGGCGAGTCCTCCTGTTGGACGCAGTAATCAGGGTTAAAAACTTGTGTGCCCCATTTTAGAGGGGTTTACCACGGAACAGCCATTCTGTACAAAGCCATAAAAGTCTGGTCTATAAGGGTTTTACAACTAAAAACACTGTAACAGATTTTATTTTAGCTTCCCTGATAATGACGTGAGCCTACTACAATTGGCTTCCAGTGAAACAAAACTCTGTCTCTAGCTACTAGCCTATTAAGACACTTGCCCAACCTTTTTGTCATGCAAGGTGAGGCCTTTATCGGTCTTTGAAATCCTTCTGCTCCAGCTTCTCACTGTTACTAGGAGGTTCCTGCTTTAAATGTACAAGAAGCAAAGGTGGCCTTCAGAGACCTGGGACCCCAGGTTTGGAAGGAGTTCCTTCTTACGGTCTGAGGTTTCATAATGCTGACCAATTCAAATCCTTTCATAAAACCCTGTCATTCTTGCTCTGTTGCTTGCCCCAAGATGCTTTAGTGAATGTGTGTTTAATAAATAATAACCATGCCAAGGATGCAAATATTTCCTCTTACTCAACATAGGGGTTTGCAACTAAAACCTTGGGAATGCATTTTTTCCTTCAGTATTGATTGGTCTCTTGGTGGCATTCCGCAGGTTGTGCAAACATTGAGAATGATCCAAGCGAGGCCCAGCTCCTTTAAATGGCCTGGCTTGTAACTTTGCAACCAAGGCCATGAAGCTGAGCATGTCACACACAGGACACCATGTCAAGGATAGCCCACTAACCAAAAAAAATAAATAAAAAAAAATCCAATAGGCCGGGTGTCGGCTATTTGTTTTTGTGTTTTGTCAATGCTTGTTTAGTCTTGACAAAAATAATTTGTTAGGGAAGCTGCCAGCCCCTTATACATCTGGAAAAAAATGACTAGCCCAGATCGCTGTAGTAATCACAAGAACAAAAGAGGATTACTTTGGGTGTGGATGTCCTCCTTGTGAAAGAGCAGAATTCTTTCACTCACAGTGAAATTAACAAATATTTGAAATGGGTTGACCTACACCCCATGCTAATTGCTGTAGCATGGAGAAAAATAATTTGAATGGCAACAGCATACAAACAGATGAAGAGGGCTGGCTAAAAGGCCCAACCAGTAAGAATTATATACATACAATTTTAGTAAAATCTCGTGGCCTTGGCTAACACTAGCCCTAAAATCTAAAACTGAATCATTAGTTTCTAGGAAAGTCTACCCGCTTACCACTGGCTACATTAACCCCTGCAATGCTGTGGCCTTACTTTTGTCTCTAATCCACCCATTTCATTAGTCCCTTCTATATAACGGAGTTCTCCTTTCTTCGCAACGGTTCAACTATCTTGCCTCCTACAAGGTCACATGGCTATTTGTGGATGATGCTGGTAAGCCACCTTCTCATGCTGAACTGGACTTAAATCATCAATTTCAGATGGGAATAAAATTAGCTGTCGGATATTAGATCATTCAGGCACTAATGAGCTTGGATGTGGAAGCAGCTGTATTTTGAGCCAAACTGTTAGGCAGCCCAGTTCCCGAGATTTTGTGTATTTAAAAACAGTTTTATCGTACCTTCTGCAGCCTACATTGAGGCTGGCAACTAAGCAAATGTCAATCGTCCAAAAGAGAACACGTAATTATCGGTTACACAAATTAGTCTCATAACCCCTTACAACATGACGATTGGCACGCCATGCTGATGAAGAAACTACAAGAAGTATGCTCATTAAGAGCTTGGCCAACCAAGGCGTCACACAAACCCTAATATGTCTAACTTGGCATGGAGGACGCCAGGGATGGTTAAGGAAAGTGCAGCACATGCAGCCGGAATTAGATGTCCTTGTACTTCATATGCTTCTCGTCACCGATTTTTGCTTGGACATGGAATGTATTAACTTCAACACTAGATCCGTCCAAGGACGAACAAAAATATGGCTAATCAAACAGAGACCTGAACAAATAGTTTACGATATGATGGACACAATGTATAACACTAAGTGATTCATTAGTACAAGATGCTTGTCAATATAGGGCACATTGTGTCAGACAACACAGACGCAAGGTCAGAGGTGATTCAATAAATAAGCACTGGCAAAGCCAATAGGTCTCGTCTATGCAATAGCTATCAGCTTTGGAAATGTATTTTAGCCATGTTGAACACAAGTGTACCTGCTGTTCAGCATGGCTAAAAGTTAGTGGAGTAAAGGAGAGTGACATGTAGTGTTGTAGAGTGGAATGGCGAAGATTGGAGTAGAGTGTTGTAGAGTGGAGTGGCAGACACTTCTGTGTATTGAATGGCTTAGTGTAGAGTCGAGTAGAGTGGCATACAATGGAGTGGCATAGAGTACGGTGGTCTGGCTTAGAGTGTTTCAGAGTATAGTGGCTTAGAGTGCAGTGACATTGATTCAGCGGCGTACAATGCACTGTTGTAGAGGATACAGTGGGGCAGAGTAGAGTCAAGTGGCACAGAGTGCAAAGAAGAGTCAAGGGGCGCAGAGTGCAGTGGCGTCAAGCGGTGCACAGTAGAGTACCATAGTGGTGCAGAGTAGAGTACAGTGTCATAGAGTAAAGTGTCATGGACTGGAGTAGCGTAGAGTTCAGTAGTGCAGATTAGAGTGGCTAGACTGCAGTGTTGCAGAGTGTCAGAGTACAGTGGTGTAGAGTGGAATAGAGCAATGGAGTAGAGCGCAGTGGTTAAGAGTAGACTGGTGTAGAGTGCAGTGGAATAGAGAATAATGGTGCAGAGTAGATTAGTGGGGCAAACATTGGATTGGGGGGTAGAGTGAGTGTTACAGAGTAAAGTGCATTTTCATAGAATGTATCTCCATAAAATGCAGTGGCATAGAGTGCAGTGTTGCAGAATGGCATAGAGTCCAATGGCTTAGACTGGAGTTGTGTAGAGTAGACTGGAGTGGCCAAGAATGGGGTGGTGTAGAGTGCAATGGCAAAAAGTGCAGTGGTGTAGAGTAGAGTGGTGAAGAATGCACTGGCATAGAGTGGTATAGGGTAGAGTAGAGGGGATGTGGGGTACAGGACAGTGGCAGAGAGTGGTGTAAAGAGGAGTGGTGAAGAGTATAGTAGAGTGGCGTAGAGTGGAGTATTCATGGTTAGCACACTGCCATTACAGACAACACAGCTTCATTTGAAATTACCATTACATTTGCACAGGCAAACAGTTTTACTAATACATCTATAAAGTACACAGAAGAAAGTGTGGAAATTGCATCACCTAGGATAATGATTTGTTTTGATCATATTAAAGTATATGTTTCCAACACCCTTCTAAAATAACAAAATATGTGCTTTGTGTTTCTAATTCTGGTATGTTCTGAAATACTTACACAGAAAATTTAAATGTAGTTGTGTGCTGGAAAAAAAAAAAACTCTTTCCTACCCCTAATATCCAGCAAGATTGCCATATAAATCTTCTCACTTTGAAGTAGGGGAAAGAAAAATAAATGAGCACCCTTGGAAGGCGGCATGTGCACCCTAGGAAGGCGGCATTTGTCATTTGACCTCATTCTTTGATTTACAGGCCTGTTTATAGAAAGGGTGCACATGGAAGGATAGTGTAAATAAGGTTTTGGCAAGGGAAGGACTGAACTCAAGATGAACAGCATATAACAAATAAAGTCAGCAAATGGGAAACAAGAAAAAGTGAGTTACAAACCACAGGGCCAATGGCCAGCAATGGGTAGAATGCATTTCTGGGTCAACTTTCTGAATGTCACCAAGATGTCTTTAGCATCTGGTAGGCTATGACCTAAAAAGACATTTCCCATAAGCTGCACAGCCAGATGCAACCATTTTCAAGGGATTGCAACTCAGAATGCATAAAAGTACTCAAGATCAGTGTGCAGTTACTTATCTAGAAATGCCCACTTCCTAGTTAGACTCCACAATGGTACCTCCACTTATTTCTTGGTAAGTCATCATCAGGATGAAATTTGATTTGTTTTGGTTATAAGGATTGTTAAATTCAATTAATGCTTTCTGGGACCCGATCAGATGAAAAGTTTTCACAATCCGCTTCCCGTGTTTCTCCCACGAGCTTGAGATTTATTAAGTCCAACAGTTAAAAAACTATCAGCATTTACTCTTGCAGCTGAACATACTACACTCGCGTGTCGAGAGAGGATGAACACTATTTTCTTTAATTAACTAACGCATGTCAGACTAATGCAATCTAAAAACAGGTTTAGCTGATGAATGGTTAAGTGAGCAAATACTCACAATAAATTGTTAAATAAGTTGTATGGATAGAAGAAACACAAAATGAAGAGAAGGGCAGCCCTCTTGGCAAGAAAGCAAGAAATGTTTGGGAATGGTGGGCAGCAGAGAAGTGCACCTGAATCAGGTTTCAAAGTCCGAAAAGAAATCACAGGACTTGGTAACCAGAAGGAGTTTGTGCACGTACATCTGTGGCTACATGATTGTATTCAATATGAATGCATGTCTACAGCAAGCTAAACCAGAAGCAAAATAGAGAATGCTGAAGGATAAATGAAAGAACAGAAAAGATAAGCGGAAATGAGAAAACGGAAGTGAGAATAAGATAGAAGAGAAGGGAGCGTAAAGGGTTTCAGCATTCGGTGGGTGATGGAGGGAACCGATTACAGAGCTGGTAGCAAGGAAAACAGGCATTTGCAATGCAATGGGTCTCGTGTTTCCTCGAGATAGAGATATTAGCATTGTAAATTCCTAAATTGACTTTTCTTGTCACATAGATGTAAGCAGAAAGGGAATTTAACCCTTCGGGTCATAGACAGTGTTTGTATGGTAACAGAATGAAAAGTCTTGCAAGCATTTTTGCCTCAAATTTCAACAAAGGTCTAATGAAGTTAGCAGAGCAGCCTGAGAAGATTCATGGCCCCAATAAAGGAGATAAGCAATGCCCGGTTGTGATGTCATAAGTGCTGGCAGAAGAAGAATGGAGAAAAAGGCAGAACTGACCACTACCAAGCAAGAGTGAGAGAGGTGAGCTGGAAGTGATGAGGATGTGGTACAGGCCAGGGGAATTGATCTATCGAGAGGAAAACCAAAAGAGACCAAGTTACTCTCCCAGAAACCCAGGGCAAAATACGCAAACAATACCTACAATGCCTTTTACAAAGAAAATGCATTTGGCTTGCAAATAACACTAATCTGACACTATTGCGCAAAACACGTTTCTCATTGGGTCAATTTTTAAGGTCAGGATTATCAAACAAGGGAAATCAAGGTACTGCCATTACTCAATATAATGAAGAACGGAAGACTCCATCTGACCATTATGTATAATCAATTACCCGTAGATGGTTAGTTAACTCAGTCAGTGTCATTTAAAATCACTTTCTGGACAAAAATCATCCAACGAACCTTGCACCTATGAGACATGCCCAAACCACAGTAAGGCTTCACTTTGTTCTACACAGTCTTTTTTATGAGAGTAATATTACAGGCCTGTACTTGTAACGTAATGTATTCTTTAGAGTAAAACAGCAAGAATGTCCCCGCTCCCAACACCGCATTTTGATAGTTCCAGGAGAAAGCCAGTACATTTCTCGCGGTTTCCTTCATGACATAACCCGTGACCTTTCCCTCAAAAATTATAGATCTTATACATCACAAAGCGATGACAAAACATTTGCGTTTCTGGCTGCAACATGGTACAAATGTACCATCCAAATCCAAATCCAAATGGATAGGCTTCCACTTGAGAGTAGCCAGTCTGCCATGTATATGGTGAACTAACTACCTGGCTACCTTTGGCAGGTCCGGTTGAGATCTATGTACTGAGTGCACTTCACGCCTCTCCTCAAGCATTATTCTAGTACCGCCCCATCTTCTCTCCTCCACAAGACTCATGCTTTATGTCCCAGACAAACCCACATGCTGTCAGAATTGTGGTCTGGTACTTCGAGTAAAATGGCGCCAATCTCTAGATACTGCTTAGGCACCTTTTGTTGAAAGAGGTCCCTATCAAAGACTATGCTCTTAGTATAATCTGTGTTTCAACCAACCAAGTTGATGAAACATAACTTCTATACTTGTTTGGTGTCAAAATATTACAATGCTTACCCCATCGGCAGGTTATGATGTAGAGCTTTTTTCTTTTTTTAATAGAATGGTTAATAGACAACGCCTACTTGAATTTTTACCAATCATTTACCAAAAAAAAGACATGTTAAAATTGGGGAACATTATAGAAAATAATGAACTGACCTCTATAGACACAATCTTATGAACTAAAAGATGATTAGATCAACAAGTACACATTATTCGGCTGGATTTTGAAACTTTATTAACATCATTAACCTTATCTGAAGGTAATTGTTTGGATTCTATAATTTTCTTTTATAAGGAGGGCCAACCGAAGCTACGACTCACAACTTTTTTTTTTTAACGACAATCCTACCTAGCCAAAGATTCAACAGTTAAAAATGAGCTGCAAAATATTTTTTCACACTGCATTATAAAAAGCTATTTACAGTGGTGCCCCGGTTTGTACATTCCTCAAGTTCTACTCAGTCACGGCTTTTCTCACTTTGCAGCCACTACAGCTCAATTACAATAGATAGATAAGATTCTCCTGTTCTGAAAGGAATCTCAAAATCCAAATCAACCTTTTCAAAATAAAATGATTGCATTCAGTGAGACATACATTGTATTTTACAATGCCTACAGTCACTTAAAGCCAAAGACTACAAAAATGAAGTCACCTGAAGTTACAAAATCCATTCCTCACGGAGCCTCAGAGAAATAACGCCACTTGGAAAAGTACACACAACATAGACTCTCCTTAACTGATGGGGTTCCGCACATGTTGCTCACACATGCTAATTTTTAGGTCTTGCCTGAGACAGTACATGCAGAGCTGCTTGAGAGACTGTTTACTAAAAAGGGGGCTTTAGTGTCCACCCATTGGTTGTCTTCATCATTTCCTTACTTTTCTTTGATCAGTGCATGCTGACTTTACTTCCTCTTTGTGTGTTTGTCCCTCCCCCCCTGCAGAATGACAGAAGTACTGCTTCTCTGACTAGTGTGTGTTCTTCCAGTGGTTGGAGTTTGAGGTATTTTTTTTTCTTTTAGCTTGTACGATCCCTCGCTCTTTGTTGCTTGCTCCTATCCATCCTGCCCAGCTCCTGATTTCCTTGCTCACCCACCACCACCCCTGTCCGTGTTGTTGCTTGCGCTTTAGGACCCCCTGACACATTTCATCTGATGTGCGACCATTTTTGCACTGCTGTGGACACACCTTAAACATATCAAATTCCGCAAAAGAAAAGAAAATGCTGCTAATCCAACTCAGCTGTTTGTTACCAGGTTGGTCAGTTTACTGTACTAAATGTATGACTACAATTTTAAAGACAAGCACATACCGGAAGGTAAAAACTGTAGGGTGGATTATTAATCTAGGTGTCTGACAGATGTAATGTGGATGAAACATCAGACGTGGAAGAACTGGTAGGTCTTGAGGATGGTTTAGTGGCCACAGAAAAGGTTACTTCCTTACAAGAATAGAATTCTAGTGGTGAGATGGACAAGTGGCTAAAAACTTTCAGGAGGTAATCACAAAGGAAATTTCAGTCCCATGTGAGCCGAAGGGTTTCAGAAAAGTGAGGGATAAATTAAGTGTCGAAGGAGGTTTGGTGGTGAGAAGAGAGTGCTCATTCTTCCAGGAGAACTGAGAAACTAACTGGTTGGGTCAGCACATGAGGTGCATCCTGGAGTGACAGGAAAGAAACTGAGGTTAAATCACTGATGACTAGGTATGGATGTGAAGGCATTGCTTAATCCGGTCTCGGTGTGCTGTTACCTATCTATGAATAAAATAATAGAAGCTCTACAAGACTCCAGCTGTGTTATTCCCCACAACACTGCATGAAAAAAACAATTATTGGCACAGCCAATACATTTGGGCTAAGAAAGCTGGTGTGGTGGTAACACCTGCATGCCACTGTCCACACCGGCCATCAAACGCTTGCAAAAAAATTCAATAATACATACATTTTATTTAATACTACAGTTGATTCGTAGCTGGTAGGAGGATTAACAATCGGTGTAATAACTATTCTTTCAACAGCACTGTCACATGTTTATGGAATTGTGAAGACAGAGTATGATAATTTTAACGTTTCAATTTTGAGTCTTTCTTCTAGATCCTTTGGAGTGGGGGTTGAGTAAATAGGCTGAACGTGTGAATAATGTAATTTGATTATTCCTTTGATCTTATGGGTGCTTTTCAATACAGAAGATGAAGCGAAGCACTTCTTGGTCTTTGGCTAGATACAAACTCTCGGGAAGGCCTGCACCAGTGCCAATGTATGAGACATCGCAACCAGAGCAGATCTTGTTTGCTCCATGATTGACCTTCTCAGCCTGGAGAGGATACCCGACGTACTGGCTCATCAACTGTCTTTACACATACACAAATTCCCTTTGGATGTGAATTTGAATCCTAAGTCTCAATTGAAATTACTTTGCTGGCAAGCAGTTTTCTACAGATATGGGATTAAAAGTTATATATACAAAGTGAAAAAAATAATTTATGTCTAGCAAAGGAGGATGAATTAATCTGCCAGGAAGAATACGATTTGCATGTATGAACACAGGTGGGGCAGGATACAAGACCATAAAATGTGAAAAATAATAAATATTTATAAATTGGAACTGGTAAATGCAAAGACCAACGAGGAACTTATATATATTTACCTTTTTTTAAGGTGGTGCTTATTAAGCCATTGTAATATATACAATTTACCTTATGAAAGGAATTAGTTGACTATTAACAGAATTGGCTAAAGTAAGGATTACCTACCTGTGAAAGCGGGAGATGAAAGGGTAGTAGTAGTTGAAAAAACTCTACACAAAAGCAGGAGATTATCATAACATAGGGAGATTGGCATGGGAGTTAACTTATTATAGATAAGAAATCTCTCTAAAGATTCAACAAGATACACTGTGAATATTAGAATTATATGGCGGTCTGTTTTTAAGAAGCAGAAAGGTAGTCGTGTGGTAAGAGTGATGCATGTTGGGTAACAAGTATATGACCGTTTTTTAATCTTGAGCTTGAAATATTATGAAATTGTTAAAATAATTTTTTCTTGTATTTTTTTTTTAGTTAAAGTGTATGGAAAATTGATGTATAAATTGATGAACTTGTCCTGAAGAAGGTGGTGTAAACCAACTGAAAGACCAGTGAAACACTGCGTTGACAGTTTTTATATTTTTATTGTGATTAGGTTTTATTATAAACGTTAAGAGGAAAAAACATTTATGTTAAAATGTTGCAAAGTATTGAACATTGAAGACACATTTGGTATATTTATTTAAATATTTTGAATAACAACAAAAAAAGATAATAAATAACAAGAAAAACAACGTGTAGAGTTCGGCTTCAAATAGTAATGCTTGGAGACTAGTGACAAAGGAAAACGGTCAATAGCCCTTTATTTTTTCGCCTTAATTATATATAACTATTAATCCCATATATCTAGAAAACTGTATGCCAGCAACGTAATTTCAATTGAGTTTTAGGATTGAATTTCAGATTCAAAGGGAATTTGTGTTTGTGTATGGACTTTTAACCCTGTCCCTTTGGTGGTGGAAGCGGTACCACTCTGATTTGTTTTTATCAACTGTCTTACTATAGTGTAAGAGATCTACAACAACTGGTGTAGGAGTCCTCGGAGCCCATGTGGTACCGAGCCACAAGATGGAAGGCAGCTTTGGCTGAAGCCTACACACAAAGTGGATAGCTAAGATTAATCCAAAGATAGTTCATTAAAACAAGGAAACAAACGGTTTTGAGTGTCTTCAAATGTTACTCTTTAGGCCTCGCCTGTAGGATGTACAGAGACGCAACACTCCATTGCCCTTCTGCTACTATATAAAGATAACATGCTTTTTAACCCCTTCTGTGCTAGGGACGTAATGGTTACATCCACCGGCACAGTGCTCCTGTGCCAAGGACGTAACCATTCTGTCCTGGCACAGGAGCTCTGAGGAAGCAGTAGCGCTCCCTCCGTGGGCTTCCCACCCCACCAAGGCAGGGATGGAAGGGGAAGCCCTTCCATTTCTACCCCCAATCACCCCGATCCCCGTAATGATGTCAGCCGTGCAATTGCGCGCTGACAGCATTACAACGTGTCGGTTGTGCTGGAAGCCATTTGCTTCCAGCGCACGATCCGGAGAAACAGGTGAGTTTCTCCTCCGGCGGGTGGGGGGATGCAAACAAAGAGGCATCAGGGGAAAGGAAAGGGTTTTCCCCGATGTCTCTTTGAGCATTCCTGCTGCCCGATCGCATTGTGATCGGACAGCAGGAATGCCCAATAGACGCCAGAGATTTTCTTTTTTTTGTTTTCCTAGGTTTTTGTTTGTCAGGGAGCATGGGTCGCTCCCCTTTGGGGGGCATATGTTTTATGGCCAATTCATTATTGTTTTTAGGCTGATCTGCCAAACCACTGGAACACCAAGGATGTTTTTTAATTGTTTATTTCTTGGGGGGCCTTGGGCAAGGGTCGCTCCCCATGGGGACACACTACTAAAAGTATTTTCTGGCCCCTTTGGGGCAGATCGGCCTATTTTGTAGTAGGCCCATCGGCCCCTATGGGGGGCAGAATCCACTTAGGCACCAATTTCTAAATGTTTGATGATGGGGTGTTAGTCAACTAGCAAAGTATTTGCATTTGTGATCATTTTTTCTCCCCTTTTTCTTCTAGTTCAAAGCTTTTGCTTTCTTTGCTGTGGCTCCTTGCGGTTTTGGCGGTGGTTGACCTGCGGTTTGCATAGTTGCATGTTTTAGGTAAGTAAAAACAATTTACTCCAAAGGAGTATTGTTGCCATGCATGAATGACATGTTTGTAGGCGGTGTACTAAATGCATGATTGTGTGTGAAATTGTCCTTAGATTTGTGCACAATATTTGTGTTGTCTTATTTCTAATTTGCTTTTCTTTCTTTCTTTTTAGTGGGATATCATTGGTGATTGCTGTGTCTGTGCAGAGTAGTTGCTGGTGAGTCAAGCTTTTTCAGGCAAGTGAGCGGTATAGTTTTTGAGTTTATAACTCAAAGTGATAAAGCTACACTTTGTTTATTACTTATCTTACACAGTTCTGGTTGTTGGTGGTGCATTTGTCCAGTTACTTTTCGTAGGAAGGATCATGGATAGCCGCAGGATCACCGCTCGGCCGGTTGTTGGTATGTTTTTTGAGTCATTGCCTGATCATGATTATGAGACTGACTCTGCATCTGAGGCAGAGGAGGAAGTGAGACATTGTGGCAGGGAAGTTTCTGTCTGAGAGAAATCTTCTGATAAGGAATCCACTCTCTGTGCAAATGAAGGGCTTGTTTTAGAGGAGGACACTGATGTGCCGTTAGTGCAGCAACCTGGGGGTGAAAGGTTTCCCGTTAGAAGACCTGAACTCTGGGTTGCCCCAAACATGGAGCAGCCAGAGTCGCCTGACTTTACTGGTCTCCCGGGGTGTAGAGTCAATACAAAGAACCTTTTGCCTGTCAATTTCTTTGAGTTATTTATGGATGATGTGTTTTTGGAAGAGATTTTTGAGCAGACTAATTTGTATGCAGAGTAGTATTTAAGGGACAACGCTGCTAGACTTAGGCCACACTCTAGAGCTACCCAGCTACCCACTCTAGAGCTATCCAATTTGGAGGAGATAAAAAGGTTTTTGGGTTTGACTCTTTTGATGGGGCTGATAAGGAAGCCGTCACTGGCTTCTTATTGGTCTACCAGTCCTTTGATGGCAACGGCTATATTTCCTGCAACCATGAGTCGTAATCGGTATTTGCTTCTTCTTAGGATGCTGCACTTTGTTGACAATGCTTTAGCCTTGCCACAAAATCACCCTGATTCTGACCGTCTTTTTAAGATTAGGCCTGTCCTTGATCATTTTGTAGATCGGTTTTCAGAGGTCTATGTTCCAGGCAAAGAAATAGCTGTGGAAGTCTTTGGTCCTCTTCAAGGGTCGTTTGGTTTTTAGGCAGTACATTCCTAGCAAGAGGGCACGATATGGAATTAAATTGTATATGCTGTCTGAAAGTTGTACAGGATATGTGTATAATTTCCGGGTCTACACTGGTTGGGATTCCAGTATTGACCACCCTGGTTGTCCTCGCACTTTTGGAGTTACTGAGAAAAGTGTGTGGGAACTTGGTAGACGACTGTTTAACAAAGGTCACCATTTGTATGTAGATAACTTCTACACTGGGGTGCAGTTGTTCAAGGAATTGTTTAGAGTGGACACTGTTGCTTGTGGCACAATTTGTTGTAACCGGAAAGGCTATCCAAGGGAGCTTGTCTGTAAAAAACTTGAGAGGGTACAGTGCAGTGCCTTGCGGAATGAAAAGCTGCTAGCTTTGAAATTTTCAGACAAGAGGGATGTCTACATGCTAAGTATCATCCACAGTGAGAGTACTTCCCCGTGACTGTTTGGGGCCAGGTTGCCGAAGTGCGCAAACCTGTGTGCATTTTAGATTATAATAAGCACATGGAGGTGTATATAGAGTTGATCAGAGGTTGGAACCTTAAACTGCTATTCGTAAGACTTACGTTTGGTATAAGAAGTTAGCAATTCACCTCTTCCACTTAGCAACTTATAATGCTTTTATTGTGTTCAGGGATAGGTCTCCAGAGTCAAAGATGACATTTGTGAAATTCCAGGAGTAAGTGATAGAGAGCCTTATTGTGGTGGAACGGGCAAGAGTTCCTAGAGACGCAGTGGTGGAGGATGTGGCTAGATTGAAAGATCGCCACTTTTCTGCGCACATTCCTCCCATGCCCAAAAAAGAATTTCCAGCTAAGAATTGTAGAGTCTGTGCTCAAAGAGGTATCCGGAGGGAGACTCTAATGTACTGCCCAGATTGTCCTTCAAAAGAAAGAACTTGTGTTTTTGGTCCCGGGTGTGGCCTTCATCTAGGGAAACCTACCAAACCCAGACATATTTTAAAGATACACACCAAGGAGTCCAAGGAGGTGTGGCTTGCCTGGATCCCCCAACATTTTCTTACCCAGACTCCTCTATAAACCTCAAAACTTGCCTAAAAAAGCATGTTTTCCTCCCTTTTCTTTTTAGGAAAAATGTCCTACCTCAGTCTCCCAAATAAAATGATACCTCACTTGTGTGGGTTCGTCCCCAAAGCAGAGTCAGCCTAAAAGATGTATAAAAGAAAAATATGTGCCTATCAACTCGCTGTGCTATCCCCTCAATCTCTACAGGTTTTTGGCATTTTTCTTTTGCAGGCACCTGGGCCACCCACACAAGTGAGGTATCATTTTTATCGGGAGACTTGGGGGAATGCTGGGTGGAAGGAAATTTGTGGCTCCTCTCAGATTCCAGAACTTTCGGTCGCCGAAATCAGAGGAAAAAGTGTTTTTTTTGGACAAATTGTGAGGTTTGCAAAGGATTCTGAGTAACAGAACCTGGTCAGAGCGCCACAAGTCACTCCATCTTGGATTCCCCTAGGTGTCTAGTTTTCAAAAATGCGCAGGTTTGCTAGGTTTCCCTAGGTGCCGGCTGAGCTAGAGGCCAAAATCCACAGCTAGACACTTTGCAAAAAACAGCTCTGTTTTCTTTGTGAAAATGTGGTGTGTCCACATTGTGTTTTGGGGCATTTCCTGTCCTGGGCACTAGGCCTACCCATACAAGTGATGTACCATTTTTATCAGGAGACTTACGGGAACTCTGGGTGGAAGGTAATTTTTGCCTCCTCTCAGATTGCAGAACTTTCTGTCACTGAAATGAGATGAGAGTTTTTTTGGCCATATTTTGTGGTTTGCAAAGGATTCTGGGTAACAGAACCTGGCCAGAGCCCCACAAGTCACACCATCTTGGATTCCCCTAGGTGTCTTGTTTTCAAAAATGCGCAGGTTTGGTAGGTTTCCCTTGGTGCCGGCTGAGCTAGAGGCCAAAATCTACAGCTAGGCACTTTGCAAAATACGTCAGATTTTAATGTAAACATGTGATATGTCCATTTTGTGCTTCCTGTCGCGAGCATTAAGCCTACCCACGCAAGTGAGGTACCATATTTATCGGGAGACCTGGGGGAGCATAGAATAGCAAAACAATTGTTATTGCCCCTTGTCTTTCTCTACATGTTGTCCTTGCAGCATTGGTTTCTCACCCATTTCTGTCACTATCTGGAAGGAGGCTGAAAGCACAAAAATTTGTAAAAATGGGGTATGTCCCGGTAAAATGTCAAAATTGGGTTGAAAATTGGGTTTTCTAATTCAAGTCTGCCTGTTCCTGTTAGCTGGAAAGCTAGTGATTTTAGCACAGCAAACCCTTTATTGATGCCATTTTGAGGGGAAAAAACCACAAGCCCTCTTCTGCAGCCTCTTTTCCCCCATTTTTTCTTTTTTTTTTTTTTTAAACTAAATTTTCGCTGTATTTTGGCTAATTTCTTGGTCTCCTTCAGGGGAACCCACAAAGTCTGGGTACCTCTAGAATCCCTAGGATGCTGGAAAAAAAAGCATGGGTAGCTTATGTGAAGAAAAGGTTATGAGGGCCGAAGCGCGAACTGTTCCAAACAGCCAAAAAAAGGCTTGACACAGAAGGGGGGGGAAAGGCCTGACAGCGAAGGGGTTAATGGCAGGCAGCCATAACATCTTCTCCTGACCCATGTTTAAATCGACATCCGTTTAAGTATGTGTTATCCTGTACAGGTCAACTTTTTTAAAACTGTGGTCAGTAATCCATTTCCGAGCGGTTTCCAAAGTAGGAATGAGGGGTATGCTTCCAACAGTTGAGGCACGGGTCAATTTTAGCAGCTCTTATCAGTTATGACACATTTTTAGAAAAGTAAATTACCAATTTGAGAAAATTCAACAATGATCTTTTCCGCCTTGACTCATGCCTCCTTATACAAATTCCATTAAGAACTCTGTTATGGACACAATCCTGTAAGAGTGCCCTGAACAAAACCCTGCTGCCTAAAACACCTGCTAATGTGATGAAATCTCTAAAGGGTAATCATAACTACCTCCCAATTGCACCTTCTCTCTAAGACAATGGCATCCACAATCGTCACCTCGAAGATAATTACCTTCCCATTATTGACCCCTGTAAGACAGGGGTCACTTCTTCCCCTTTGCTTCTGCAGACTATTATTTTTCACCTCCACAAATGAACAACTGCCCCAGCATTCTTTCTTACAGTTAGTGCTTCCTTTTGCATAATGTTCATTGACTCATAACTAAAAAAATAAATAGACCTGTGGCTCTGCTTTTAAAGCAGTTTCTCTTATGAAGCACATGCATTCTAGCTTTGTTATGCTACTTCAATGCAATATGCATGTGGTACGTAGCCTGAGATCTTGAGACCCCTGGGGGTCAGCAAAGCCTACCTGAGGGGTCCACGACTACTTAGAAAATTAATATTAAGACATATGTAAAGGGTTTATAAATGAAGAGAAATAAGTGGAAGCAGTACAGGTGCATCAAACAGAATATGGTATGGGCGATGAGTGCCTCAATTGAATATCAAAATCTCCATCCTTCCCACTAAAATGAAAAGTTTGTTTTTTTAATCTGTTTTGTATTAAATAAAATATTTCAGTCTTTGTGTTCTTGTCTGATGAAGGCTTGCTTCTGTATTCTTTATGTATCGGTTTGTGGTTCAGAACATCAAAAATGCTTAGGCTACGGGTTCCCGGTTACCAGTAATGACTCAGCGAGGGTCCCCGGATCCAATAATGATTCAGAGAGAGTCCCCGGGATCCAGTAATGATTTAAGTGGGGGTCCACAGAAGTCAAAAGCTTAAGAACCACTTTTATGTAGAAAGATAGATAAATACAATCTTTATTTGGATTTAGATACCATAAAAGCAAACACTGCAGTGCATTATACACAGGAATAGATCACTCTCAGTAAAATAATTACATGTGAAATATAATACCTGTATATAAAAAAAAAAAATTTAAAAAAAGAACCATTAGCTAATTCATAGTTAGGCTCCACATACTTTACAAAAAGTCGAGAACAAGCACATTTCCTTTATACGCATCGGCAAAACCGTAAGTGGCAGCAGAAATGTAGAGTGCAGAACATATAATGCAGTAATCGCCAACCTCTGTACATAGCTACGGCAACGGCTTTGGACCTATGACGTAAAATAGCTGTCAGCCACCGATCCTTTCTAACATCCATAGCGTTTGCAATCACTTGAACCAAGCGTGGGTGCATTGGGGTCCTGGTGCAATAAATACACTAGAATAGCAACAAAAGGTAAAAGTGCAATGGTTACGGTACGGTTGATAGCCGTCCCTGATAAAACACATCTGTATATACAGTTTAGACATAAAATCCAGATTCAGATCCCACTACGTTTGTAATCAATTATACGCCAAGGATAAACATTATTTAATAAACACTGCCTGGAACCTTGGACGTCACCAGTGACACACTGGCAGCAGTAAAATAAAGTGTCAATCATCAACCAATATTCAGATTTACGCTGGTTACAATTATTGATGGGATGAAGCCCATCTGTGCATGTGGGTCGGCTTGAAGGTACAAATCCAGGTTTCACTACATTTATAAACCATTACATATCAGGGTTAAACATTCGTTGATCCACTCTTCATAAATAGTACAATAGCAGCAGCTGAATAAAGTGCATCAGTGAACAGTCCAACTCCGGGTCCACAACAGTCACTATCGTTTATGGGTCAGGCACAAAATACTTTACTTTGCTAACTCCATCCAGGCCCCAGCACGTCAAAAGGATTAAAACCGCAGTATTGGTATGGAAAGGAGTTGTTGCAGTGCAGTTATTTCCCCACCACTTTACAAATTCTAACAGACGCTGCAATGAACCTATCTACAGTGTGATATACGGTTTCTATTGGTAATTACTTAAGATAGTACAAGGCTGGTCTACAGGCTGATATTGACAGTTCTAAGATTGTTTTTCTAGAGGCCCATTATAAATCGCAAAAGAAGACAAAGTGCAGCTGTGATTGGGTGGATTTTGAGTCACGTGGGCAGGCTGCAAGGTCTTTATCGCAGTATGCCTGTGCTGGATATGAGACTAACAGATGAGCCGCATTAAGTCGAAATCTTACCAAGTAATCTCTCGGTGTACTGAGAATAGTTACTAAATATGGTTCCATACAGTTAGTCGTTATCAATGGTGCATATGCCCCCATCCTTCTTTAGCCGCGCTCAAACTAATCTCTTATTTGACATGAGGGCCAACACTTCTTTTTTAACAACGACTTTGGTGTGCCTTTATAAGTTCCGCGGGTAGTCAAAAAATTTGTGAAGAACAACTGCATATAGTTGTGTCTTCACATGCTATAGCCACTAGATATTACTCGATTTGTCTAGCATAAAGGAATCTAAAGCCACTTAATCGGGCCAGCTCCAAATAGATATCCATAACAGTGTTGGGGCTATCTTAATAATGTACCCCAGGTGCTTTAAGCCTAGCTCATCATGCCATATGATGGGAAGTACGCTCACAGGTAACTGTGGGAGTCTACGCAAGAAGCTATTTTCGTCAACCTGTTACTGCACTGGATCACCATGGCCCTAAATGGCTGCTCCATATGAGGCGGTCGAGATGCATCTGGATTTAAATATGTTAATTATTGCCTAGAGACAGAGGTAGATCCCAGTTTCTCATCTAACTTGAATATAGATGCCCTATTCCGACTTGAAAGAGTGCATCTCACTTTAAGGAGGGGTTTCAAAGTTCCCTTGTTGTCAAAGGGTATACCTAAGTATGTCAAGATTGGTACAGTGTGCAGCTATTGCCCCTTATCTGAAATGTTCTGGCCTTTCTCTTGGGCCGCCCACATAGCATCATGAAGGATTTCAACTTGTTCGTTGGTAGCCTCGAGCTAACCATGTACTCCACTAATCTATCCAGCAATTTCTGTAAACCAGTCCTGTTCTGGACATGATTTTACAATCATCAGCATATACGAGCAATGGCAGACCTCTTGACCGGCCCTTAGGGGATCAGTCTTCACCTCTAGCAAGAATGTCTCCAGATCATTGATGTAAAGGCTTAATAAGAATGGGGCAAGTACACAGCCTTGTTTTACACCCCTCTCGATCTTAATGGGGGGTGTACACTCTCGTTTGTGCCCGTATCTGACGCTGCCCACTACATCCTCATGAAGTCGAGAGGGAAGATGTACAATCCTTGGATCAGCGCCCACTGTCAGCATCTTGGTCCATAATTTACCTATATTAAAGCTGTCAAACGCGGAGGTAGGGCCAGAGCGGCAAGGTACAAGCACTAGTCCTTGATCCGGACATACTTGCTAATTATGAGGGAGATTCAGGCACTGGTCAATGTTTCCCAGCCCTCGTCTAAACCCATATTGTGCTGGCGTTGGCATGCCCTCCCTTGGCTGCCCAAATCTCAAGATGATCCAACAATATCCTACCCATCCCTTTTACAGTTGAGTCAATAACTGATATTGGGCTGTCCCCTTTTTTTAAAACCGGGGCAATAACTTAATTTGACTAGGTCTTGGGTGGGCTGCATGCAACTGCACTGTTTAATACATTAACCAGAAGTGGGGCCCACAGATTAATGTTATTTTTTTTTTTTAAAGATCAATGGAGGACCCTGTCTGGCCCTGGGGTTTTGTTACTGGGACACCATCTCACTGCCAGGATAACCCTGTCTAATTAGAATGCTAATTGTTCACCTTCCACTGGGGTGGAGATAATGTCCACTGCAGGCTTATCAGCTCTCCCTAGACGTCTAAGGTCAAAAGCCATTCTCAGGTGTGTCATCCATGTGGAAAACTGAATGGTCACGTCAGTGCTGGCATTATGTCCACTGACAAAATAAGTTGTTTACAACTTTCCAAAACAGGGACACATTGTTGGTCGGGCTAGCCCTCTCGACTGCGCCCATGCCTCCTGATTGTGGTCTTGTAGTGGTGTCTGCAGCATTTCACTTCTACAGGGTAGCTAGATGTCATTTTAAGGGCTCTTTTCAGTGTGCTGTGTGTTTTGAAGGACGTACTGTCAAAACACTTCTTCATCTTAACCACAGAATGCATAGGAAGGGCTTTTAGAAAATCCGAGACGCAATTACATATGCCAATAGATGCCTCCAATATGTCGGGGTTTTTAGCCTCACAATCAAGACAAACTCTAAACTGTTTCTAACTATCTCCCACCAAGCTTCTCATCATTGCCCTGTTAGATGTCTGCCCACTTGTGGCAGATATCCCTATTTGTTTGAGTAATCATTTGGGCGGGGTGGGGGGAGGTGGATGTATTGTGGTGGAGGATGTCCCGGGTATAGATGTAAAATTAAGGGGTTGTGGTCACTCACACCACACTGAGAAACAGTAAAGAAGGGTATTTTCTGCCCCAGCTCTATAGATAAGGCAATGAAATCAATCACACCACCGCCGACCTTACCAGTGAAAGTCATTTACCTAGCAATTGCCTCTTCTGCCAGGTCTACAGTAAGAATAAGATTCTGACTCACCCACATACTATTTAAATACTAGCCACATGGATTGTGTGCGAAGTACCAGTGATCGGCTGCATCATTTTCCAATAATCTGCACACAGTATTAGTAGAGATTTTACAGAGTTGGCAGTTGAAGTTCTCTCCTCAGTATGGAAAAATCCTCCTGCATCCTGCCTACATTACTTAACACCAAACCCAGTGAGTCCACTATCACTGTGTTTCTGCTATCAAATTTGTTGTGATAAAATTATCCAGAATTATTCAAATTATTTTGAGACAAAATATAAACAAATTACCAGAAAATAAAAAGATTGTAAGACTGTTTTAACTATTTTGCTTGCCAAAGCAACATTAATTAGGGTCAGGCGACCACCACTATTATGGCACTGTGAGCTTGATTAAGATGGTGTCATCACTGAGGAAAAACCATTGATGGGCTGATTGATACATGGCCATGTCTCCTACAAGTAAAGGGTCTGGAAATCATTTATCATGTTAACTCAATGAGGATCTGTCAGATTATTTAAAAGTCCAGCAATGTTCCAGACTAAGATGTTTGTGTCCTGCGTGGTTGAGGCACAATGTGTACCATGGCTTAGAATAGTATCTAGTGCTTGCTGTTGGGTGAGGGATTGCCCTTCTTAATGTGCCAAGGTAGTAGCGGAACTTATTGAAGTTAGAATGGAACTAAAATCTGTGAGTTGCATCCAGTTTATGGCATTCTTTGATGGCCCATTAGTGTCTAGCCCAATAATATTAGAGCTGGGCCCAGGGTTGTCATCAGCGTCCATGACCCTCCATTTTACTCCACACGAAAATAAGTTGCGGGATTGATGAGGCTCAGTCCACGGTCATTTTTAACAAGCAGCTGCGCTTACCCAGTCACTTAACATCAGCTAATACATAAAAATGATTATGCGTTGGAATGGCAAATGACTGTGCCGAATATCTCATTGGTGGTGATCTTGCAAGATTAGTGTTGACAAAATGAGGCTTTTAAAAATAACGCAGGGGCAATGCCTATATGTTGGTTTAGTAAGAGCAAGTCTGGATAGACCATGCAGTACAAAGCCACTAGGGTGTGGGTCACGGAAGTTTATAACTATGCAATCTCCTTGTACCGACTTGGCGCTATTGCCTAACCGTCAGACTGTAAGCACCGTAATGATGACTTGAAATAAGATTTTGCTGCAAAAAATAAATTCCCATAGATAAACCCAGACAGAGGGTGACTGTTTTTATCTGGGGCTCATCTTCGATTTGGCCTGGCTGCAGCACTGGTTTATGTTTTTTAATATAATCAGAAAAAGGGTGGCTTCTGTGGGTAGCTGCAAAATAGCAAGGTGGTACTGTAGATGGGGGCTCATTCCCTTTCCTACTGAATATATAGCCAATGGCCTACAGGGTAGAATACAATTGTGAGGAAGGTACAGATTTATTGGTCGTGCTACTGTGTGTTAGCTGTTCAGGTACTGCCTTATTTTCTACCCGCTAAGAGGCTCTTCTCGTATCAGTATGTAGGGCTGCATGTCTTACTGAGTTCGGTGAAAATTGTTGTGATTGAGCCTGGTGCACCAGCGAGCTAGTGAGGGTCTCTGAGAGCAGAGTGATGGAGTCTTGTAGGCATTGTATTTTATCCACAAGCGGTTCACTATGGATCTGACTTTGTTTTAAAATGTGGTCCCAGTCAATGTCCTGGACTGCATCAGCTGCGGGGGCAAATCAACACCCATCTACGAAGGGATCTGCAGACTAGCCCTATCAATAGGCTTCTAGGTTTTAGGGGCGGGATGTCCTGGGTATATCCACGGTCTTGGATTTGAGCTTCCTTTTTGCTGAGGGACCGTTTTCGCTAGTGTTGATAGGATCAGGTTCACATTGGGGGCTAAAAGTTGATTGCAATTTAAGTGCGCCAGGCTGGGGGCTGCCAAGCACAGGAGGCTCCATATTCCTCTCGCTCTGGTGGAGCCTCTGACGTCCCAGAGAGCCCTCTCCTATATCTAAGGACAAGCGTCTCTCTGAAAGACCTATTTCTTTGGTAATTACTCCGATCGCGCGGGCCAGAAAAAAAGAGTCAAGAGTGGTGCTTCTTCGAGTATTAGGAGGGGCGAAATCCGTGTCCCCAGTTAGTTTTTGTTTAGCCAGTGGTATCAGCAAACGTAGAACAAAGGTGTATAAACACACCGAGTCCAGATGGAACAGCCTAAAGCCAAGGGGGGGTGGACCTGCCCAGCCTGTTCCGGGTGCGGAAGGGCGCAGGACAGGCAAGCCCTTGGCCCGGGCACAGCCCAAGCACGTTCCACGCTGCGGGACTGAGCATGGCGCTATGTAGCGCTGTTCGATGTCAAGCACTCCTAGTGCTTTTGGGACCTGTATTCCCCGAGGTGAAATAGAAAGTGCAGTATCCAGTAGCGATATGTGACCAGGATCACAGTTGGCGAGCCAGTGAATAATCTGGGATTTACGGCCCGGTTTTCCTGGTGCACAGCAGTCACTATCTGCTTTCTCTAGGGTTACAAACAAGCACAATATTATGTGTGCAGTTGCCTATCGGGAGCTACATTGGTCCATCGCTGCAGGTCCTATTAGGGGTGAGGTGTTGGGCATGTACTGGAATTTGTATCTCTTACATTAAGGTGTGGTTTGTGTTGTTTTCGCTTGTATAAATCAGTAACTACAGGTGAAGAATGGTGCACCAGTTGGTCCTGAGAAGGGAGAACTATGCTATGTAGTTTCGTTAACGTCTTTAAAGTGTATTACAAGTCGTGAGTCAAAGGGTGGCTGTTACAACAACAAAAACACTGTCAAGCATGGTTTATGATTACGTCTGCGAGGTACACAGTGGAGCTTTTCAGGCCTGTGTAATATGTCAAGCATAAGAGAATGCTTCACTGATAAACGTAAAGGAAATGTCGAGAACGGCGCTCAACTAGACGATCATGCCTGCATACAATACAATTGCCTACATAAACCTTTCATTGGTTAAGGGGGGTTAGGTATAAGTATGTTACTGACACTGTGTAGAGCAGCCTACCATTAGAACAACTTTGTAGCCCTGTTCCCAGTCTGGTGTCTTTCCACAGAACTCCGAGGTTTAATCTGAAGGCGGGGTTTATATCATGCTCTGAATATATTTTGGGGCATCATGGGGACTCCAGATCTGCTGCAAGAGCTGCAGGTGCAGGGAAGGACATCGGTGTGAAAAATGTGTGCCCAAAAGGCCCCACCACTGCTCGCGCCTCTAAGCTCAGTAAAATGGCAGCTGCTTGCTGGCTGGAGACCAACTAAGCATGGTGGATGACGGCGATGCGACAGGACAGTCATGTCTGACGTGCTTTTTGCAGGGCGGTGTTAGTGATACACAGGTCGCCCTGTTGTTTAGGACTGTTGGCAATGTCGAACCTGTTTGATAAGGGATGTGAGGGGTGCTGTCTATGATGGTTGTTATCCTGTGCCTGAAGCAAAGTAGCTACAGCTTGGGCCATTAAATCCCCTGGGTAGGGTTGCGTTTAACAGAAACTGTTAGCCTAAGATGTTCATTGGCTCTGAAGTGGCCAGTAGTGAGCAAATGTAACAGCCCGTTGTGTCATTAAAGCAAATAGCATCAACATAAACACTGACGTTGTTACTTCACTCCTCCTCCAAGTACTTGGTTAAATGTACTGTGCATGGTTAGCATGCCAATAGTAAATCATGTTCGCAGTACGTTTAATGTGTAAGTACTCTCCAAGAATAAATATGGGTTTAACAATTGAAATATTTTTACTACTCAAGTCAGATGTGTGATTGCTTTCACCAGCTGAACAAACCTCGGAAATAATATTTATTTGTAACATGGTATCAAAGTGGAGGCTAAGTTAATGGAGGGGCCCTGGTCTGGCTTTTGTTGTGGGTGGGCTGCCGTTTTCAGACAGGAAGGCTGCTGGAAGTGGATGGGGGCGGGGCACACCGACTCCCTTGTCACCTTTCATGCCCTCCACTTTCCTCTTCTATTCCCATGGCGCGCTTTGAAGCACATAAGAATAGGTAGCAGAAATCAATGCTTTAGTAAAGGGTCTGACCTCCAAGGCATGCACAGCATCAAAGATTTTGTGTTTTATAATAATAATAGAAAATAATACTACATTTATATGGCACACTCTAATTTGTCTGGTGTATAGGAGCTGATAACTAGCGTTGTTACCCAACTCAGTGGGACACATTTTATCAACCTCAGAAGGATGAAAGGCTGAAGTTAATCAACCGGGATTCGAACCAGGTAATCTTCAGGTTTCATGTTCTTTCTACAAAGGATTGAACTATCTTACCGGCCTTAAAAGTGAGAAACAAAAAAAGGAATAATGAATTAACGATCACCGTAACCAGTATGTCTGAAAAAATAGTAGTGGTTTTGTGATAAACAGCAACATATATTTTTTTGGGGAAAAGTGAATTACTGCAATGAAGGTAGCTGTCTTACACAGAACAGAGGAAACGTAGGAAGAAGGCCAAGTTTAAATTTCTCTGTAAAAAAAAAAAAAAGTAAAAATTCCGGTGCTACTAGATAACAATTCGTGCATTATGAGCAGGGAGTTGATGCACTATCAAGAAGGCAAAGAGTAGGAAACCGGGCAGAGTTTATTGCGAAAGAAGAAAGCCTCTCTGCCAAGCTTATTAAAAGGTGGTCAAATACGAGAGTTAAACCAAGCGTGGACCAAGCAACTAGGGCTCTGGATGAAGATGTCTCGGGTTCAGCAGAGTTTGCAAGCTTGAGCACTCATTCCTGACCCAAACTATGCTGGCTAAGACACAAGCCACTGCGAAACAGACGTGGTAACGGCCAGCACCTGGGAGCTATCTCAGCTCCAAGGTAACACAACTAGCATATCAAACACTGCTCAGAGCGTTGTCCTTTAACCCAGAAGTTTGACAGCACGCGAACACACACAAGCCTCCATACTCACTCGAGACCTAATGCAAGTGATATTCACTGTCCCTGCCTACAGGGGGTGAGGGAGATCTGCTGGTATTAGCTCAAGTGAACACTGAGGGAGGAGTGTCCGAGCAGGAGGTGACACGGAGTACTCCTAGGGGTTCGGAGGGTGGATTTGGGAAGCTGGTGGGGTCAGGGGTACGCGGTACTTTGCTTCTTATTGTGCCAGGAATATTTGGAGAGGTACGTAAAGTTCTCAGTAAAGAAATCAGTCTTGTAAACAGAACGTCTTTTCCTTTTAAAGAGGACAAAGGTGCAAAACGTTTAACACCAGCCTAAAAGCAGATAATACGGTGACATGATGTGACAAACAGAGTGAAGGACCTATTTACAGATCGTCTTACCAAGGTCATTCAAACATTACAAATACTCTACAAATTGTAACACTGCACAATTATTCTAAACAGGCAAATGCTTGTTGGAAAAACGCTGATTGCTTTCCAAGAATCCAGCTGCTTAATGGGCTTCCTGTTCCAGAAAATGTCATTTGTACGATTTCTCAGGACTCCACGGATACGAATGCCTCCCACAGTATCTAATATTCAGTCAAGTACTCGTCGGCAGCTCTCATTCCGTGTCTCCTCCTTTTTGCGTCTTCTAATACATATGCCCCAGCACTCCAAGGCTTCTAAAGCCTGCCCAGATACACCCACACTAACAAAGCCTTGTTCTGTTCACCACAGCGCTCTCTTTAGCGAATTACTGTGTCCAAGTACCTTGCTGGCTCACCTCCTTTTCTAAGAGGTAGGAGCACATTTAGGTAACTTAGCGGGTGGTCCGTTACTTAAGAAGCGTAGGGCTCTACAAATAATGTGACCAACTAGGTCAACTCGTCCTACATAGTCCATCTGCATACTACTTTCAACACCTCCACCCCAGTGACTACAAAAGGATATCCCTGAAGTGTGTTTAAAACATACACTCTGCTCTTTCCACAGTTAGATAACAAGGGTTATGGATGACAAGAGCGCCTACTGAGGGAACCCGTTGAAATCAAACCTCCCCTACCTTCGTCAAGCTTTCACTATAACCAATCGCGTTTTCAGACAAATGGAAGGCTGCGCGGAAGGGGAGATTCCAGTGAGATCATCAATAACCATACAAATATAACTGATCTGTACTGAGCGCAGGAAAAGTTCACAGCGCTTACAATCTAACAATGGCTTCAGAAATGTCAGATTAGTTTAAATCAATAGGGACCAATTTTCAGCCCTCAGCCTTTATCAAACCTTTACTACTACTACTCCCTTCTGAATTCTAGCTATGGAAGGATTGGTTTGGTTTACAGAGTTGGACCATGAAAAATCGTAACATTAATGGAATTTAGTTATTGCCCACCTTATCAGGAGTAAGGTGGATCTCAGCCTAGTGACAGATCTGTTGTAAATTGCTAAGCATGTGGAAATGCTGCTGATACACTGACTTACATGGTTTGTACAATGCTGGGAGAATATCTTGAAAAGATGTATCTGGTGGTAAAAGTGGTATAGGCAAAAAAACACCATTGTTTTTATTTTGTTATGTTAGTGCCTCTTGCGAGGAGTTACAGGGGGCTGCCCGTAGCTTTGCACAAACAGAAGGTTCTGAACGTTTGGAAGACTAGGAGTAACTCTTTTTTAGATGACTGAGGTAGGATAACGATGATTATCTGTAAATACTAGCGATGGGTATTCAGCAGCTGGGATGACTGGGTACTAAAAACCTGTCTAGCAGGCATTCAATGATATACATAGGTGATGAAGTAACTGGGTCAGCTGATAGAGGGGTGGCTTTAGAAAAGTGCTCGTCTTCAATGTTGTTCTCCAGAGATTTTTTGTGAAAAGGAGTAATGGCCTATAAAGTGTATAGGGGGGCTGGGGGAGGAACAGGGTCATATTTGGGCAACAATGGTTTACGGGGAATATTGTTTTTTTTATTACAGCGAAAAGTCCAACTGTTCAGATGTGCGCACTTTAGGAATAGTGGTTTCACTTACATCAAACTGCCATCTGATGAGCCCTTTACCGATTTCAAGCTTTTTCAAAGAAGTCTCCAACGACACGGTACCAAGGATCTTCCAAACAGAGCTTCTTCTCTGCCACAGAATCATACACATTCCCCAATAACTTTCTTTATCACTGTACATGGTGCTCAAAGTTTGATACTGAGGAGAGAGGTGCTCACTACAGCCCCATTATAAAACTCAACATGCTATCGCCTCCTCATTCAGATACCACAGACCTTGGCCACGAAAAGTAGGGCCCCGCTGGACCTGGTATTTAAAAGGGTAACCTCCATGACAACAATCAGTTTCTTTAATAACAATGATAAATCGGTACGATACTGCTGCTGTGGGAGATGCTTTTATATTTTATTTAAGGAGGCAGGGGTTATGGTATGACAAAAAACGATAGTTAGATAAAAAAATACTTGAAAAGAAAACAATTAAGCAGGTAAAGAAACACGATAGGGGAATGCTAACCCACTAGTTCATACAATATAATGGCTAATCTGCAAGGCTAGGGAAAGAAAACGTAGATTTAAATAAAATAATATTGTGATCCGAAAGCACAGTGAGCTTAAAGGACATCTTAAGAACCCTAACCTAGGTGGTCAACACTGAGAGGAAAGTATATAAGAATGCTCGTAATTAAAGACACATCTTTAATGAGCAGAGACAAATTAACACTGGCTTGACTGTTCTATGCTGTTATAAATTTCCAACTAACATCAATCCACATCTAACACACGTTCAGATCCGGAGACTAGATGGAAATGTCAGAGGGGCACTGTACTTTATCTTTAAATCCATCCTTAAAGGGGCCATTAATTTTCTTGAGAACATAACTGCTTGGGGCGCCAACATATTGATTACTGATTTCGATAAGAAATAATTCAACCTGTTAACCCATTCAAGCTTTAGGAGGGGCTTGTTTAAAAATTTGAGAGGGTGTCCCTACCACCTACTTTGCAGGACTTAGTTGTGATACTCCTTACGTAAAATATATAGAGGGCCTCGGGTTAAGAAATAGGTCATTATGGGCTGTCAACAACAACAAAAATGTTATCAATATGAACCGGCTCCTAAAACGCAGACCAGTGCCTGTGCATGGCTTATCAGTCTAGGTCTGTTCTGGGTCGCTCACTTCAGATGAGTATGTGCAGGCTATCCAATGCAATGTTTCAGATTGACTCGAAATTTACTACCATGGCAACACCTTAACAAGTTAAAAAAGCAACTGATTCTGTTGCAGCAAACTTAGACTGTGCAAATGCAGGCAGAATGGGATAGAGCTCGACACAGCCGGGGTGTTCCTCCTACTTTTTCTTTTCATGTTTTTGTCTGGGACTCAGAAAATGGCTGCCAACACTTCCTGGTTGAAGTGTGGCAGCCAATTAAATCTTTGCATGAGATCGGAAAGATCTGTGAATGGTTCACGCCTCTAGATATACATTTTTTTTTTCTCAGTATCTCAGAAGCTACTAAAAAGACTTACACCAAATTAAAGAAAGGACGCTTTCTGAACCAAGAGCAACATTTCTGCCAAATTTGGTGCGAGTCTGTCCAGTGGCTCAGGCTACAGTAATGTCTAAAATCCCTATGGGAAATTGCATGGGGGAGGGGGGACAGGCTTGGGGGGTAATCACCCTGAAACTTTAAAAAAAACAGCAGCTGATCTGAGCGTTGTACAAATTGAGGATTTCATGGAGATTCATCAAGCAGCGCCAAAGTTATTGGCAAAACAAAAAACACTTTTCCTATAGAAGTCCAAATTACCTACTGATGACTGTCCGTGGGTTTTATATATATATATATATATATATATATATATATATATATATACACACACACACACACACACACACACACACACACACACACACACACAGAAACACACATATCTTAAGCTTTTTGCCAAATTCGGTGTATTCTGACCAGCAGTCCTGGCTGGAGTTGTGTTCAAAATCCCTATGGGAAAATGCATGGGGAAAAAGTGTTTTGCACCCCCACCCCTTAGTCTTAGCCCCCTCTAGACCGATCACCCCAAAACTTTCTAGACAACAGCTGAACCGGCTTAAGCTTACGTTTTGAAAATTTCATTAGTTATTGGCAGAACAAAAAACGCTCTTCCTATGGACACTAGGTCATAACTATACCTAGCTACTGACAACCAGCAGTAGGTAATATACACACACACACACACACACCCCCCTGCAGTATTAATGGCATCTTGAGCGACAATATTTCAATGCCACAAAGTCTGCTACATTTTCGAGTGCTAAAAACATTTGCTTTTATGCTTACACATGAATTTAAAATGAATGCATCACCTGTGATTATCTATAGGAGGGACGTGTTGTGACCTTCCGAAATAGGGATAAAAGCAGAACCCAGGCATCTCGACTCAAAGCTATTTAGTTATTTTCTCATTTGATGATTTAAAAACATCCTAGTGGAACATCCTGCAGTGAAAAGAGACAGTACCGACCTTTTAAAAGGGACTACCACATGTCATCTTAGCGTTTCTTGGAATGAAGGGCCTCCAGCGGTTAACCCTCGTGTCTCTTAAAAAGAAGGGTTGGGACACCTTGTCCCACGAAAGGCAGGATCCATGTGATCCCAGCACAGGATTGGTGAGTCAGAAAGGGGAGTGGAGTTGGGCAGGGCAAGAGACTCCACGTGGCTGTCTCAGCAGAACTGCCACAGTGCAAATCAAACCAACAGACACATGCACTCACTGTTTCCGTGTATTTCTGGCTGCCTGCAGTACCAGGAAAACATCTACTTACAATCTGCTGAGCAATGAGCACACGAGCAACACCACAAGCTTAACAATTTTAGTTTCTACCATTCTCGGGACATAAACCAGAAAAGCGGAGTCCTGCAGAGGTGGGCGAGCCAACAAATTAACAGGGCAGAGCCATAAACGAGACAGAGTCTAGATTGGCTATAAGAGTCCGTGCGGGAGCCATGCCATGAAAATCATGCAATAAGCATGTAAAAATATAATAAAGCCAAAAAACTGTATTTATTTTAAAGTGGAAGCTTTTCATTTTAGAACAGCATTGTATTTATTAAAAGTGACAGATTTTAAACATGAATTTAGAAACACTTCTGCCCACCCCACCTCGACTGAACTAAAAAGGCAAGCCAGTATGTACTAAATATGTGGCCTAAAATTTCAGATTTGGTTTTGCGCACTAGACAGAACATGCAATGTCTGCTGCAAGACACACTGTTAGTTAACAGTGGGCTAGGAAGCGCACCCATTGCTTACCAATTGTTGGCTTTATAGTCACTGTCATGTGTTTGCTTCTTATTTGTTAACTTTTGTGAGTTTTCCTTCTTATTCTTGTGTTTGTCCCTTCCCGAGATCATGGACGCATTGTCTCTTTCCTCTGCTCACTTTCCAGTCTCTATTTTCTAAGCATCCTAGAAGAGTGTGTGAGTTTTCCAGTCATCTCCCTCAAGTACTTCTCCAACACTCCCCTGCTGTACTCCAGTGTACCTCTCCCTCTTGCCCGAATACTTCTCCCTGCCAGCTCCACGTTGCTTTTGTTCTCCCAAGCATTCCACTTTGGTCTCTCTCTGTTGTTTGCTTCCTCGCGCCCATGCCCACTGTGTGCTTCCTGCCCCGCCCCTGACCTCCTTGTTACTTCCAGCACCAGCGTCTCCAATGGTGTTTCAGCCCCCACCCTACTGTGCCCCCTGTTGCTCCCACCGAGCGCTTCCACCCGACCTGTGCCCCCACAACTGCTTCCCCAGATGGCTTTCCCCAAACACACTTTAAAAAAAAAAAAAAATGTATTTTTTCTTTTTAGTTTCAAATTTGATCAGCAACTAAAAACAAAAAAAACAAGTGTCTGCGTCATTTTGTATACGTGAACACCACACGTTTCCACCCACAATACGACACATGCATTTCTTTCTTCTTATCCATCAAAATCCCTTATTTCTTTTTGTTTTAATTATTTAGCCATTCTGCACAGCATCAGAGATACTATACAGCATGGCTATAAACAACGGGCAACACCAGTAGGTCACAAAGGCAAGACCTACTGCCTTTGCCACTATTTGTTACATATGGAACAATATACTATATTAAACCAAGGCAAGAGATTTTTTTGTGCAGCACACATTCTGAACTCACATATTTGAGAGTCATACCATTTGGTCAGCCCGGGAAGCTTGGTTAATCTCAGGTTTTCTGGTCTCGCACTGAGCAATTCAGCTACTAGATGGGGATCTTCTCTCTCCTTTACTACATCAAAGATTAATGCTTTGTCTTTAATATTTTGTGTATGAATTTAGGGCGTGGGTGGGACGCAGAAGCCACATGAAAACCCAGCTTGTTTGGGCTTGGAGGGCAGAGGGGGGGCAACTGGACATCGAGCTCAGCCAGAGGTTTAGTGGATCGCCAACCGTAGGATTCTGTAGGACAGAAGACACTGGGTGCATGGACTTGGCTACTAAGACATGCACAGAAATAAGAAATTTGGCCTTTTTAAGTCCACAATTACAGTGGAGCACAGGTCCACATATGTAAAGCTGCAGAAGGAGCACTGCTAGCAAAGGTTTACATATGTATACAAAAATACATATATGGAACTCGTACACAGGCAACACATCTATGAAATCCATGCATACCAGCAACACAAAAGGCCACGGTCAACCTCAATCACACACTCATACAGTTTCAACACTACAAGGCCACTTTGTTTCTCAGAAAAAAATGACAGTTGAGGGGTAGGTGCAAAGTGAGAATGAAAGGAGAGAGTGAGAAGTAGCAACAATACGGGGTAAAGATAAACAGAAGTGTGGAGTGGCAGAGGAAGAAATGGTAGAATCAGAGTGAGAGGTAAAGGACAGAGTGAGAAAAGGACTAAGCAGAATGAAGTATTACAAAAGGTGGTGACTGGTAGAATGAGGGAGGAGTACATCAAGCAGATCAAAGAAAGTGATTAGCAGCTTACGTACGTATGCATATTTATAAACAGCAAACGTTCCTGAGAGGCAAAGGAGTGGGGAAGGATAGGAGTAGATTAAGAAAACATTTCAGTAAACGATAATTAGGACACTATTTTCTTCTCAGAACATATTTTGGTACAATATCAGATATTTATACGCATGCTAGGTGCAGTGTGATAGAAAGGAGTATAGAGAGTGGGGTAAGGGTAAATTAAGAGGGCAGCAAGAAGGTGTAGGATGAACACTCTAAAAAATGACCTGGTGCCTGCAGGCATCCATTCCAAGGTACTCATCAACCTCCTATATTTCAGGGTGCCGTTAACATCACTGACAGGCCTTTATGAAACATGAGCAGATCCAGACAAAAGAGTTCTTCCCCAATTACTATTCCGTCTATCCTTTAGTTATACACATGTTCAAGGCGTAGATACTGGCATTTGTAGATCTGCGGCCGCTCTTCAAACGCTTTCGGCTGCCATCCCATATCTTGTTAAACAGCACCTGTGGAGGGGCACCACAAACCGAGCCCAATGCCTCTTACAAGGCCAAGCTGGTGGAAGCATGCAGAAGCCACATTGGCATTAGCAGTTGCTACCAAGCATTGGCACAGTCAATAGGTCTCACCCAATAGGTCTTGATTAAAACATTCAATAACAGCCTCCTGCAGTGAAAACAAAAATGTTTTTTTTTTTATTTATAAAAGGCATCTGTAAGGTAAAGAAATTAATACTTGATGATTCGGTGTATTTTCATATGTAAAAAAGTCGTTCGTGCATTGTAATGTAAGCACTTGCTACAAATTGGAGTGATACACCAAATCCAACAGAATAAGGCGTGAGATAAATACTTATCTGACTATATCCAAAGCCAATTTAACATAAGTTTTAAGAATTGATACTTAGTCAAGTAGAGGGATGCGCTGTCAAGCCAAACCTGAACACGTGCCAGCAGTTTAACACCCCAACCTTCTCAATATGCTCAGTTTCAACCCTTAGGCTCCTTTATGACATTTTCAAGATTGCTCCTACGTGCATCACAAAGCATGCCCATGGGAAGCTTCCAATTTCCTATTATTGTACTGGTGGGTGAGTACCCATGAGTGCAGGTCGCATTCGCAAAGTGCAAGAGAACGGTCAGGTTTGTTAGATCCACAATGAACCGATCCCAATTGCAGCAAGGGTGGGCTGCCATCGTCGGCGAAGAGGGAGGCGGTGCGACAATATGCCCCTGGATCGGTGCTTTTGCAGGGCCCTGAGCTCCTGCTTCAAAATCAACTTATGAAGCGAGCCTGGCAGTTTTAGCTATTAATAAAGTCTGGGAACCTCAAACCTCATTCTGTGAAGCGCCTCCCTATTTTAGAGCGCTTGTAATCGCATAACAGAACACGGTAAGGCATGTGCAACGTTGAACCCTCCAATGACGACAGAGACGGCATTATTAAGCAAGAACGCCAAAAGAAGAGATAGATAGTCATTCGGATTCAGACGTCCGAATGCGCCATCTTTTTCAAACATCTTTGCTACTTAGCGGTTGCATCATTACACAACAAACCAACACCCAGCTCTGCTGCAAAATGTGGTTACAAAATGTTTTACTTCTATTGTGTGGTGAACAAACCCCCTGAACAAAACAGTTGTGTTTCCAGATTTGAAAACATACAATACTGTTTTAAAAGTGATAGGAAACAATATAAAACGAGTAGTTTTACAGTGGTAAATAAATATAGAATAGAGACAAAAGGACTTTGCTCGGCAAACAAACGGTTTAGTGGTAGAAAAAAAAGGAATACGTTTCGAGACAAGCCCGGTGCCTGCTGCCGCGCAAAGGCTACAATTCATGCAACGCACCTAAGTGCCTTCTTACTGTTATATCTTCAAAAGATCCGGAATTAAAAATTGCCGAAATTAGCATTAAGCTGCGCCTAAAAATAAATGTCCCTATTGCATAAAGCTTAACCACATAACCATCACGATAGCAACTTAAAAAGCTACCCATTTCCCTCTATTTGTTGGTTAACATGTTGTGTGCCAAACTCGGAGCAAAAAACAATACTACTATACTATCAACATCTGGGCTTCTGTCTGACCACAACTCAAACCCGCAACACAACGGCTGCAATCATTTGGTGGTGCTTCCATAGATATTTTGTACAAAAGTATCTCTCAACCATGAAAGGTTTCAAATATGAGAAGCCATTTATAATTGAAAAAAGAAATAAAATAATCAGACAAGGATTGTCGAGTCTTAAGTTCCTAAACTGCAAGGTACTACGTCACAAGACCTCTACTTCTAGAACAAATAATATCCAATATACAAACAATAGGGCACACTAAAAAAGACTGAACAACTGAGTACAGAGCAGATCAGACAGTAGTTAGACATAGCAGTGGCCATTTAACAGTGCCCATCTGTAAACAAAATGAAGCATTCAACATGAGACAGAATAATGAATACACATCAACACATCTTTGGTGCTCCATATAGTTGGGTAACATCAAGCTTATTATAAAACTAATTAGACTAGCAATCACGCTCTCCAATCGTACACATCAGACTGAACAATGCACATTGATTTCAACATAGCTCTCACGAACCACGCAGCTGGAGATTACCTCCCACAAAGCACATCAATAATCGGAACAACACACAACACACAAAACCAACAGTCACCCAGTCTGGTTTACAGGAATACTAATGACCAACAAGATGCTAGACAATTAATTCGGACACACTTCAAGCTAGGCAACGCACGTACCAAGCAATCCCCCTAGATGGCAAGTATATTGCATTTGTAAAGACAGCTGACTACACACACCAACACTACAGAACCATTCAGCCAACGTGTACAAAAAGCACCCACTCTACTGATGATCCAACTGAAAACAGACTGCCGCTTCTGACAAATCAGATGAAACAGACTCCGGTCTGTGACGGAATCCTGAGGATTAAAGACCTGAACTGCGGTAGAGCTAAGAGGTAGCACTAAAGGCAAAACGATGCTGCAATCATTTACTTAAGAAAACATTAAAATGGAAACAAAACTAGCCTCCTTTCTACTGAACAACATCTTCAAACGCAAACCATCTAAAACTCTTTCCAAGGATGAAAATGCATTCATGTTGTCATCTGCCAGTTTGTACATTTATTTAAGGATTTCCAGTTGCCAGTTATCCCTGAAACGCAGAAGCGTAACAAAGGCCTCTACATCCTCTGGCTATGGAGACTCAGGGGCCAACCTTCACATTTTGTAAGGGGGGGGGGGGGTTAATCATTTTACCTTACGCCACTTCCGAAAAGCCGCAGAGCTCTGCCTTCTTTAAATGGGGAAATTATGAACGAGAGCAGCAAGAAAACAGATACGAAGAAAATATAATTCTCTACCGAATCATACTTTCCAAAAGGCATGTTTTTTTTTTATTTTGAAATGTTGAATGCCAGGATACAACTAGAGAGTAGGCCAGTAAAGTGCCTTTGTGGACTACGGTCAGATATGCGACACCTGTGCCCGAAACACCATCATGGCCGCACGATGAGTTAGGCGCTACTAAAACACGCTCCATTATCAAATGCAACAAATGGGGTTTCAGCAATTGTTTTATGCAGACACTGGAAAGAACTCCAGATACATTTTGGATTAATTGTATGTCATCATAATATTAAGTTCCAAAATAAATAAATGCAATTTAGAGCATTCGATACGCCTTTCAAGTATAAAACAGGGGCTTCACCTGATTACCGAGATACTGTTTTTCCTCCCCTTTGGCAACATAAGACGACATGGTGTTATTGCAGAGACGAGATATTCTAGATATTTCGCCACTTAAATTAATAAAAAGCAAAATGAGAAACTTATTACCTCAACAAAAGTTCTCTACAAGTGCACTTTGGGAACAATGGAGGTAAAATCATTGTCCACGTAGGGTTACTGCAGAAGTCGCAAGGCAAGACCTTAGTAAACAGTGGCTGCTGTGAGGCCTAGGAAATCCGTTGCTATTTAGCGAGCATGTGAGGTAAGGTTATGTCACCCTAGTTTCGCACAAAGTAGCAGTAACAAACTGAATCATCTCTAGGGGTGGGAAAATGCAAAGAGAGCATGCAACAGCAAACCTTTTCAATCACGATCAAGTAGTGCACAGAACACACAATGCAGATCTGTTTATTATACACACACTGTAGCAAAGTACAAGAGAGCTCTCTACAAAGGGCCGTGCAGGGAAGAGAAAAGGGCGGCTGACAGGGAGACAGGTGAATCTGGGCAGGGCAGGGGTCTTGGGCGGCTAAAGTGAGCGGGAAAAGCGTAGGTGCTACTGATGATGATGATGCACTGTCGGCTGCTTCCCTCACGGTACCTGCTCTGTGTGAATGACTGACTGAATCTTTATTGTTCAGTTAATTGAAACCTACAAATGAAAAATCACAATTTTAAAAACATCATAAAATACAATCCTGCGCGTTGCACGTGTTGCCAGCCAGCGCTACATAGCAGACTTTGGCAGGATTAAACACAAGGGCCAAGTGTGTGACGACTGACTCTTTTTTTGCCTTGCAAATGCTCTATCATCAATTTGCTGCAGGGCTGGATGGACTAAGGGTATGTGCCCTAGCTGATCGTTTATTTCTAAAAGTCGATCTTGTGTTGTGATCTGGTGCTAGATCGCATTAAAATCACCAGTCACTAGGATGTACTAAACCGGGTGTGTAGATGTTTGAGCCGTAATAAAGGCCAGTAGAATAGCTATCGTTTCTAGCTTCTTGGTGGGCAAAGGATGAATGTAAACATTTATGATAAACAGTGGAGGGGCACCCATTAATGAGTTTTCCAAGAGTTTTACAGCTTGCAAAATAGGATGGTCAACATTGAGCACTTCTATTTTTACGCTGAGTTCTGCTGCTACATAGATGGAAAGTCCCCCGGCAGATCTACCCAACACGTGAGTTTTAACTGCAGGTTCACCGAAACCCAAGAATACCAGAAGGTCTAGAGCCTCTAGTACCTAGGTTTCTTGGAAGACTGCCACATGGAAGGTTTTAGTGAAAGCTAAAAAGTCCTCATCCTCAGTTTCTGGATAGGCCCTCAATGTTCCAGGCACAGACTGAAAGTGTGTCTTTTAGGGAGAGGTTGGCAAGATGGTTTCTCTGTGAGCGCAACCAGCGTCTTTCAGAATCTAAAATCAAGGTGCTCAGTAGCCAAGCCCAATCGTCTGTGGCTTGATGAGTTGGCTTTGTGAGCAGACACCATCAACGGGTCTACTTGTGTTGGGGTCTTGACCACGTAAAGCAGTGGCTGAGTGGCTCTGTGCCCCTCCGAGTACTGACACTAACTGGGTTTGCTCGATGGCTTCTAGCTCCAGAGTTTGGGCTTGGTTGCCCCAAAAAAACTGGGTGAACTGTAGCAAAGGAAGGATGAATTTGTAGCTGGTAAGCCTCAACATGTCTGGCTGTTTCGATGTTTTGGCCGTGTGTTCATTGAAGGCGAATGGCTCCGAGCCCCTTTGAAAACTATCAGTGGTGGGTGTACTCACTAACCTCAGGCCCCCTAATGATGTCTCGCTTGCCCAGTTTGCCTGGATGATTCAGGAAACAGTGTCCTTTCCCGAGGCTGCAGACCTGTTGCCCAAGTGACAACGGTAACTTGGCAGGGTCTGAGGAATTTAGGAAGGTGACCGAGTTGTTAACAGATGATTTAGTTTGCTCTAGAGACAGAATATTCAGGGTCACGCGAAGCATAGTACCTCTATTAATTTTGTCTAATTGCTACCTTGATTTATTGCCTGGCATGAAAATCAGGTAGCACAGTGTTGTTAGTCGACAGTCAGTCTTCACCATTGTTTGCTTTAAGTGCGTCAAACTAGAACATGTGAGGTGCTGCGGCTTTATGATAACCTAGGGAATAAGGTTTTGCTCGTTGCCTGAATTTAAGTGAGTGCCTCGTGGTGGACCAATACGCTGCAAACGAGGCATCTGACTTTCTCGGACGTCTATGTTGTCTCTTATTTCTTTACCAAAGGTTGGTCCTCTAGGCGACCCCTCTTCATTGCCCTGTGATGGTAGGTCACATCTTTGATGCTTTCTGGGTGGTCTAAAGATGGAGTACACTTGATCAAGTGGTGCCGGTAAGGAACCTTTGAAAGACTGTTTATTATGCATCTTTCTAAGCCTCTGTCGCTGTTTTTTGTAGTGAGATGACTGTTTACTGAGCCAAGGCTGGAGGCAGACTTGCTGCATCAAAGCTTAGTAATTAGGCTGACATGTTGGTCAAAGTTTCAATTCCCGTCCAACACCTATGGCGAGCTTTACGGATGTGGACAAAATAGTAATAGTGTTTTGTTGATCAACATTTCCCCTGCTCGGCTTAGCATTTCTTCCATCCTCCGTTTTTGGCGGGATAGTGTTAGGGCTTGACGTGGTTTGCCTGCATTTTACTGTTGATTGCACTCTGGTGGCTCCACGTTGGCCGGCATTAACTCGAATGTTGCAGGTTATTGGCACGGGGCAGATGGCAGGCTTTGATGGCACAGTATTTTGGGAAACTGCACGATCAGGCGATAACTGCCACTTTGTGTCTGGAAGTACAGAGGACAGAGTGCCCAAAAGGCATGCCAGCTTGTCCACAAATGGACCACAGGCACAGGATGAAAATGGTTGAGCGTCATCTGTTTGAGTATTTTGTATTAATTAATTTAATGCTCTACTTTTTGTTTTGATGGGTGTAACAGATTGCCAAAGTTTTGAGGAGGTGCAACCGCAATTCTAGTTTACTCGACTGTTAAAGCATTTACTGCGGAGTGAAATGAATGAAGCAATCCATCCCAGATGTTCACCAGTCAAGCCCGCCATGTGTCTCCCTACCCTGGAGAGGTAGTTGTGATGCTTTTCGTGTCCTTGTGAGCTCAGCCATGAAGTTTACCAACCCATGGGCTGAGCTGAAGAGGCATCACTGCTCATGAAGAAAACAATTATACCTACAACTTTCTACTTCTCTACTAAATAAAACCTGATGTGGTTGAAAACATAGAAGACTGTCGTAACTGCTGAGCCATCAGCATTGTGACTGCTAGCAACCATTTCTTTACAAAGAGCAAAAACGCTATTACATTTATCTCCAACTCAATACAATCATTATCACAATTAAAAATGTAGTCCTTGAAGTATAATGTGGTTGTTTGGGGCCGACAAACTGACAAATGCATATTAAAATCAGCTATAGTCGTTGCTAGTGTCTTTAAGTTTGACATTATTTTTCTTCAGGTACATAAAAGAGCGCACTAGGGCAAAGTTTCAAAGAAGGGCATCCTACAAACTCACAATTTCCTGTAATCTCCTTGTTTCATTTATCTGCCTGGGATGACTCTGATGAAGTCTAAAACAAACAACAATGAGGAGAATCAAGTAGTGTCTAAGCCAGTAGGTCTCACCTACAACAGATCTATTGGCTTCGTCTATGTGTTTAGCCATATTGTACAACTTTTGTACAAAAGGATTATCACTATAATAGCATATATATAGATTGTAAGGTACTGTATGGCCTGTCATTGAAATGTACAGTATGGCTGTCTTATGATACGGTCTGTCATTGTACAGTATGGTATTTCATATGATGTAGTGTGCTTGGCTGATTGTTGTCCAGTCTGAGATTGTGTATAGCTGTATTCCTGGGTTGGCATGGCTGGAGGGAGTGAGAAGCGGAGAGATGTCTTGTGATGGACATTTTTAATATTCCACATCTGAGATAATAAAGCGGCCAGACTGAGGTGAACAGACTATATTAAAGTCCTCCAAAATTGTGCAGTAACACATGACAGATCTCGTCAGTCATTCCATGGCTGTTCATTTGGAGATATTTTGCTGTACAGTGCTGGTGATGGACAATTCTCAGAACAGATATGTCCATGTGAATTGTATAGGCATAAGTTACAATTTGTTGCTAGCTGCTCCATATCATGGTTTTAGTATCATTGTGGGTCATAAATGTTTTATATTGGAGCACATAATTGTATAATGCCCTGCTAAACCTTTGTACAGTATGATATGGCCTGCCATTCCATGATGTGGTATGCCATTGTATACTATGGTATTATATTTTATAACCTGTTTTTATAGCATGGTATATTCTAATTTTCTGGTATTCTATGGTATGACCTGCCAATGTATAGTATGGTATGGCCTGTCATTGTATAATATGGTAATCTTTTGTCATAATGTACACGTGTGGCTACAGGAGAAAGCACATTAAATGGCAGTAAAGCATGTGAAAAAGTGGTTTACAATAAAATGTTATTTTTATGTAGCATGTTCTACCAAACCCATAATCGTGCAAACATAAACCTATTTAAAAATTGAAATCATAACTTTCTTAGCATTAAACATTTTACTCATGCCCACGACACTTAAAAATCGTGAAACCTGTATCAAAAAGCACTTTGCTACAAATCAAACATGATTACTTAATAGTGATAGCTCAAAGCCACTAATTTATTTTTAAATCATTGTTAAAAGCAACGCTAACAACCTGTGACCTGCTGGGGTTATTATGCTGCATCAAAGAATAAAATGGGAGAGAGTAAATTTACAAAATGAAGGAGGAAAACAACACGAAATCGCAAAACCATGGGCAAGAAATCCTAAAAAACATACACTCTTACAAAGGGCTGCAAGTAAAAGAAACAAAATAGACCGAGACAAAAAGCACAAGCAGTACAAGGACACTTTAAAAAAAACAGAAGCAGTACTTGGTTCATGCTCCAGGTACAGGAGAAACACACAAACAGAAACTGAAGGCAGCTCGCATAACTAAATAGGAGATAGCAAATAAGACTGACAATGAAGCCAAATACTGAAAAGCAACAGTCTTTAACCCCTCTAATTTGTTCAGCAACCACAGCTGTGCTGTCTCGGACAAGACCTAAAAAGAGAGGGACATAGCTGAGGCTACTTAGGCTTGGTGACATCAAATGACAGCAATTAACCGTTGAATCCCTGTGGCACACATGGTGGGATTTTAGTGACAAGCTGCTGTAGGACGGTGTGCCATAGCCGAGCAGCACTACAGCACTGTTTTGCCCTTGCAATAAAGGGCAAAGGACTGTCATTACTGGCAGAGTGGTAAAGTCCTCCAGCTGAGAATTCAATTCCTTAGAGGGGATCACTGGACTGCAGGGAATATGAGCCACAAAGTGCTAAACGTCACCAAAACAACACCTTCATAGGCCTTCTATGAGGGCTAAGCTTGCAGACTTTCCTGAACTTTGCTGTTTAGGTTTAAACTTCACCTGCCCTTTGCCACTGTAAGTTAGGAAAATTTTCTACGCGGCTAGCTGCAAAGCTGTTTAACCACTTCACTTAGTAAAGAGTTTACTGGTCAATCTTACTCCCTATGATGAGACAAATACTACCAAACAAACAAACAAACAAGAGTATAAAATGTACTCTCTAGTCTGGCCAAGCTTGCAGTAGTACAGTTCTAAAGATAAGTTAGGCTAAACAACATCAGCAGCAACCTGCACAAAAGGTAAGCTTATATTCACTGCATGATTGTGGACTCGCTTTCTGGTGAAAACAGCCATTTTTAAATTTTCTTTTGGTAAACCAATAAACAAGCATGTATTAAAGAAAAAAAAAAAAAAAAAAAACAGCAAACACTTTTTCACTGACTACAATAGGAGGTAATTGAAGCTCAATTTGAGGTTACATTGTTTACGCCTTGTTTTAGTTGTGTAATTCTGACAGTTTAAACTTTTTTCAACAAAAAAATGTATAAAAATGAAATACATATATTAAAATTTTTATAACTGTGTGCCAATCGACTTTTTCACTGCTCACGCTGTTTCTGTTAAAACATAAATCACTTCAGAACATGGTTGCATAACCTCGAAGAACCAAGTTCACAGTGTAACACATCAAGCTGTTCTTAAATGCCTTTAACTACCATGTCAGGGTTGCCATCAACACATGAAAGAAAACAAATCTAAAATGACAACCACAAAAAAAAAAAAAAGCCCAAAGAAGAGAACTTTGCCTATTGTTGATACTATGGTGAATGAAGTTTGATAGCAGTCACATGGGACCTTTACAAAAAGGTATGGGAACTTTGAAATGATAATCTCCAATACGGTGCCTTCCTGTGGGGCAACAGGTGTGGCTTTCGTGTAGTAAAGCAGCATGTATAGGCATTCACAAATGCTGCTGTGAAGGTAATGATAATGGTGGGTCTGGCTTTCAGAAGCCCTGAGAAAAACCTTTAAAAAGCATTAATCGTAGAAAACCCACCTTTCTGTGTGGCCACCCTGTATTTTTTACCTTTTGCTGGACACTATATTTTTGTTGGTGCAATACCTGATGCACTTTAAACCCTGTTAACCACTGGTTGAGTAACTGTGCTTCACCTTTAAACGTGGTCAAATTGTCATATTCCTTACTGGAATATATAACTTACCAATGTGGCCCTAGTATATGATTCAAATAGTACCCAGGGACTACAATTTAAATGTCACTGGTAGAATGCAGCATATATTGTGCCTTCCACTACATTGGCAGTTAAAACATGGCTTCAGGCCTACAAATTGTAGCCTGGCTGAAGCAGTGTAAAACAGCAATTTTACTAGTGAAAAAACAGACCGTTTTGAAAGGTCAAACATCCTTCTTTTAAATATTAGTAAGTCACATCTTTGTACACCTTGTAGTCCAGAAGGTTACATGGTATTTAAAAGGTAAGATATGTAGAAGTGTAATGTTAACATGTGTTTAAAGTGACTCGAACCAAAAATATTTTTCACTGTGGCAGGTCTAGTTGTCTTACGTAGACAAAATATACACTACAGATCAAAATGTGAATGCTGTATCTCAGTAAAGGTGCTAGCAAGAAAAAACAGCTTAAAAACTATTTTTTGTAGTTATTAAAAACCTAATTCACTGGTGAAGTCAGATTTATAATAAATATTAAGGAAAGGTAACATTTAGAAATTTACTTTTTTCCTGCCTGATGTTCCTGGAGGCTAATTTGCATTGCTTTCAAACCTCTCCCAGTGTAGACTAGCACTTGAATTTCTGTGAAAAAAACGTTGAAATGCCTCCCAGGAACAAGCGATGGTTGACCTAAATGGTCAGTCCTCTGCACCTCACAAATGTGCAGGGCACTGGCTGTGAGCATCCTTTTGACATCAGTGTGAAATGCAGCTTGAGAGTCAAAGCCTGCTTGATGGGTCTGCTGAGTTTACACATAAAAGAATCGGGCACACTTGAAAGGCAGAGAACAGGAAGCCAAGATAATTCTTGCGTATGCACTGTGCTGAAAGACCAGCTTTGTCCCACCACTATACTCTGGCTGGGTTTTACATACAACACTGGATGTGCACTTGAAAGGAAGGGAAACAGGATTCCAGAGTATTTCCTGAGTATCCACTGCCTTTTTGCTGGATAATCATACTTTTTTCTACCAGGCTTCTGTCTCCAGGATTATTATTGGTATTATGGCTACACCTAAATTGGGTTTTAGTGTTCGATAGGGAAGGACAATAGGATTATAGTAGTACACTCCCCACACATATCAGATGCCCTCAGAACCAACATTTAAAGTGACTTAAGACTTCACTATCTTGAAAATGCACAAAGTGGATAGGGCTAGCACAAGGAACGTTTATGCCATTAGTTAGGGCACGTCAAGGAATCATTTTGACCCTGTAGATCATACAAGCCATAAATGTGGCATCTCCAGGCATCCACTTCAGAACAACCCTTGACCTGAAGAACATCATAAGTGTCTGGAATTGCTGTCTGTGACATGAAATGAGCTGTTGCAAACAGCCCTTTTGCAGGGTTATCCCCAAACACTTTGCCTCTGACCTCCTGTTTTTGGCTGCGTGCTGCATTTTGCTAGTTTTTGGACTGGACACTTTACCACTGCTGACCAGTGCTAAAGTGCAAGTGCTCCCTATGTACATTGTAGTGTGATTTATTTTTCCTTGATTGGCATATTTGAATTACAAGTAAGCCCCTAGTAAAGTGCACTAGGTGTGCCTGTAGATAAAATTCTACTTGTGGGCCTCCAACACTGATTGTGCCACCCATATGTGGGACCCTGTAAATGTCTCAGACTTGTCACTGCAATGTCTATGCATGCAATTTTAGACTGTCACCCACTTGCCAGGCCCATACTGTTCCTTTTACTGCAAGTACGTCACCCCTAAGGTAGGCCCAAGGCAGCCCAACGGGCAGGATGCAATGTATTTAACGTGTAGAACATGTACCGGTGTATTTTACATGTTATAAGGAAACTGCTAAATTTGCTTTTCACCACTGCAAGGACTATCTGTCTCAGAGTATATGGGGACTGCCTTGAAATAATTTTTAAGTATAATTTCCCACTGACAGCAGATAGACATCTGGAGCTTGGAGTCTCTGAACTCACAATTTAAAAATACATCTTTTGGTGAAGTGGATTGTTGAGTTGTACATGAGAAAATGCCACTTTTAGAAAGTAATTTTTGGCTTAACCATTTTGTGCCTCTGACTGTGGAATACACGTATGGGTCAAGATGACAGTTGGGCTGTTGGTGAATTCATTCTAGACAGTCACACAAAGGAAGCAGAGGTGTGCCCTGTGTATCTTGAAGGGCCTGGGCTAGGGTGGTGGGAGGAGCTGACACTGGCACCTGAATAGGGCTGTCCTCACACAAAGCAGTCTCCAACCCCCTGGAGTGTGTCTGGGGCCAGGGCAGGAAAGACAGGGTTTTGTGCACTAAAATGACTGCTCTTTTAAGTTTGCCTATTTCAAAGACAGAAATGGGTATAGGTATGGGATCTCTGATTCCCACAAAGCTAGAACTCTTCTGGACTGAGGACATTCTGACAGAAAGAAGAGCTAGATGCTGTGGGAGGGACTGGCACTCTGCTTGTTGCTTTGCTGTGTTGGCCTGCTGTTTGCTGCTTCTGTCCTGGGAGTGAAAGGACTGGGCTTTGCTTTCTATATCCTGCCTCCAAAGCTCCTCAAAGGGCTTGTACTAAGTATACCTCCTGTTAAGAAGTCTCAGGGGGATCAAAGACTTTATCTGCCTGCACCTGGGTTCTCTTGCTGAGAGTCCTAACTTGCCAAGTGGTGCCAAATCCAGTTCCTGGGCCCTTGAGAGTGACGTCTGGTGAACCAAGAAGAAACAAGCACAGACTCCAGAGCGACTTCGGAACCGGCATCACTACCTGCAGCGGTGCCGGGGTCCCCAAAAAGTGCAACGACCGTGACTTGACACCGCAGGCTTGATGCCGCCCCAGGACCTCGAAGTCCACCCACAGCATGAGTACTGAGTTCCGATTCACTGACATCTGTGAAACCCTACTCCACCGCTGCACCCATGGCCTCATGGTGGGATCCTGACACCGCAAAGTCGATGCCTCACGTCTTGACCAGCTGGATTCTTCGACCCCACATTGCTGTAAGGAACTGAAGCCTCATCACAGACGCATCACCTCCCCTCCAACCGTAAGGAACCAACACCTCACATAACCTTCCTAGCAGTAAGGAATCTATGCCTCACCTCCCCAGTAGCACTAAGGAACCAACGCCCCTCCGGCTCCAGAGACGCCTCATCTCCCCCTCCTTGCAACATTTTGTTTCCTCGTTGTCCAAGGTACTGTACATACGACTCCGTGACCGGCCTGCACTCCCTCGCAAGTGGCGTAAGACCACTGGGAACTATGTCAAGACATTGTGATAGTCCCAGTGGGAGCAATCATGTTTCTAAGCACTATACTAAGATTCAATCACTGAAAATTTGTATGCCTTTGCTTATGTGTGTTGGATTTGTTGTCTCTTTGGTCTTGTTTTGCTCCGATAAATATTGGCTATTTTTCTAAACTGGGATGGAGTACTTTTGTCGTGTTTTCACTGTGTTACTGTGTGCATGTACTAATACCTTACACATTGCCTCTAAGGTAAGTCTGACTGTTCGTGCCAAGCTACCAAAGAGGTGAGCAGGGGTTATCTCAGCTGTGTGACTCCCTTACCCTGACTTGATCGAGTGTCCCTTCTTGGGAAGGGTGCATACCACTGCCAACTAGAAACCCTATTTGTAACAGAAGCCCTGGTGGGACTGTATCTGCTCCCTCTTGTACCTGGACCAAGAAGTTGACTCCAATAGTCACAAGGCAGACTACTTGTTTGAGCTACAAGGATACAGCAAACTACAAGAGGCCTTTACTGCAACTGCCTAGCAGACCTGACCTGGACTGAACCCTGCTGTTGGCCTCTGTCTCCAATCCTGTAAGTCTATAAGTGCCTCCAGAGGCCCTGGAAGGCTTTAGAAATGTACTCCTGTGGTGGATTGGGGCCAAAAGGACTAAGAAGATAAACTTTTGACCAACATTAACCAGGTTGGTATATATCTAACCCGCACTTCAACGTGGTCATCATTGAATTCCGCCTATATTGGTCTACTGCAACAATTCACTATCTTTGGCACTTCATTCTTCTTTGCGCAATTCCTTCTGAAGTTCAAACTTCCATAACTCCAGTTCTCCTTAATTAATTTTGTCATCATAAATTCAAATTTATTACAGTTGTGGTGGTGTATAAATGCTTCACAGATAGCCTCCAAGTCAGAGGTCTTCAAACTGGATGGCGAGCCCCTCTAGGGGGACCTCAAGTGATCCCAGGCCAAAATAAGCTATACACAGATAACAGTGTTTTGTTTTAAGCAGACACACGTTCTTGCAGTTTTAAAAAGGTATCAGTACTTAACTGCACTGTTTAAATACGTCTAAACATATTTAAACATTGGCATCATTATAAAATATTTGTGAAAAATTCTGAGGGGGGCCCAATGATTTTTATTTTTCAACTGGGGGCGCGGCATTAAAAGGTTTGGAGACCACTGCTCTAAGTTATGCCTGTCTGCTCTATACTATTGCTGTGAAGCAGTTGAGCTCAGGTTTATTTACAGAGTTTGGTGATTCCCCTAAATAAGGGTTGGGATTATTACTTAAGGTGGGTAGTCGCCCAAACAACATAATAATACAATTTCTTACGTTCACTACCAAAAATACAAAGAAAGATTGCTTTCTTTACACAATGTGTGCATAAGACAAACAAGCATTTGCAATGCAATAGGGCTCACATTTTCTTGACTTGGAAGCTATTAGAATTGTAAATTTATAAGTGGACTTCTTTTGCTACATTAATTGGACAACCTTGCCACATATTGTGGTCCTTTCTGCCACATAATTCCAGTGGCCCACTGGAATTTATTTCAAACAAAGCATTTCAAACACAAACTACTCCCAGGTGCAAAAAAAAAAAAAAGGTTCTAGCCACAAGAGAGCTTACAAATACACTGAATGGTGGGATGGATTATTAAGGGGTCCCCATTAACCTAGTCTGGGGACACAGAGATGGTCTAGACAGAGCACGTTGTGGTGAACACGTTTTGAAGGTGGTCCCATTGTCCTAAAACCACCAGAGCCTGAGTTATGAGCAAAAATGTTTTGTAAAAGGAACGTCCGGCAAAGCATTATGGGGTGAATTTTTGAGTGCTGAGAATATTGTAGTATGTTGACTGTAATGCTCAGAACAAGCCCTAGAGGACCCCACAATAAAAATAGCATTTCTAAGAAACATGGTCATATAACCATATGGTTAGCCCCTAGAGAGCATAACCACATGAAAACAGAATAGCATAAAATAATGCAGTGCAGGCATATATTTAGCCCCTAGAGGACGTAGTGTATTATACATATTTAGGGCTGGCAGGCCTATTGCAACAATATAACAAACAAGGCCCTTAACACATTAACTACGCTCAGCTGTAAAAGAAAAGTTTCCAGCCATGAGAGAGCTTAAAAAGACACTGAATGGTAAGAGGGGTTATTATTTTGGGGTCCCCATTAACCTAGTGAGGGAACCAGAGATGTAGACAAAAAGAGCACGTTGTTGTAATGGTTTTGACGGTGGTCCCATTATCCTAGGACCACCACAGGTTGAGTTATGGACAAAAATGCTTTGCAAAAGATTGCCTGCAAAGCAATATGGGGTAAGCTTCAGAGTGCTTCAAATATTGTAGTATGTTGACTGCAATGCTCAGAACAGCCCCTAGAGAACACCACAATAAAATAGCATTTATAAGAAACATGATCATGTAAGCATATAATTAGCCCCTAGAAGGCATAACCACATGAAAACAAAATGGTAGAAAATAGTGCAGTGCAGGCATATATTTAGCCCCTAGAGAGCCTAGTGTACTACACATTTTCTGGGCTGGCAGGCCTCCTGCAACAATATTACAAACAAGGCCCTCAAAAAATTAACTTCTCAGCTGTAAAGCAAAAAATCCAGCCATGAGAGAGCTTAAAAAGACACTGAATGGTGGGAGGGTTATTTTGGAGTTCCCACTAACCTAGTTTGGGGACCCACATTTTGGTGGTGGTCCAGTTGTCCTAGGACCACCACAGGCTGAGTTATGGGCAAAAATGATCTGAAAAAGAATGCTTGCAAAGCATTATGGAATGAGTTTACCCGAGTGCAGCAAATAGTGTACTATCATTTCTCCTGCGGTGTCTGGAGAGCCACTTTGAGGATTTCTGTGTATTTATGTAAAGCAGTGATCAATTACAAGTGTTTTCGTGAAAGCTATGGCACGCGAAGGGGTGAGCCAAAAGAAATGACTGATTAGGTAACAGCTGTTCTGCACTGTGAGCGCCATAGCCGCCTTGGAGAACGAAGGGGAGAGATAAAAGAAAAAAAATAGTTTGCCCACGCTGCAGTACATCAGCAATCATGCAATAATCCATGTAACAGGGTCAGTCTGCAAGGAAGTAACAAAACCGCCCGTAAAGCATTTCCCAATGACATCAAGAGATTTTTAAAACGTAAGCCCACTCATGAGTGAAAGTGATGGGCGTGAGTTGGGCGTGGTTAAAAGCTCATCGAATACTTACAACAGTCAAAAAGCGCTAGCCCTAAAAAATAAAAAATAAATAATGTTTAATGATTGAGTGCACTTTCTAGATACAAAAGTGTCTCAAGCACAGCAATGCAAGCATACAGCAAGAGGGGGAAGTATACATAAAACAGCCAACAGCTAGAGGCGAGTGAAACCAAAGATTCACTACGTAAATTTTAAAGAATACTTTTTGTAGCACTGTCAAGCAAGACCAAAAAAAGGAATAAATCCAACAAACCTAAAAAACATTTTATTTGGGGGGGGGGGAGGGGGGAGGATTATACTACAAGAATAAAAATGAAGCATGCAATTACCATAAAACAATGTGTGAGGTTGACAGGTAGAAAGGTAAAATATCTAGAAAAACACACTAGAAGGAATGCTCTACAGGAGTTAAACAGAGTTTTTTCTGTTACAATATAGTGTAGGATATCCTTAACATTGAGGACCCCTTTTCATCGATTTGCCTGCTTTTTAATAACAACTACTACTAACTATACATTTTTTGTTGTCAGAAAGAGGGTTATGAATTTCAGAGGGAACAACGCTACAAACTCAATAAACCATCTATGGTTAGCTCAAAACAACATTCTGAGAGATTCTCTGCTCAAACCCTGGTAGCTGTGGCAGAAGCAGCAGACAATCCCCAGAGGGGTGCTAAGTTCAAGCACTGCCAAGAATTTCAAAGTAAAGAACACAAAACAATAAAACTATCTAAAAAAAACTCAGCAAAATTGGAAAAAAAATAAAAAGAGGAAAAAAGACACTACGGTCATCAAAATAGGTTAATAGAAACTGGGGGACATAGATTTTATGTTATACAAAACTGGGGATATAGATATTATAGAAAAATAAAAAGACTAGAAAAAGTCAAGCACTGTGCAAAAACAACAGTTTGCCATGTACCGGTTCCTCGGTGCAATTTTAGACTCACTGAGATGAAGCAGAAGTTGGCTATACAAAGCAGGCTGTCAAGGTCATTGGTTTTACCTGCGGATTTGGGGCCAGATGTAGCATTCTCCGATTTTGCGAATCGGAAATTGCGAGTCGGTGCGACTCGCAATTTCCGAGTCGCAAAATAGGATGCAGAACGGTGTCTCAGACACCATCTGTGAATCGCTATGGGGTCGCAAAGACCCACCTCATTAACATTAATGAGGTGGGTCGCATTTTGAGACCCCATAGCGATTTCCTGCATTCACAGGGATGGTGGCCTGCTGGAGACAGCAGACCTCCATGTCTGTGACTGCTTTTTAAATAAAGCAGTTTATTTTTTTGTTTTGCAGCCCGTTTTCCTTAAAGGAAAACGAGTTGCAAAACAAAAAAAATAAAATACCGAAACGGGGACCCCTTCCCTTTTGCGAATGGGTTACCACCAGTGTGACACTGGTGGTAACTGCGAACTGTTTTGCGACCGCGTTCGCGGTCACAAAGCAATTTAGCATCACGGTGCGAGTCGCAAATAGGAAGGGGACACGCCTTCCTGTTTGCGAGTCGCATTCACATTTTGCGAGTCGGTACCGAATGTGAATGTGCATCGCGATGCGCATTTTGAATGGCGCAAACTGCGATTTTTGCAGTTTGCACCATGCAAAATGCTTGCTGCATCTGGACCTTCGTCTCCAATTGCAGGGAAAACTGGTAAAAACGCAGCCCCTACCCCCCCATGGTAGAATCTGGACACCAGGTATCTCCTTAGGCAGGTGTCCTGCAGGATCTAATTTTCTATAGTCAGCTGGGTTCTCTTGGAATCTGGAGTGCTTCTGATTTTTGTGTCCCTGAATTAACTAGACAGAAGGCCAACTACTTGATCCTTGGAGGGAAATTTCAATCCCCTGGTGCCAACGGAATTCAGACACCCGGAAGTCCTTGTGGGAGCCATTCCTGCAGCAGGAGCCAGAAGTTAGGATTCTTGTTCCAGCAGGGCCTTCTTGAAATGGGGTCATCCAGGGACTGTCTGATGAGATGGAAGTGCTAGATTTATCCTGTGCACTTACCAGTGATTGAAGGAATTATACCACCTATTCCTAACCATTTTCTTGCAGTCCCTCTACTCCCATTTGCATCACTGTCTTTTTGCCTCACTGTAAAATGACCCAGGAATACCTGTTTTAGGACAAAAAGACCAAGCTGCTACCAGGCATGCTCGTCTTGTGTTTCTTGGCCCCTCTCCACCCTTACAGGGTAAAAAAGGGGGTTTCCCCCTACTGTGGCTATAGGGTAACTGTCTAGGTGGGTCCTGCAGATGAACACAAAAAGCACTCCTTGCCTACACAGAATCAAAAAAGGTAGCGCTAAAGTTGCCTTTTGTTCTGCCAACTATCCATGTCTACTACCAGATAGATAATCCCTACTAAATGGTCAGCAGTTAACAACAATTAGACTTCCTTGGACCCAGAGAAAAGCCATTGTAACCCAAGCCACGTTTATTAAACCTTCCAGCCAAGGATGAGTATTTAAGCTCTGGAGGTGTGATGATTGGCAGAACAGTTATCAAAAATCTTATTTCACCATTAAATCAGATTTTAGAATCTAAGCAGGATTAACTTTGGAAATGGCTAGAAAAGTGATTCAAAGAGGAGGTGGAAAATGAAGATTTTAATCTCACCTAGGGGTATTAGTAAAAAGTCTAGCGAGACCTACAGAATGATCTAGCTTTTGACTTATTTCACCAAGAGATCCCGCTAACCCCAATCAGCAGTGTGTACTATTTTGTTTTGATTTTAGCGTGCTGCACAAGGCACAATTTAAGGGTGACTTATAATTTGTTCAATTCATTAAAATTGTTACAAAAGAGACATCACATAGCATACCACACAGATTAAGATTGCGAAACATCTTAGTGATCTTGTAAGGGGTTTGTACCATATACGGCAATAGGATATACCTTTACTTAAAAACCATACAATAAAAATGCCTTGTGCATAAAAAAATAAAAGAACAGTTAAATACCAAGCATAGTGTAAAGTGCCCATTGTGCTAACTGAAGAAACTGGGAGTTTTGAGTATAAAAGCTGTGTCCTGATTGTTATAGCAGACTGGCCTGTTAACAAACTTTGGACTGAAGCAGTGTATTTGCTAAATTATGCCAGGTCTGCCAGAGTCTCCAAGAGAGGAGGCAGCTCTTTAGCGTCCATGCAGGTGCACTCCCCATATCTAGGAAACTGGTTTTAGTAAGCGCATCGTACATTAAGAAGAGTTGGACAAATGCATATTGAATTTCCCAGATTTTCCTCACTTAGAGTGCTTAGGGGTTTATTACAAGTTTGGCGGACGGAAACATTCATACGCCAAACTTCCGACCAAGAGGTCGCAGTGGTGCTGGTGACCTCCCAGCAAGACCCATTACAACTTTCCCACCTGTTTTCCGCTGATCAGCCCAGTAGGAAAGCTGCAGAAGCATTGCCCCCGGCTCGTAATATAGCCGGCACCAATGCTGCCGCAAACAGTGGGCACCAGCACCTTTGAAATGTGCTCTGTCTGCACAGCTGTCAGTGCAAATTTTTGAGGGTGCTGGCCAGGGGACCCCTGCACTTGTTCTCTGCCATAATTTTCATGGTGGTGAATAAGGTTGTAATCAGCAGAACAGAGTTCAGCACCACCACAGCTGATTACATCCAGCTCCGCCATCAGCCCATCTGGACCTAGGATCCTGGCAGAGACGGCGGTAGGTTGGCAGTCTGCTCGCCAAACTCATAATGTGGCAGTCGTAGGCACGATTGCAAGTTCCAACGTACAGCACCAGTTTGTGCACAGGCATTTTAATACTGTTTAGCAGTGGCACAGTGCAGGGTCCTAAATCCAGCAAAATAAGGTCCAGAAAACAGCAAAAGCACCTGAGGTGACTTGGTTAAAAGGGCTAGATTTGCTACACACAATTTGTTTAATTCTTTATTTACTTATTTACTCAACAAATTGACCTACCAACTGCCCTGTGACTTACAAAACGAAGCAGGAAGCACAGAATGCTTCTTTATTCCTCTTTACTCCACTGCCTTAGTTTTAATTACAATTTCTCTCCTTCCCCTTCAGTGACATGCCAACTGTTCACTGAGCTTCTCACTGGCATATGGATAAGTTTACCAGCCTTGGTGTACCATCCATAGATAATCTCCCTCACTTTGTGGCTCTACTTCTTTTTGTGGCCCAGTCCACTTTTCTAAGCTTTTTCATGGGAGTGTGTGCCTACATGCTGGATTTGTAAGTGCTCCTATGGCTATCATGCTAAAATAGAACGGAAAAGCAAAGAGGCATCTGGTATTTTATATGAAGCAACCTACCGCAAAAGGTTATTATGGTTTCAGAAGGCATTTTCATGTTTTGAATTTTATCAGTTTCATTTTATATCACATTATACAGTTCCGAAGAATAGGTGTAGAAGACCCTTGACTAGAAGGTTGAATTAACAAAAACTCCCCCCCAAAAAAGTCCGAAATTTCTCCACAAGTAAAAGTTACCCAAAAGGGAACAAGGTTCTCAACTTTTGGGTAGAATTATTAAGGCTCGATCAAGATAATAAGCAAAAGTCAAAAGTCATCAATATTTCCACATGAGGAATTCTGAATGAGTAACTGCAACACAAATGAATGTTTCTAGCAAAAAGTGTATGAGGAAAGTCAACAAGTTAGCAAGTTCTTACCATGATCAACAATGCTTAGGACAAACAGCCAAGAAATAAGACAACAATTTTATTCCCATCACCCAGGCTGAGGTAAAGGAGGATCATTTTCAGAGGTCTTTCTCAATCATAACCACTATGACTACGGTACAAGAGAAGGAGTGGATAAATCAGAATTAGAGCAATTTTTTGATTTTATTGTGCTACCTCAAATCACGAGACAAATCAAAGAGGAGGTACTAGGCTCAATCAGATTGGGAAGGTAGCTAATGCCCTGAAAAGCATTCCAAACACGAAGCGCTGTGGCAGTGATGGGATTCCGACAAAGTTCTATAAAATGTTTGCTAAAGAGCTTCGCCCATTTTTGGTGGAATTATTCAACCAATATTGGGCTGGGGCTAATATTCCAAAAGCTTATAAAGAGTCTGTAAAAGTCAGCTTTTTTTTATAAAGAATAAAACAGTGACTAACATTACTTGCTACAGGCAGATTAGCCTGCTAAATGCAGACTGTAAATTGTCATGAAAGTGTGGACATCCCGAATTATCCCGGTTGCTCAAAGCGTGATTCACAAAGATCAATGCGGTTTCTTACTAATGCAACATAATTCCGTGTACGCTACTTTAATTCAAACCATTGACTATTTTTCTAAAAACCAAGAGTAGGCCACCATCTTAATGATGTACGCCTAAAAGGCCTTTGGATTGCTCGATTGGGAGATTTCGTTTTTTTTTTTTTATCCTAGGGAAATTTGGTTTCCCAGATGAACTTCTTTGGATCGTTCAGCACCAGCATAAGGATGTCAAAGCAATAGTCAGCTCTAGGGAAGCCTGCAGGGTAAAAATCAGTCAGACCACCCATCAGGGGTGTCCGATGTCCCCCATACTTTTTGCCTTATTTATAGAGCTACTGGCAGCAAAACTACGCAGAGACCAGATGATTGTCCCCCTCTGCATGGGATTTCAAAAATTAAATTATTTGCAGATGATATTATTCTATATTTAAAAGCTGAACAGATGAACATCCAAAGGACCCTGAATAGAATGGAGGAATATACCAGGGTGGGGGGATACAGGGTTAAGCAAGCAAAGACGGACATTTTGCTATTCAATTCTCACCCTCACAGATCTTCCAGATGGGGTGCTTCAGTCAAACTCGCTGCAACGGCCTATAAGATATTTGGCAGGGGTGTGGAATTTATTAAAATATCTACTTGTCCAGGGGACAGGTTGCTTCTCAAATCTACTTGTCCTGTAAAAAGATCTACTTGTCCCTTTGGTGCCATGTAGTGTGGCGACAAATTATGGCAGCAATTAATAGCCTCTCTGATTATGCCAGGGCTACTACCATAGTAGGGCTTAAATACTTGGAGTTTCAATCCCTACTGTAGAAATTTCCTTATTTTGCCACCTTTCTGCAGATCTGCATACTGGGGCTGGAGGAAGCAGTAAGCAATAGTTCCAGGGCTGGAATGCCTTTGAGTCTGCAAACCTACTAACCTGCATGTTTTAAAGATTTTTAGCAGCTTCTCTCTAATATTTTCCCATAATAAGAAAGGTTGGACATTTACTCCTGACAATGGCAGAATTGGAACTTCTTCCAGGGTTGGGAAGAAAGTGGCTGGAGGGAAAATGAACTTGCAAATGCTCAATAGATTTTCACATGAGCAAATCTACACATCGTATTTACCCACGCTAAAATACAGTTCACAAATATTTTATAGGGGTACGACATATACCATGGGTGCACTTTTGTGACTTTCTTTAAGAATTTGGGGCCACAAGTAGGTAGGTTCAGATTTGTGAACTGCAAATTGCGAGTCGCAAATCCGAATGTAGGATGGTGTCCTTGACACCATCTGTGATTCGCAAGGGCTTCGCAAATGCCCACATCATGAATAATCATGAGGTGGGTCGCAATTTGCGACCCCCTCACGAATGGTGGCCTGCTGGAGACAGCAGACCACCATGTCTGTGACTGCTTTTCAATAAAGCAGTTTTTTTTGTAATGCAGCCCGTTTTCCTTAAAGGAAAAAGAGATGCATAACAAAAACGAAAAATGAAACGTTTTCGTTTCATTTTTCAGAGCAGGCAGTGGTCCACAGGACCACTGCCTGCTCTGAAAAAATGTTTACAGTGACATTCACAATGGGAAAGGGGTCCCATGGGGATCCCTTCCCTTTTGCGAAAGTGTTAGCACCCATTTGAAATGGGTGCAAACTGCGATTGGTTTGCGCCCGCGTTCGGGGTCACAAAACAATCCTACATTGCACTGCAAGTTGCAATTAGGAAGGGAACACCCCTTACTAATTGCGAGTCACAAACCCGTTTTGTGATTCGGTAACCAGGTTACTGAATCGCAAAACTGGGTTTGTGCATCGCAATGTGCTTTTTGCATGTCGCAAACAGCGAAAGTCGCTGTTTGCGACATGCAAAAAGCTACCTAAATGTGGGTCTTCATCCCTAATTAGGTCTGGAGTTAACAAAGACATTTTGTTTTTATTAAACTTCTATTTCTCTCTCTTTCGGCTGGCTTTACTGTGAGTGATCGCATTCTGCTCTTCCACAAGGAGCATATTGCCACACAAAGTAGTTTTGTTCAGTGTCAGGAACTACAGTGGCAATCAGTGACATAACGAAACTGGAGGGTGCCCCTTTGCAAAGAACATGGAGGAGCCCCCTCTCCAGACTCACTCAGGGCAGGTGCTGTGCTGACGGGGCCCCCTGGAGGGTGGCTGCGGGGCCTTTGTTATGCCGCTGGTGGCAACGTGTGCTTTAAGAGTTCAAAAACTTTTTGGGGGGGGTTTGCCAATGTTTGTTACAATGTTGAGGGCCTGGTAGCTCCCACAACAATAAAGTGTTACAAAAGCCATGTCAAAACAAGACACGCATTGATGAAACTAAAAGACTTATAAAAATATGTCAGATCAGTTGGTTTTGTCAGTGTTTGTTTATTTTCATGCTTCCCATAATCGTGTTGAAAATGGTTACACTGATTTTCCATTAGAAATATTTTTGGGAAATACTAGCATGCATCAACACATTTTACTAAATGACACTTCATTTGCATATAATCAGAGAGCATTCTGGGAGCATTATACTTAGCCTCTTAGCCTAAACTTTTCAAACATGTGTGTACACGTTTTTCTTTTTTGTACTGGAACCAACGTCAGTAGTGAAGTGTGACCTTAAAACATTTAATAACAGCACGCACCCTAATAATGAAGGCTTTCAAATAATGAACCATAAATACAAGTTCGAACAGCATTATCCTTTGGAAACACATTACCTCAACTGCAGAGAGTTCAACTCTCTGTAAACAGGCAGCCAAAGGGTTTGTGCTGCAGGGGGGTTGGGCCTACTTGTCCCAAGGACAAAGTAAACATAAAAACTTGTTGCCCTTGACCCCAAACAAGATGTCCCGGGCGTCGGGCGATAGGAATTCCACATCCCTGTTTGGGCATTTATTTTTGTGACCCACGACTGCTCATAATTATTTCAATTAAACTATCAGTCCATGCTTTTGAGGGCTAGCTAGAGAGACCGGCTTCTCAAAAGCATGGCCTGATAGTTTAATTGAAATAATTATGAGCAGTCGTGGGTCACAAAAATAAACACAGTCCATGCGCTTACCCCAAACGAAGATTGTTTATTTGGTTACGCCCAGGTTGAAAACATGGTGGAGATGTGGAAATCCAAGGTGTTTGTCCAGTTAGAGTATTCCCTTGTGAGAGGGCGGGATATAGGCTGGGAAGAAATTGATCTACACTTTGAGGGAACCGCACGTCTACAGCTATTTAGCTGCAGGCAAAAAAGTAGGATTTTAGTATTTATGGATGAGCTACCAGGAGATGAATAAAGGGACCAATACAGTAATGCACCTGATTTTGAAGAGCAAATTGGCTAGGGTTGGAAACTGGTATCTAGTACTGCACAATAATATTGACTCAGATTAAGTTCCTACGTTTTTGGATAGGATCCTGAAAATGACTGGATGCAAGATCAAGCTAGACTAGTGGCGATATGCTGCAGAGATGTGCTGTAAAGCCGTGCGCAAAGCAAATTTCCAACGAATGGCTTTTATGTCTATGTGGCTGAATACCATAAATCCCTGGCTATACATAAAATGATAGATTCTGTTCCTGACTACTGAAAGCGGTGTAAATCTGGCATGGTAGGGGATTGGCCCCATACCTTCCTAACATGCCCATCACTCCACATTTTTGGAGTGCCATTTTTAGGGTGATAGGTAGGTGGATTTAAGTCGAGCCACAGCTTACGTTGGCTTTATTTGAGGTATCTTATTCTATGGACCATTTGTATAAGAAACTGCAGTGCTCAGTGTTCATTGAAACATTGATAGCCCATAACTTAATATACAGAATTGGAAGAAGGTTGAGAGTCCAAGCTTCTATCACTGGCTTGCTAAAATGAAAAAGACATGTGTCTGAGCAAGCGCATGTAGGATCACTTCGGAGGGTTCGGCTGTCTGGGCTGCTTTTGAACCCTTTGCATCAAGCTGAATAGTGCACTCTGTAGTGGGGAAGTTGGTTCTGTTTATGTTGAGGGTTTCTGCTACAATATGCCACGAGATTCGGTGACTTGCTAGATTGATATAGGAAGTGGTAGCTTCAAGCTTCACTGAGGGGTGGGGGGGGGGGAGGAGAGGGGATGGGACGGGGGGTGGAAGGTTTGCTAGAGGTATCAGGGCGTGCATCTATTTTCCAGGTTTCATGCTTTTGGGCCTTCTCCAAGCTTTGGGGTAGCTTGAAGGGGATAGGAGTTGATGTTTGCAATCATGTATTTCAAACGTTATTAATAATGAGATATAGTGTATTCTCAATTAAAGTGGTGATCATGATAAGGGCAGGGTATATGCTGCTATGTCTTAGGCTCAAAAGCAATAAAAGCTCTTTAATTTTAGATTCTCGAGTCTCTTTTCCTATATTTTTTCTTTTGGATATTTACCCATTCTGTGAATGTATGTTTTTATAAAATCACTGTTCCAAAAAAAGTGAAAAAAAAACAAACAAAAAAAACACACAGACATAAATTTAACCATTTCCTCCATATGGAGACACTTTGTGCTCTAAATCCCATTAATTATCGGGGCATTACTTCCCACTTCCTATCCTGTAAATGCAGTTTGTCTTTCCATTTTCAGGAGCAAGTTTACATGCATGTTCCGGTGTGTAACAACAAATCGTTGATGGATATCTTAAAAATTAGACACTGTTGGAATTCAGCAACTTTTCAACAAAATACTAAGCAGAAATGTCCAAATCCCCCACCCTCTTTTAATCCTGGAGTTTAGAGTATGGAAAGTCCACCATACTAGTCACGTTTTTTTATTGGCAAGTCAGTCCCACTTCAGGATTCTGTTGAAATGAATGTGCCTTTAACCTAGCAAATGTGTTTTGCCCCCCAAATTGAATGTAGATGCACAACAACGTTCAAGAACTGAGTCCTTTAACTGGAGCAATACATTCCGAAAATGGAGCTACTATTCTGCTTAATTAGACTTTATCCACATCCTTGGAGCGTGCACGGACACTTTTTCATGGTCCAGTTTTAATACTTTTGAACACAAGAGCCTTTGCAGGCTTGAACAAAGCAAGCATAATTCTTCTATCTAAATATATCCAATTGCTCTAGAACTGATACTGCTTGCTATGAAACAGTACAGAGGCAAATGTGGCTATTCTCTTTTGGTACGGATTGTTTCTGGATGCTCTGGTTTGATTATGGTATCTCTAAGCCCTAGTTTATGGAATGAAATATTTCCAGGAACGTTTTGCAAATCAAAGCTCTAGGGACAAGTTATTATTCAAAAACTTCAACAAACATAAGCACCTTGTGTGTATTAGACACTACAATCTTAAATATCCTAGGGTACTTTTTAAGGTGCCTAAACAAGAAATGTCTTAGAAAACACTGGTCAAATATAGAAAAGGGATTGAAAGACCTCACGAAGTTGCTATCAGTGACTTACACCAAGCCCTGTTAATTATATAAGTAACAGAAGTAGAAACTGACAATAATAAGAAAGTGTAAAGCAAAAGAAGCCTGCTGGCACCTCTAAGAACAAAAGTCAATAAATGTTCTTTTAAAGCAATCCATCTTATTTAGCCCATGTGTAGTACTGAAAGAAGTACAAATAGTGCTGGTTAATCGAAGACCACAATCAGGGTCTTTGCTGAAATGGCTGGACAATTGGGGAAAAAAAGCATAACTTACGTCTTACATTGGTAACCAGAAAATAAAACTGGATAGAATAACATTACAATTTGGACTTTCAGGATGAGTTTGATGGGGATGAACAAATGCCACATACTAGAGGTCCTATCCCTTCCCTCTTGGCACCAAAATTCAAAAGCACTTTGAAAATGAAAGAGCTCAAATGATGACACAGAATAGTAAGTCACAGGAGTCCAGGATTCTTACATGCAATGGAAAGCAGTGTCGAACTAGGAGGCTCCACTTAAAGGAAGATATCAACTATGGAGGGCTTTCTGCTTCTAAAACAACTAAAAAGGTCACTAGAAACTCCAAAAAACCCGTAAACCTCAATAGATCCCCTGAAAAATTAAAATCTGGAGGCTTGGACAAGGTAATTCCGCTTTAGCTTTGTTTACACATGGATATTTGACTTTAGAGAAACCAAAGCCTACATATTTGACTTCTGTGCCTATGTCTTCCCCAGTTTATTGTATAACAAACTTTAAATGTGCTTTAGCACAGGATGTGAAATATGTCTGAAGGTGTATAGATTTATTTTGTTGTTATACTTTCTTAATATTCAGGGTTTTCTGTTTCTCTCTTCAATTGCAACCACTGACTGACATCGGTCACATTTACAATAATTTATGGACCACCTAACTAGTTTTAGATCAAAAATCAGATTAGTTGTGCCACTTATTTTTCAGTGAACTGATGATAAAATTGTTAAGTGCAGTTCAATATGCTGGTTTATTTTTAACAAGTGTTTTGCACGGTAGCTCACAAAGACCCTGACCTCTATGTCCTCGAATTTTAAGAAAGAAAAATTTAAGGTTATAACAAACCATAAACTATACCAGTAAGCTAAAATAAGATTTTTCTTTCAGAGATTTAGCTATTACATTTAGATTATGGACAACTTCAAAGAGACCGGCTTGGTAAAGACATTGTACATACAAGGAGTAAGCAGTTCCTAAGTGAAAGACGAAAAGTAGAGTACAGGGATAACACGAGGCATCAGATCAGACGATCTGACTGCTCAGGAGCAACAGCCCTCACACACACCAAAGGCTGCCATGCTTCATCATCGGACACCTCCTCATTGGGCCGGCACTGCAATGCACAACGGGCCCCACTAGGGGGCTCTTTGATGAAGATCTTTTGTATTTTACGGATACAAGGGGTGAGGTGCAATGTACAGTGTGATTAAGTAGACTTATGTAAGAAAGTTAAAAATAATTAAGGGCTACCCTAATCGTTTTAATATGCAGGTGCCCATGGTATCATTAACAACTACATGCAATAGTGTATTAGCCATAAAAGGATATAATGGTCCAAAATGGCTCAGAAGGAAATGAGCGAAAAAAAGGTCAACATGTTTTTTACAATTAATCCTTTATTCCTGAATTTAAATTTTTCTAGCTATTGTGAAGGAAAGTTTCAATTATATTAAGGAGACAGAGGACAGGATTGTGCTCAACTTTCTTTCCTTTATTGAAACAGCAACCTTCAAAGTACAAAACTACCTTTCCCAAAACTCCTTGGGAAAAAACTACCAAAACTCAAGAACCAATCAAATGTCCCCAAAAGTGTCCATATAACGTTGCCTGCGTGATCATACTTCCTCTTTCTTTACATGTCCGAGAACTTCCTTGTGCATTACTCTCCCTTGTTGGAATCATTACCTAAAGATAAAGTACGAGAAAAGGAAATCACTAACCTTTCCAATACAGAGCTCCCAATAACATGCAAACAATTAGAAACTCCAGTGATAATTGCACATAATATAATTTGCCGTAAACAAGTAAGGCATCTGCCATGAAGAGCAAAAGATTGTGAGAAAAAACAAGTCATACTTACTCTCTACTTGTCCACTGATTGATTCAATCTCCAAAATGTGGGAGATGCAGTAAAAAGTCCAGCAGGTAGGAAATAATCCTTGCCTCTGTGTCCTTAATAGAACTGAAACTTTCCTTCACAATAGCTAGGAAACTTTATATTCTATGTCAGGACCAGAGGCGAGGATTATGCTCGTTTAAAGCTTATTAACCACCATAGATGCCATGTCCACTGCTGGTCTGAAATAAAACCTCTTAAACAAGGAATCCGATAACCAATCAGAAGCATTGATGATGTCCTCGAGTCTCGCTCCCAGGGTAAAGGCTTTTGAAGCCATAGCTCCCCTGATGGAGTGGGCCCAAAAAAGGGACACATTGATACCTGCTTCCTGCATGGCCCACTGGACCCAGCGGGCAATGATAGGAGAGGATACTGCTTTGAACGGTTTCCTAATGGAAATTAGATGTTGCCTCTCTATGGAGGACGGATTTCTTCTGTCATTCGTTTGTACGCTTTAAGACAACGGACTACGAACAATTTTGGGACCTTGTCAAAAGCCGGATAAGCTATTGACCTTGACTCCGTCTTTGTTCTCCAGGAAATATAAAAGGTAACCCATTGAGGCGAACCCTATTGGACATGTCCAGAGCTCTCACGTCAGAAACCCTTCAGCAAGAAATTAAACATAACAACATTACCAATTTTGCCGACAACTCTTTGCATGACAGCTATTAATTTCTTTGCAGGATAGAAACAAGTTCAGAACAAGATTGGCATCCCATAATTTAGAATATTTGGCTTCCTGAGGTAATGAGTCTGACTCTCTGCATAAGTTTAATCACCAAAAGGTGTTCTCCCACTGGGGAGTCCAGAATCGAGAAATTACCTGCTTAGATAGCCGACCTGTAAGAGTTGATCGTCCATTATGCCATGCCTTTTTGCAGCCATAGAAATTCTCTTTGTGTTGAACACACCAACGTACCCACTTGATCTATGCTGATTGGTATAGTTTAGAGGTTCCTTCTGCCCAGACTGAAGCCAAGTGGCGTTCAGCATCCCATCATAATCCCAGGACTCTCCACTTTACCTGTAACCCTCCAGGCCATCAGAGGGAGACGGCCCTGGAGAACCAGGAGATATCTCTGACCTGCTGGCTCCCGAAAAATATAGGGATCGCGGGGAAGAGGGATTGGTGAAACCCAAGAAAGTTCCAGAAGAGCTGGAAACCATGCTTGAGATCTCAAAATAGGAGTAATTACTATCACCTGAGCCGGAGTTACGTCAACCGCGTGATCAGAGAACAGTGGGAACGCACTCCTCTTCTCCTTCAGCCAATCTTGAAGGAATGCATCCGTTGCCAGTGGTTTTCGGCTTCCAGCTGAAGTAACGGGGAAGCTGGTAGTCCAAGCATAAAGCAAACAGAACCACTGAGAACAGAGCCAAACAAGAGTTCGGCAATTTGAAAATACAAGGATCCAGTTGCCACAAACTTGTGTTGGCCCACTCCCTCGGGCACCAATCTATCGGTTTGGATAACCCTAGAAAGTACTTCGCTGTGATAGAAATAATGTTGGCCAGGCATTACTCCCAGAACTCCTTGGCCAATTCAACTAGGATTTTGGACTTGGGACCTCCCAAATGATTCATGTAATGAACTGCCGACCCTTTGTCCATCTGCAAAAGGAACCGGGTGTTAGCCCTGTCCTTGGTCCAACAGTGAACGTGAAGGAGCATGCCATCAACTCTAGACACTATTTGAAGCGACACTTCGCAAGCAGACCATTTCCCTCCAGTGACTTGACTCTCCACAGCGAGCTCCCCAATCAGAGCTGCTGGCATCTGACTCAATGACTAGGTTCAGGTCGGAACCAAGGGTGGTTCGCGCGTTCTAGGCCTCCATGTGGGCTAACCACCAATTCATCTCAGCATTGACCTCCTCCGTGAGGGGAACATGTTCTGAGTACTGAAAGCCCCTGTGAAGGTGGAAGGCCTGGAGTCTCTGTAGGGCCCTGTAGTGAAGAGCGCACAGAAAAAATGCCTCAATGGAAGACGTGAGGAGCCCTACTATCCTAGCCACCTGCCGAAGTGAGATCAAAGACCTGAGATGGTCTTCTGCAGTTCCCTGCGTATTGTGGCTATTTTTGGAGGTGGCAAACCAAGTCCTGTTCCTGGAATCGATGGGAAGGCCCAGGACGACAAGTTGTCTGGATGGAGCCATGTGGGACATTTTTGTGTTGATGAGGAACCTCAGGCTTTCCAGGAGGGGAATTGTATATTGTAGATGATCCCTAGGCCAAGAGGGACACTGGTCCATGAGAAGCAAGTCTTTGAGATAAATGATCAGACTACATCCGCAGGCCTGAAGATGTTTGACTATCTGTTTCAACACCTTGTACCAAGGAGCCGAAGAGATGCAGAACCCTGAACTCTTAGACTGAACCATTCCACTTAAACTGAAGGAAGTGGCGGTGAGGAGGGAAAATGGGGGTTGTGAGGTAAGGGTCTTGCACATCAAGGCATGTAATCCAATCGTCCGGGCGGAGCAAGTTCTGAAGGAAACGGATCGCCTCCATCTTGAAATGGCAGTATACTAACAAGCCATTGAATTCTCATGGACTGATGTTGCCTGCCATCTCACTTGTCTACAATGAATAAGTTACTGAAAAAAACTCAAAGGTGTAAGGACGAAGGGACTATAGCATTTTTCTTCAGCAGGTTTTGCTCCTCCTGCTCCAACAAAATTAGTTGGTTCTGAGAAGAAAAAAAAAAGCATTGATTGAGACCTGTGGGACTGGATTAGGGAACAACAAAATTAATCTGGAACTCGCACATTGTTTGTAACACTCAAGCATCTGAGATGAGAGTCCGCCAGTTGTGGAAGAACCACACTAATCTCCCTCTCGCCAGAAAGGCGGGATCTGAAAAGACACATACCGACTTGAGAGCCTTAAGCCTCTTCCCCTTGTGGCCTCTTCTGGTGGGGAAGAATTCACCCGTCAGGGATTGGTCTTGCCCTCTTCGGAGACCCTGTCCTCTGATGGGGGGCTTGCATGTAGAAACTGCCGGTGAAGGGCCCTCTCCCACGAACGGCCCCAATAAAAAGGCGTGCATGGAACACCGGTTTCATTGAGGACTGTCCCTTTTTGAGGGAAGTGAAGGCGGTCACGAATTTGGACAATTCCTTGATAACTGGCTCGCCAAAGAGTCATCCTTGTGCCACCGCTCCTGCTTCCGTGGAAGTGAGGTCCACAGGCTTGGGTCTACTTTAATCAGCAACCACCTCCGCCTCTCAGCCAAAATGCGCAATTCGCATTCCCTAAAAAGATCACTGCCTACTGGGCCCACCCCGAATTACTCTCAGGAGAGAGAGGGGTGCCGTAAGCTTTGGCCTCTTCAGCTAGGTCAGGAATCTTTGTGATAGGCCCGCAATGTTTAAGAGTTTGTCTTGGCATGACTTTCAGCACCTATTGATTTCCTTCTTGGGGTCACACACGAACGTTTGCAGAATTGTGGCCAACCTCGGGTCTAACTCTGGGGTGGAAGAGACCTTGTCTGGCAAGGACGGGCAGAAACATTCAGCCCGCAGTTTGGCACAGACATCCTTGACCAAAGGTTTCTTGAGGCTTTGGGCGACATTGACGCTCACCTTCTCAGAGGGATACCACTCGGAGAAGGAATGGATCAGCTGCCCCGGTCCTACATGTCTGAAGCATCCTGAGGTGGCACGGAGGAGACTGGAGAAGGTTGCTATGGTCTTGAAGACTCTGCTTCATCAGGCGAATCACCAGTAGAATCATCATCAGTGTCAGCTGAGGCCAGAACTGGGAGACTCTCCCCTGAGCCCATCACGACATCTAAGGGATCTGGGAAAAGATGGGGAATCAGCCCTGTCTAGAAAGGCCTGTTTTGCCCGATCAAAAGCTGTCAAATCTATGCCCGCCTCTATCTGGCGTTTTTGGGGGTAATGGGCCGGTAGGTCCCTACGGGCAACCCTGGGGCGGGTATTCAACAAGTGATGAACAGGCAGGTATAAGCCAAGTGTAGGAGCCGCCATACCAGAGGTCCAATGAATGACGCCACGGCCTGTTGGATGGAGGCATCCACCGCCTCACAGAAAGTGTGGCCGTGCAAACACTGTTGGGGACATTTGATTGGTTCTTGAGTTGTGGCAGTCCTCCCCCCACCTCCACCCCCAAGGAGTTTGGGAAAAGGTAGTTCTGTACTTTGAAGGCTGCTGTTTGAATAAAGGAAAGAAAGTTGAGCATAATCCTCACCTCCAACCCCGACATAGAACCATATGTTATGGAGTATTCACAGGTGGAACAAAATACAAAACAAATAATCTAAAACTCAACATCTAGTTGATAACTAAAAGTCCATCCAATGCAATAAAGCCGGCAGAAGCAAATATGACTGCCAGGCTATCCAAATAAATAATTAAAGTTTATTACTACATTTTTGTTTTGCTTTCAGTTTTTACTACAGTTCTTCTAAAGGCGAGTTTATTTGTAAACAAGTACTTCTCAGGGTGGCTCAGTGGTTGTGTTTATTTGCTTGTGAGCATAACACAAAGTCATTCACTTACTGATACCAATGGCTTAATCCCACCACAGCTGATGAAGCACTTTGCTTTAAGATTCTGAAGCTGGGTAGGGATAATAGGCCCAGTATGAGTAGTAGATAGCTATCAAGCCATCTATATACAGCAATTTAAACAACAAAACACGTTTCAAGTGGCTTGGGCTTGTTTCACATGACTGCAAACAAAACCGTATGTCGACTACTTACATCTGGGCCATAAACTTGAGTGACACTACGGGCTGGAAATGTAAACTGTAAAAGGGTTGCATTCATTTTATTAGCACTACTTACAATAATCCTGTAAACAGTGTGACTGTACTGGCCATTCCCAAGCACTATCACATACTGGAAGCACGGACTGCAGTCAAGGGAGACCACAAGTACAATAGAATGGCTAAGGGACAGAATACTCAACACAAACAAATGAAGCACAAATAGTACAACCAGAAGGAAAACATCAAGCAGTTCAACTGATATCACAAGCCAATCACAAACACCCTCTTCCACCAAGGGAACATTTCAGAAACGCACCCTCGCCCTACTCAATCGAGTCTTTCAATTAACTTGAACCACATTGACATCCACATTCCCTAACAATAACTAAAACGTTCTAATGCAACTTATTTTGCACACTGCATCAACTAATCATATGCCTCGTTGGTCCATAGTCCCAATTAACTTTTCTGAGTCGCTCTTCAGTCCTAATTGATCCATCTAATTTAAAAAGAGTCTAAAATTCACCAGTCTAAGTGATGTCCATTTTAAATCTAAATGCAAAGGCCAGGCCATTTTTCTGGGACTCATTACACTAACCACCTAACAGTTAAAACAGATTAAATCATCAAATGTGTGCAAATTAATGTGCTAGGACTGGCACTTGAGCCGCACAAAGGCTGCATCACTGTACCTGGGCCAGAGTTTCAGAACGCCATAAGATTGAATTTAAAAAAATCCATGTTTAGTTTTTTTTAACAAAAGAATGCAGGGCTGTTAGTTATACCAAATTAAGCAAAAAATATTTGTAAAGGAAGATTGGATGAATTTACAAAAAAATAGTATTGCTTTTGTTGGAGTATGCGTTTGTGTGCAATATTCTGGGCATGTTTTTACCATTATATTTAAGTTTGACTAATTTTCGAAGGTATTTGCTTATACAGCAATCTTTTAGCACATTTTACCTCCTAAGAATTTTCTGCTAATACACAAGTCGGTAAATGCTTTAGTTAAAAATTCCAATTATATTTTTTAACAGAAAGACTGTTTTCAATAGTTCAGTGCACCAAGTGCCATGAGTATGGCTTTTCAGTGCTTTTATTAGTCCACAGATGACCTTCCAAACCATTATACGGTTTTAAACACCACAGTAGCCCAACAGTGTTTATGACCATGTGCCCTCACTATGGGATATGTTTCTCTATTTAAAGGTAACGTGACGGCTTCAATGAGTCATGGGGGAAGGTTCAGTGGGAAAATAACCAATTAAGGCAACATCTGTGTCGGATGTGTGGTCAAATCTTTGCCTAGTAGTGGGGTGGCCACCTCAAGATCATGTGCTGTGCTGCATACGTGTACAATTGTCTGTCTAATGTCTTTTGTTGGAGTTTATGCATGTGGTGTTTAATTAGAGATCTTTGGTAGCAAACACACAATTATATCAGTATCTAGAGGTAAGGTATTCTTGCCTTTCCTGAATAACACATATCAGTTACTCACGGTTTTAAAAATGTAGCACATTAAAATTCAGCGGCACAGTAATTGATATGTCGCTACACCTGCAGTTCGTAATGGTAACTTGTTGTCTCATAGAATATATTATGCCAAGTATTGAAGAAGTATACAGTGTTAAGGGTTGCTGAGTATTTATACATGTTTTCGCTTCTATTTCAAAGTATTAAAAGGTTATAGTAACCCTGTAAACTGCAAGGGTTTAAGCTTCCTATATTGTTTTATGGTAGGGAGCAAACATCTTATGGTGAAAAGAAAGATGCTTGAGGTTAGGAGTATTTTATTACGTCCAATGCGGTATTACATATTCTCGGCATTCGATTTTATCATCACAAGAGAGTGACCACAGATAAGTGCTATGAAGAGTGTGATTTTTTTTATGAGCACACTGTGATCCTGGTGCGAACATTTAGTGCTACCAGCCAAGCACACCCACTCACCCATCATTAATCCCACAACCTAAGCAAGATACATGGAAAGTAGAGCACAGCTCGGTTTCTGGGGAGGATAATTCTGAGAAAGGAAATGGGGGGTAATATTTCTGAGAAAGAAAAAAAATCGTCCAGCTATGATACTTTCTGTGATGCTGTGTACCCATAAAACTTCAGACCACTCAAAGAATAGACTGCCTAATCGCAGGGTCATGGTACAAAGCATCACAGGAAGCATTATGACATTGAATCAAAGACATCTCCAGAAAGCATTTTTAAATTCGGTAAGGCTAGATAACACAGTAAAAAGGTCAGTCAAAGTTGAGAAACTAGAGACCATACGTGTTGGGTACAGAAATGCAACCTCTGAAAAGCCTATACACCACTCTCCATCAAGACAACTCAAAGAACGGACTGCAATTTAAAAATGGATCGTTCTTGACACACCTGCTAACTAACATATGACAGTAGGAAGGCATTCTCAACCCATTATGGGTGAGTTCTTAACTCAGGGTTGTGCCAAGAACAACACGCTCTACTTTCCAAAACTATGCATGTATTACACAACTAACAACAGGAACTCCAGAAGACAATACCAACATAAACGAAAGGCATCGAGCAGAAATACACTTTACTGAGGATGGATTGCCGGCTGTATGTACCAACAGTTTAGTCCAAAATTAGATCACAAAGCCAATATTATTATTATTTTTTTTTTTTTTACAGAAACAACTAATCAAATATATAAGCTTTGCTCCTTGTCATGAAAACATTTTACTGGTTAAGACTCCTACAGCCAAGGAAATTTATATTTTTGTGAATTCCCACATTACTGTGACCTAGGTGTCTCAGACCCAAGAAAATCTTAAGCAAAATTCATACTATGAACTAATTTGTAAATAAGTATAAAACGGACAGATTGTAATGAGCTATTTCAAGGAGCACAGAACGGCAGAGGTAGTCATTTATGGGAACACACAGTACGAGGGCATGCAAAATGAATGTTTTAAAAAGTAAACTGAAACAAATTGAAAGTATGTGTTCTACCGATGCTTTCAACGCTGAAACATTGTACTGTATACATATTTTCGGTTCTGAGACGGATAGAGCCCTCACAGAAACGATGACACCATCATGACTTCACATTGTCTGCAAAATATTTAACGTTGATATTATTTTTCAAAGCTGAAAATATTAAATTTCTGCCAAAATACAACACCAACATACACTGTCTGCCAATTTTTTTAACTAATGAATCATACCATGTTCACAAAAAGAAAATATGCATTTAAAAAGCAACTGTGGGGTTGTAATATTGCATCACTCACTGCACCACCCGTTAAAACAAGAATCAAGCAAAAAAATTGGACTAAAAGTAAAGAGCAAAGAAATGCAGAAGTATACACAAATTTATAGACAACAGTCGAGCTGAGAGCGTTTATTTGCTTTTTTACTCTGTGGCTTCGGTGTCACGTTGCTGCATGCTTTTTAAATGTATTAATATTTTTTCTGACATTGAAGGCGTTGATGGTACTCATTGCTGATGTGCTTGCAGGTGGAGTAAGTAACTGAAGGATATAGATTTCCCATTCTTAGTCAATCTGTCAGTGCACAAAGCCCCCCCCCCCCCAATCAGAGAAGGTTGGGGTGCGAAAGGGCAAAAGTTCCAGGTTAGTTAAGGTCAGTACTTGGGAACAGAGGATCCCAGTGCAAGATTAGTATCTCTTCATTTTGATGTCTGCCTAATATTTGAGTAAATCTTTTCAATAATTCAGAACACGTTTTAGAATGCATAAAACACGGATATTCACCTTATTCTCCTTTCGTACGAAAGTTTTAAGAAACAATAACTTCCGACATAGGAAAATAAAAATTATCCACGTTGTTTCACTATCTCTCTTACATAGTTGTTTGATACACAGTCATCTGGGTTACTTTATGGTAAGGCTCAATACATTTTTCATCTAGAAAACCTAAAAACAGTAATCCCTTTGTCCCTCGAATATAGAGTGAGAGATGCAGAGACATACTTTAGTCGTGCTAACTCATTGTGTGTTGTAGAGAATTTCTATGGCCGCAAAAAGGCATGGCATGGGTTAGTCTATCAAATTGCACCACCAATTAGTTCCTTGCCTGCTCAGATTAAGAGCTTCGAATGGAATATTTGGGAATGCAAATAATTTTGTATGCAAATGACAAACAGCTGAACCACAATGTTCAATACTTCACCGATTTCGATTTTTACATTTGAGTAGTATTCGTATTTAGGATAAACTGGTCAAAGTCCATTATAATTCCCCTCAGAAGATGATCAACTCTACCTCACTTGCACTGTCCCTTTCATATGGCTGACCATGGTTTTACATACCTGCTCATTCATTTGTTGAGATATGGAAAGATGTTTTGGCAGCAATCAAGTACACACACAAAAGCAATTTAGAACTAACACAGCACACTTATGAAACTTACTAATTTATCTGAAGAACAGAATTGTCTAAAATAGTAATTCCAAACCGTTTAAACCTTTTCCAAAATATTACAGTGTAGGTCCCAGGAGACTATTTCTTTGAATTGGATGGGATACCTCATATTTTTTTTATTTAACAGACTCGTGGCAGAATCTTTATTGACATTAAGCCCAAGTGTATTTGACTGATGTACAGCATTGCAGGACATGCACAAATACTACTGGACATCCCTGTTAATAGGAGTCAATTAATTGAAATTTGCATTCCAAAAGCGGTCTCTCCTTTAGTATATTGCCATAACTTGTGCAATGAGGGCTACCCTAAACTCGGGTGGAGTTCAAGAAAATAATATCCCTTATATGTAAAAACACTTATTAACAACACTCTAGACCAGTGGTCTCTGAACTTTTTAAAACCCACGCCTCCCTCAGTTGAAGAATAAAAATCACTTGGACCCCAACAGAATTTTTCACTATTATTTTATAAAGCTGGCAATAATTAAATATGTCTAGACTTATTTAAACATTGCAGTTAAGTATTATTACCTTTTTAAAGATGCAATAACATGTTTCTGCTTAAAACAAAGCCCACTTATCTGTGTATTGCTTCTTTTAGACAGAGCCTGGAGCTCCCATCCCCAGGGTCACTTAAGGCCCCCCTGGGTGGGACTTCCCCCCAGTTTGAAGACCACTGCTCTAGACACTCAGGTTTTTTTTAAAATCCAGGTGGAAAAATGTTGTGGACCCACTTGTTGGTACAGAGTGGCAGAAGGTACAACTTAACCTCCAATGAAGTAGTGTTAAGATCAGAATTTAGACTGGTACAGCTGCATATTTTTCAAATCATCTACCTTCACACACAGAATTGCTAAAGTCTGTAATGATCTAAGATTCAGCACTCCAGGGGTAAGTTGGGGGAATAATTAACCAGTATAAGGGGTTCCAGTACATTTCACTGCCAAGAATTACATTGCTGGGAATCTAGCATGATTAGCCTCAATTCACATACAGTAAACTAAGCACAACACAATGATGGTGGTCACACTCTGATATTGTCAGGTTATCGGGTAGTCTGGTCCCTCCTGAAATCGAAGCATGATGCTCAGACAGGAACTAGTGCGGAGCCTGAGAGACCCATGCGTGCTGAGGCAGTCCCTGAGAACTCTACAAAGTATGCAGCACATGGAATCGTAGGCTAGATTAATGCTAAATTGAGTTCACCACATTTAAAAGAACCCTTGAAAGTTACTGAGAAGAAAACTGATACAGGAGCAACATCTGTTCTATAGAGGTTTGACACAACTGACTTGGCTGACACACAAACTGACAAGCTATATTTCCTTCAGCCATGGTGAGATTTTGTGCATACTTACACCAGCCAACTGAGCTGTTTGCGTTTACAGAGTATAGAAGTAAACCATTTTTATCACGTTTTTTATATTTCTAATGTGTTAAATGTAAATAATATCGTGGTCCCCTTTTGCTCATTTGTTTTATCAGAAAGAGCAAAATAAAAAGGGATCCGTTCAAATGTACTCATTATTTCTGTGTCATAAATAAAGATCTGAGTTAACTAAAAAGATGTATTTGAAAGAAGAATCATAAATCTGAATTTATACTATTTGCACGAGCCCAAGTACTCTCTATAAGGGTCCAATTCAAGGGTCTTCAAACTGAGGGACAGGACCCAATGGGGTTGCATGGAAGTATTCCCAGTGGGCTCAAATGCCCCAGTAAGTAATTGTATATGAATATGGCCTGGAAGTATGACTGTTTATTTAGTGCTGAGGACACTGTCTACATTTCCAACCAGCAGTTGAAGTGCATACAAAAAAAGTATAACTGTGACCCCGAACGTCTTAGTAGCAGGGACAAAGACATGACTAAAAGGAAAAGGTTATACTGTAAATATTTTCATGTTTTTTTTTTTTTTCAAACCTTCGGGTAACTGCAAATAAAATATAGCACACATCATAAATGCAAGTTAAACTAAACAGTTGAAAATGCACTCTTAGTTACGAACCCTCAATTTCTTAATGTGATCAATGCAGTGATTTCATGTCTTTCAGGTAGTAGGCACTTTGGAAAGAAGACATAATAATCATCTTTAGCTCCCTGTCCTGCCCTCTGCTTCACAGAACACGAGACCACCATCTCCTTCACTTTCACCTAGAAATAGCTCAAGGTCCACATTAACCATTCAGGAAGGGTTGATTTCTTAACAAAAAAAATGGGAACTGTTTTGTAAAATTAAAAAATTCAAAGGCTCATCGGTCTCCAAAGACCTCTCCCACTTCAACAGACAAATTTCCTTTCAGTTAAGTTGAAGGGTAGCTGGTACGCTTACTAGGGTTTCATTCAGAAGCAAGGCCATGATCATCCAGAACCCTGGTGCCTCAGAGTAATGACCTAGGAGAAAAATCCATGGATAGTGTCCAAAACATGGGAGAGTGGGGGGGGCGCTATCTGGGAATGCGGGGGGCATTTTTTTCATCTACATATGGACAGAGACAGCTTTCTTGGAGAGATGCCCTAAAGTAGGTGGCAAGATATAGGGCGTGCTTTCCTTTCTTTTTTTAAGAAAAGGCCATCGGTACCATTACTTCAGCAGGTGCAGAGGCACTGGGACCAAGGGTGTGAGGGGGCCACAACAACCCAATTATGGCTATCTTTCTAGCAAAAAAGTGGAGTTCAGGCCCATTTCTCTAGCTAGCATTAGCCTAGATCACCCACTTTTGAAGAGGGCCCAAGCAACAGGGGGATGAGATGTGGGGCCTTTTATTTATTACACAAAGGGTCAGAGAGCTTATTTTGGGCATCAAGCTTAAGAGTGGTGGCCCTGTGGAGTGGGCAGAGAAGGAAGCCTTCTTTCTAGGGTTGCAGGTATCTTTGGTGCTGCAAGTGCACAGCGGTGAGAGGGGCCAACCAAACCCCAATTATGGCTGCTTTATTAGCCAGTCTTGCTTGCACTAGAGGAGAGAACACCCTTGCGGTGCCAGTGTTGCTTTGGGCCTAACACCAATGGCCCAAGGGAGGGGAATAGTAAAACAGAGGAGACATCTTACCATTGAGCCTCTGAGACATAACAGATGGGGAAAGATCAGGCCCATGTTTTTAACAAAGAGCAGAGGAGACTGCCTACTTCGCAAGGCAATAGCTATCATTAGTGAAGCATGTTTAGTGGAACTGGGGTTAACTTCATCACAATCCGGACTGTCTTACTTTCCAAAAAAAGAGGCATGGGTCTTGCCAACATTAGAGTTGGAGAAAACACCACTGCAAAGTGGGGGCAACAAGTGGGAGCTTATTTTTCCTGAAAGAGACAGTGAGTGTTTGAGGAATGGAGTGATGGCCCGGTAAGGTGGCAATGGGTGAAAGACTCAAGGAAAGCCTGCTACTCTGGGCTGTGGCAATCAATGGCACAGCAAGGGCAGTAAGATTGGGGCACAGGAATGTGAGGAGTGCCTAACACCCCATCACACAGAGTATTGTGTTTTTGGTTAATTTCTGATTAACATATTTGCTCTTTTATAATTGTTGCATTCAGTGTAACTACAGAAGGTACCCCACAAATTATTTGATAAGCCCTGTCCTTTGTTCTCAGCCCCGCCACTGCTGCACTACCAAGCCTTAAAGTTTTGGGGGCCTCCCATAAAAACATTAGGCTTAATGAAGCTCACATCAAAAAAGTATGAAGACCTGTTTTAAAACATCACAATGATGACTGGTCAGTACTAAAGCTCAGAGGAACCTAGTTAGATAAGGTCAGTTTTAGACGGCACGTGCTCCATAACAGGGCAGCCAGTAACAAGAAACAAGGTCCCACAGACAGGGATGGCCAATGGTAGGGGATGATAAGGGGTGTTGTTCTAGGCCGAACAGTTCAGATTCCTTATTTAAGGTTGCCAGTGTGTGTGCACATGAATGTCATCTGAATCGTTACTCACCAATTTTCGGTGCAGCACAGCCTCAAACTTATAAAAGGTAATATCAGGTTAGATTATATCAACAAAAGGTTCTGAGACTCTTCAGTCAACGAAAATAAGCAATATGGGGGGGTGGCGGCAGAGAGATTTCAAACAGGATTTAAGTTTCATTTAATTTTAAATTAAAGTAGTAAGGCATTGGCAACAGCATTCATTTCTTGCAGTCAGAGGTGGGTTACGGCTTAATAGTTGATGTGCGGCAATGGATGTGTCTGAGCTTCATGTTACAGGACACTATAATCTGGGGGGTGGGCTAGTTTTGTGATCTTCTGAAACATACTTGGTGGATGGGCAAAGTGGATTATGCACTCTGTTAAGTAACTTCTGATACTGATACCTTCCATTTCCTACTGGTCGCTTTTAAGGGTGGAACGAGTACTGTCTTAGAAAGTGTGAGTAAAGAAGTCATTGCTTATGGTTCTATTCCCAACTGCTCAGTAACATTAGCATAGCATGGCAACACAATCTGAGGAAAGGTAAAAGCTTTAATTTCCTGGTAGTCATCGGGACTGGGGCCATTACCGTAGGCAGGCTCCATACTTTCACTGTCGCTAGCGAAAGCACCTTAAAAAAATTGCTTCTACTTTTTGTTTAAATCCTAGGGCCAACAGTAAGAACCATGAAAACCCCTGTTCCCTGGTAGATATACACACATTTGCTGACTTGACCTACTCAAAAAAGAGTGATAATGTCTATAGTTCTCTTGATTTATGAGCATTTTCGTTGAACGGCTGGTTTGCATTAGCCTAGAAAAGGCAGAAAGATATGCGGTTAGAGAATGTCTTGTTAGGTGTAATTCTATAAATAACTACTTCTAGAGAAGTGTGATGTTTCATTTAGCTTTTAACTCGGTAGCAGAGGGAGGGTGCAGTCCCTTTTTAAATAACATTTTAACACCCTTCAACAACCAAACAAAGACTTTATTTATTAGTAGTTTACTCAAACAGAGATCATAAGTCAGCGAATACATGCAAACCTGTTGAAAAAGGGGAAAATGGCAGTTGTCTTCTATGAATTGCAATCTCGTGGCAGTGGACCGAAAGCGAACTACGTCCGAGTCAGAAGAACATCAGGCATTGGACACGCAACTGACTTTAGACAATATATCTTTCAGAGATATCCATCAGTATTGAAATATCTATATTCCCCTTTAGGTTTGATATTAAAGCTGATAAAATAGGTACCAACAAATAGTTGGATTCTGAAGTACCCAGTGCACACCTCTCGGAGTGCTCTAAAGCACTCAGTCATCTGGACTATACGCAAAACCAAGGTTAATGTATTAAATTATTTAGAAATTTGAGAAAAGAAAGACCATGCCTGTCACAAGGTGTGCCGGATAACACTTCATTAAGAGCACGGACGGTAACAGGAGATAAAGTACTAGACACACACAAGTTCAAAAGGTAATATTCTCAAAAAGATTTATGGAAACGAATATAAATGGAAACTCCCGATTTGTTCTGTCATCTTACAAAGAGTGAGAATGAAAGGGGTGGGCGAGTGGTGAAAACGGGATGTAGGCGCCAACAGATTTCGGGAGGTGAGAAAGTGGAGGTGGTGTAAACATGCTGATAGAGAGCGTGGTAGAGGACATATCTGAAAGGATGGCTATCAGAATTGGCAGATGTAAAAAAAATAAAAAAGTTAGGAGAAAAATGGCTTTGTCCATGAGTTAGTCCTCAAAAATCAGTCTAATACAAATTAATGGACCAACATGTAATTATATGTTTTTGTTATGTAAAATCTTTCTGCTTTTATTAACACAATTGAGTTTTAATTACCACTCATGGGAAATTGATCTCGATTAAAAAATCTGAGATCGCCGTCTACACTTTTTAGTTTAGGAATCGCTAGTTCTTCTGCGATAACGTTAATCTTGAGTCCTGGGAGGGTTAAAGTAATCAAATTAATATTGGCCTGTAGTGTTTAGGGTCAGCAGCGGATAGGTATTAGCCTAGTCTGATCACTAATGGGAACGGGGTGACTGCCCATCATTGCTTGACAGTAGTGATGGAATATCAATGGCCGTCGAGTGAGTGATGTTATTCAGTGAAGCTTTTTGTCCTTTTAGTTACTGCGTGGTCGGCTGAGTTGTCATTACTAACTGGCTCTAGTGTAGGAAAAGGCAGAAAGAAGATGATCAATTCTAAAATTGTAGACCTTCCACTCACATGCTCGCTGAACATGTTAAACGAGAGTCAAAAAGAGAATACAACAGGGCCCATAGGTAGGTCGTGAAACTTTCTAAATCCCACAGATATACAATTACTATGGGAAGAGTGAGAGCCTTCTGAATAAAAAGGAGACACTGTTTTCAGAAGCTTCCGGGTACTATGACACACTACGGCCAGTGGTAATAGAGAAAGGGAGGTAGAACCCTTCTGTCCCATTGGTGGTCAAAAGAATTAGGGTAAAGTGGCAGAGCAGTAAATGCAGGGGCCAACTATGCACTTCTAGGCTAGAAAGTATTGATGCTTAGCAATAAAGACCCACCACTTTTTATTGTGTTTTGTCAGATGGCAGTACCCTCTTCCATTTTGATCGATAGTATTGAGAGATAAAGCTTCCTCTAAGTTTAGGTGTTATGTATGTTTGGCATATAGTTCAGAGCTGAGTGGGTATAGCAAATATATTATCTCGGCTATCTGGCAGTCTGTGGGACACCGCAATAGACTTCTTTTTGCGGGACAGTCGAAGGGAATAGGAATCTTCAATTCGCTTCTTTTCATTAGCGATTTGGTATGCATACCCTATAACTTGTTTTGTTTTTATAGGTCGGGATGCACTGTCTATGCCGATGATCAGTATTGGTGGATCAGTAAGGATGTTAGTCTCAGGAACACCCAGTACTTACACATAACTGTCAATCTATTGGCTAGTGAACGGGGAGAAGTCAAATATTTAAGAGACAGATTAAAGTGAAAGGTGAATAAACCATTTTATGAGGCTGATGCATGTTTGCAAAGTGGCTAACCCAAAGGGCGGGAGAATATCATTGAGAATAGAGTGCCAACATTCAAATGAGGATAAGTTTACAGGCGTGCATATGTTATCAGTGGCACTAGACTAGTCAATGTGCTGAGAAAACACAAAGCCTTACCAACTGTGTTGCTGCGTTAATGTTAACATGCCAGTGTTCTTTGGTCAGTAGTTTGGGGTGTCGTGGTCAAAGTGATCCAGTAGTGCACGTCACTGCAGAAGCGAACAAAAGGGCTGGGCAGTGCTGGAAGTGGGATCAGGGGGACAAGAGAAGGATCCAGTTTGTTATTTGTACTGGTTAGTCACATCCTGCAGTTATGGACTGTCAAGGTCTCCCCTTCTACCATGGGCAGTGAGTGATAGCTGGAAAGCATAGTGCAGAGTCTGCCTCTCCGAAGTAAGCAAGGGTCAGTGATCTGTGCGCTGTGTAGAGAGAGAGTGTAGTTCTCGGGGTCCGTACCTCTCTTCTTCTCCCTGGCCTTTACTTCCTCTCCCCGGCCTGCCCGAGGCAGACACAGCGCAGACCCCCTTGCCCTCTCACCTGATAGACGGAGGACCAGCTCCCCTGCCTGTCGATCTCGTGAAAGTGCTTCTCCATGTCCATGGCGCCAGCTGCACACGGAGCTCGTAGGCAGTCTGTCTACCCTCGCCCCTCTTCCTCACCCTGCTGCTACTAATACTGCTGCCGCGGATACACGAACTCACTCGACATGTCATCCGCCAGCCGGAAATACGCGATGTGACTGACAGCTGGGGTCGGGACATCCGGCCGGCGTGGATCTCTGTGTGACATGCTAATAGAAGACGGACTACAGCTGCTTTGGCGAGATTAAAGGCACTTCCCACGCGTCTCCAACAAGACAGCCATCTTCCAACATACTTTGTAAACGGAGGGATCGAGATGTTTAGCGTGATGCATCGAACGCAGATCACAAATATGTCATTCGCTAGATACAGTGTGTTTCAGAAATTTCGAAATGAAAAACATTAATCCATTGATCTGGTAAAATATTTTTTGTACTGTACACCTTTACGACCATATTTATATCTGCAATATAAAAAATACAGTTGTTCTACAATGATTTGTATTCACCAGGATATGAAAACGGTGCTGTTTGACGAAATGTCTGGGTTTTCTTTTTTATTACCGTTTTCTATCAAAGTTTCATTCACTTCTCGAGAGGATCAAAACACGAGCCTCCAAAATATGGCTTCCACGTTTTCCTCACGAAAACTTTAACAAACTCATACTTTAACAAGATCATGCATCCGGAATCAAAAAGTTGCAGAGAACATGGCATATCAGATGTTAAGCGTTAAAGTTCAGCTGTACATCGAACTCTTTCTAAACGTACACACCAGATCGGATCCAATAAAGACAAATGTGAATCCAGCACCACGGCCAGTTTGGGGTTTGTAGCACTTTGGTTAGTTTATGGTAGGTGGGCGAGCCAAGATGTCACAGGAGGAACTAAACACTTAGAGCCCATGCACGAGCCGAGCCCTGAAAATGTGTGCTATATAAATCGTGCAACAAGCTATGTAAAATATGTTAAAGTTTCTTCAAAATGTATAAACTAGAATTTCTTTAATATGTGGAAGCTTTGACTTTGGGGGCGTGGCTGAGCTAGCCAAGATGGTGGACGTGAACAGCTGAGGCTCTGCTCACAAGCCCACATCTGCCATCTGGGCTCAGGGCTCCCCTTATTTGACCACAGAAGGCTCTGGCGATTCATGGGGTCAGCCACCTGTCAAGGCGACATTCAGGCCCTCTAAGCACTGCGCTTGGAGTGCGCGACTGAGGCCTTGCAAGCCCTGGGCCATGAAAAGGGCACTACGGCCTAAACTCTGTGATGGCTGTTGAGCCCAGAGGCCGTGCCTTCGATCTACACCAATTGGATCCTGTTGGGGCCGGAACCGCCAGTGAGCAGTGCCCCTCGGCCACATCGTCAACCCTCTGAAGGCCCTGCATTGACCTGCTCCCAGGCTTCTGGGACTACCCCCTAGACCTCTGTTCCCCAACCTTTGGCGCTTGGATTCCATGCATAAGGAGGAGCACCGCAGCAGGAACGAAGGACCCTGAAAGCCTTGGATGCCACTGTATGCTGCCTCCCTAACTTCCCTTTTAAGGTTGGTGCTCCGATCGGGGCGCAAACCAAGGGAAAATCCATTGTCGCTCGGCCTGCTTTGAATGCAGCAAGTATTGCCACACCTGCTGTGAGACCTGGGGATGCAGTGGGTTGCAGCTGCTTCCCTCCCCGCGGTGGTTAAGGCACACATCAGACTACACCTCCCATGTGACCATGAACCACAGGTGAGCCATGGTATTCCCCTCCACCCTTTGACCCCAGCCGCTGGTAAGCGAGGTCTGCAGCGTGTGTACCTGGGGCCTTTTCACCTCTTCTCCCCCCACATCGGTGCTCTCATTGGTGTGCACGGTGGGGGTTATAATCCACAGAGGACTGTGATCCCGGCCCTAGAGACACACCAACAAGCCTCATATCCTGCTGATTTACAACCCACTGCGGTAGGCCTTTCCTACTCCACAATAGAGGCCCTCTAGGTGACCGGATACAAACCGTTCGTTCCTTCTCTAGAAACTGAGCCTAGGATTAGGGTGCCTCCAAGTGGTTGTTCCTCCACAACTCATGCCCGCCACGGCCTGTCACTGTCTCCTATGCCTGACTGTAACACTCTTCCAATCCCCGCATACAGGTGTTCTCAACGGTGTGTGCATGGAAAACACCGATCACTGAACCTACAGGCGCGTAGCACATAGACCATAGTGCTTCAACAGCTGAGCCACATGCTGCAGGATGTGATACCCAGGTTCACGCATATGCACACTGAGCTGTTGCTAAGACTCTGCAGCTACCCTCTTCCTTCGTTCTCCCTCTCCACCCCATAGCACTATGGTTGGGGCAAGTGAGGAGGGGACACGGTGCATTGCCCATCAGGCGCACTCCGGAGATGCCTGCAGGGATCTGGCACACTGGGTACATTGACAAAATCTCCCCCCCTCTATCGGCGTTAAAATCGGGACAAATCTCCAGGTGTCGTGGGCCCCTCAGCTCAATCCCTCCTCATCATCTGGATTCATTTTTGCGGGCCCTGCTAGGTTGGAGTGCCTCAACTCCCCCCAACAGGGATGGAGAGAAGAGGGGAGTGCAGCTTTCCAACCCTTGCGTTCACCACCCTACTTGACCAGACAAGAATCATTCACTGGCCCGGCACACACAGTCAGGGGAAGCCTTACTATAGACTTAAAAGATTGATTAAGAGCCTTTCCCCACCCACATTGCCACGTGCACCAGTGGCCCACCTCACATCATGAGTAGGCTTTGCTTATCTACCCTGGGCCCCTCCTCCTCAGGGGCGCTCCACCACCTTCTGCTGTCACGGACTTGCTGCTGACAAGTACTGCCTCAGCAACATCCACATCCGACAAGCTGGATCAAGTATTGGCTGCCATTGAAGACTGCGCCATCTCTGTCGAGACGAGGCTTGGCTCTCTATCTGCTGTGGTCAACGTTTTCCATGATGACCCCCGAAAACTATCGGACAAAGTAGCAGACAGCGAGAAAATTATGGCCACTCTGCAACCCATTGTGTCGGACCGTAAATGTGCCATCCAAGACTTACAGGCGTGAATCCGCTACATGGAGAAGAGGACGGAAGATATTGAAGGCCACTCCTAGAAGGGCAATGTGCAGATCTTAGGTTTGCTGGAAGTAGTGGAAGGCCAGGACCCAATCTCTTATCTGGAAGCCTGTTTCAGATCGTTTACTTCTAGTTCAGACCTCAATCCCTTCTTTACATTGGAGGGGGGCACCAAGTCCCAGCCCAGTTCTCCCCATCCCCCATGCTGGCAAAACTATTTAATTTCAAGGATCGGGATGCCATCCTACGAGCAGCCCGCTGCTACGGTCCCCTCTGGGTAGAGGATAAAATGCTCATGCTCGTCCCTGACTACACTAGGGTGGTGCAGTGGCAACAAGCCTCCTTCTTGGAGGTAAAGAAGCATCTAAGCCAATTAGAAGTCCAATGCTCACTTCTATTGCTGGTGCACCTTAAAATCCTATTTGAAGGCATTTCTAATTTCTTCACTAACCGCCAAAGACACCTGGGACTGAGCTGACCTGCACTATGGCAGGAACACCCCACCCTGCCCTGCTGAGACCCCTACTCCCCCTCTGGTGCATTTAGCATCACACGTCTCACCAATGACACTCCCAAACTTGGAACAGATCATTGAAAACAAATGGCGTGCCTTGCAGGCAGTGGCTACCATGGCAACCACCACTGTGGACGAGGACGACGACAAAGGCCTGCACATCTTTATCACTGATGATGAAACTAACCCATCTGATGATTCGCAGTGGGGCTCACTGACCCCACTAAGTGTGACTCCAGCAACAGCCGATACACTCAAATGAATGACTAACCTGTAACTGCCCCAATTAGTGTATCGTATTTCAAAGCTTCCCTGCTTTAATCTACTGTAATAAAGTATTGTCTGATGTGACCCAAACTCTTCCTTCACACTGCTCCCTCTACTCCCAGCCAGGCGTACATAGACATCACTTTTCCAGCGCCCCCAGCACACACTTTATAGGAAGCATTGCAAGGTTTCCACAGCAGTCCCACATCCAAAACGATTCTGATTGGCTAACTGAAGGCCCTCCCCACCATTTCCTCTTGATAACCTGGGCCCAAGAGCTGATCTTTCGCAGCTGATGGCTGTCACCCCCCACTCTTCGTTGAGTCATTCACATAAAACACTTGTTTGAACGTACTGTCTGGTGCAGTAGGCTCTCCTAGTTAAGTTTCTCACAATGTTTTTTTACCCTCAGTTAATTCCAGTAACCTGATTTGAAACAGAAGGACCACACTATGTGCCCTTAGCACTAAAATCGCAGGTGGGTAGTAGGCAGATTCACCCAGCATTTGACCCTTCTGACCACACTAAACACCATGCAATCCACACACACTAATATCGGCTTTCTTATGTTAGACGTGCACGGTATGCACACAGCACGCAAGTGATACATGATATATGCATACATAAAGTGCCAGAAGGCTCAAATTATCCTCTTACAAGAGATACATACAACAACTGAAGAGCTCAACCGCTTCCATAAATGGTGGAAGGGCGCAATACATGCAACTACATACTCGAGATGTGTGCGAGGTGCTCTAATTTGGATCTTGCCAGGCATCCCTTTCCAGGTTTTGGATTGTACCATAGATAAGGAATTACATTACATATTTTTAGGGGGCATCTAGATAGCCAACCCCTACTCCTCACGAACATCTACACCCCAAACTCTGATGAAGGGAAATTCTGGGATGCCCTCTCTTTGACCCTCTACCTCAATATTGCACTCCCCTGGATCCTAGGAGGGGATTACAACTGTGTATTAGACCTCTCCCTCAATAAGTCTATCTTCCATTACCACACTCGCTTCCACACACGCAGGCCTCACGACTATGCCACAGGATACACCATTGGTCCTTGTTAGACGCATGGCAATCGCATACTCCTACCACTAAACTGTATTCCTTTTATTTGGCCCCTCAAAGGCTCCATGTGCGCCAAGATAGCTTTTTCTGCTCATCCACGTAGTGCCCCAGCTACGGCATACTGAATATTTAGGCCATTTCTAGGACCACGATGCAAACTTCATCGGCCTACTGTGGGTGACCCCCAGGTCACCAACGCCTTTCTGGCGTCTCCCCTGTGAAACTCTGGAAGACCCTGTCTTCTGCGACGAGCAGGGCACAAGCATTCAATACTACTTTGCTGACAACCATAATACTGCATCCACCAGGATGCTTGAATGGGACGCCTTTAAGGAGGTGATTCGGGGTGACTGTGTTCAACCAATAGTAGCTGTCCGGAAAACTGTAGAGAAGAAGATCACAACTGCAGAACATTGGTTCACGGAATTGAGGAAAGCAGCCGATCATGACCCCATGCTAGCCACCCAGTTTGCAATAGCAAAAACTGGAATACACAGAGCTTTTGGAACCCATTTGCCTCTTTAACTTTGTTGCCCACGTGGCAAGACCCCATGGGGAGGGCACCAGATCCAGCCACCTTTTGGCATAGCTGATTTGGCAAGATCACTCTATTTCACAGATCAACGAGATAATGATGCTTATAGGCCAAAAAGACCACACACAGGTGGAAATCCTCCAATCCTTTTATGACTACTATGCTGCAGGGTACAGTGCTCCATCCGACTCTCTGGAGGAGCACTCTCACCATTTCCTACACAGGATTCAACTGCCCCATATCCCCTCCGCTACTAGGTAACCTCTAGATGCAAAAATAACCAAGGAGGAAGTGGCCCTGGCAATCCAGGATCTAGCCTGCAACAAGGCGTTGGTCCTGGATGGCCTTCCTCTGGAATATTACAACACCTTTTCAGCGCTCCTTGCACCCCGTGTAGCTGTATGAGGCCGCGCTAACTGTAGAGCAACTCCCCCCTCGCTATGCGAGTTCCTGCTAGACTTACTATGCAAACAAGGCAGAGGCCCCACACAACTATCATCCTATCATCCAATATTGCTTCTGGGTGTGGACTATAAGATACTAGGGAAAATCCTTGATAATTCTTATGCCTGTGTCCTTTCTGAACTTATTCATATAAATCAGAATGTATTTGTTCTGGGACGCCGCACAGCAACTCACAAAACATTCGCTGTCTCTTCCATGTTCAGGACCGCGTCAAAGGATGGTTTCCACAGGTAGCATGACTAATTCTAGCTCTGGAAAAGGCATTCGAAACTCTCACGTGGTCCTACGTCTCTCAGATACTTGTTTGCCTGTGAGTAGACCCAAGACTGATGGCCTACATTAGACTATTGTACAACAAACCGACCTCTAGAGTGTGATTGGGCCACCTTGTTTCATCTTCCTTCCCGGTCTACTGGGGTACTACACAGGGGTGCCCTTTGTCCCCTCTGTTGTTCACTATCGCAGTGGGACCCCTGGCCATATGGCTGAGGATGGAGGGACGCGACTGGGGTGTACCGCTAGAGGACAGACTCACTCAGTGTTATATGCCCAAGACCTACTTATATATCTCTTCTACATTACACTAGACCACTCCCAATTGTGATACACCTTGGCGGAGTTTGCTGCAGCAACAGGACTTTTTGTGAAATGTGAGAAGTCAGCTATATATCCCCTTAATCCTCCCATACAGGCACAACCTGTCTATCTGGGAGAAACCCCCTTTATTGCCAAGAAGCAGAACTCCACTGTCTAGGGATACGTTTGTGCCACACTCCACTGGATATATACAAGTGTAATCTTCATGCGGCATTGCCGGGTATTAGGACACGAATACAGTTCTGGCAGTTGTTTTCCCCTGGCCCCCATTTGGCAGATAGCCCTGACAAAAATGGTTCTGGTACCCCAACTCCTTTACTATTTTGCCAATCTCCCCATTGTCCTTCTTTCAGGACCTGGATACCTTACTGGGTAACTTAATTTGGGTCTCCTCAAGACAATGGATAGCTCTTTGGAAAAGATCAGTGATGTACCAGGGTTGGCTGGGCACTCCTTTGTTCGAGCCCTACTGTTTAGCAGCCCAACTGCAGTGGCCTTCAAGGTGGTCAGCCGAATGATATATATGCAAGACTAGCGGCAACATAGGAGTTGTTCCTGTGTCCACAATGCTCGGCTTCTTGTTCCCCGAATCCACACCCCCAGGATCACAGTCACTGCAGGTAGCCGTGGCCCAGACTTGCGTTTCCCAAACATTATGTCTAGCTAAGTGTGCACAGCCATATGCTGTGGAATTTCCTCTAATAGGCCATCCAAGGTTCCCTGGCACCTATATGCAGTGTGACATGCTACCCTGGATGACCTAATCACTACACCATAGGTGATTTGTTTGCAGACGGTGACCTCCTCTTCTTTGAACAACTGATGACAGACTGCAATCTCCCACCAAGCCAATTGCTTCTCAGCCTGCCTGAATGCCAGGTTCAGATGCAGAACCAACCTGTCATCCATACAGTAGCGAAACAACGCTTTTCATGGAAAACAATTGACACCTCATTACTTGGCTATGTAGAGGCATGTCAATTGTCCCCCAGGCTGTGCTCCGGTGCAAAAGGGAGGATGACTATGGGAGAGTAATACATGATAACAAATGGTTGCTGGCCCTAAAGTCTCCCCACAGAGTCTCGCCAAATTCCTACTTTAAAAGCATACAGTACTTCGTACTACACAGAGCGTATCTTACTCTGGCCCAAATCAACCGATACTCCCTGGCGCACAGTTGAGCTGCCCACACTATCAAGCTCCAGACGGGGACCTAATGCTTATGTTGTGGTCCTGTTCGGCCCTTCAACACTACTTGACATTAGTTCACAACATCCTAAAAATGGTCACTGAACTACCTGACATACACACCTGGGAAGCATGCTCATTGGGCATATTTAAGCCCTAAAAAAAGCACAAATTTTGCGTCCTTGGCACTTCTCCTTGCTAAGCACACACTCACCCTCCACTGGTGCTCTCCTCCTGCCCCTCCAATAGAGGCCTGGTATGGTGGAGTACGTCAATGTGCAGCAGCAGAGGAGGGTGCCCTCCGTTATGAGGAAGTTTGCCATTTGTGCAAACAACCCACTAGGCAACTCTGCTGGTGGAATTCACTCGCATACAAAGAACGACAACCTACCACCATAACCAGGTCAACGCAGCCCATTACTTTAATCATAGCCAGTAATCCTGACCCTCACTTCAGCCATGGACAGCTTCGCCATGATCTCCTTTCATGGGTCCTCCTCACTGCATGCCTCACACCCCCTCCCTCTCTACTTTTTCTTTCACAGTGTTCTGCAGTTTATTGAGAATGCTGATCCTGTTCCCCACAGCATGTTTAATTATTTCAGTACATACAGTACTTTGTTGCTCTCTTCGTAGACTCATTAATTGCTGATGTATAATGTTGCTAACTATACTCACAGGCAACTGTCAGACACTGACTGTCTCTTCATATAATACATGTAGTGTGCAAGGAATATGTTGATGTTTTGGGCAAAAATAAATAAAAATGATTTACAAAAAAATGTGGAAGTTTTGACTTTAATGTGACACATTATAGCAATGCACTGAGAAATACTTGTTAAATGTTTTTAAACATAACTTTAAAACTATTCTTGCCACCTTTTCTACACTGGCGAAAATGGACATTAGTAGTAGTTAACCAAGAGGCAATACAGATGTCACTTGTGTAGTGTTGTGTGAGTTATTAATGACAAAACCCATTTGGCTCCTGATGGACTCCGTAAAACTGTGACTCAAGTGTTAGAGCATGGTGAAGTGAAGGCAGGTTTAGAATGTTGAGTTTGCGGTTACACGCAGAGGAATAAAGACATGTAATATCCAGCTCTGTGTGTGTCGTAGTTATTGGTGGGTACACATGCTGGGGAAGACACTACAACTTGCGAAGAGATAGGGGATAAGTAACCCATAGATCTACAGTGTTCTTCCAGAGAGTTTGCCATGGTCATCGCAAACGGCTTGTGTGTGTCACCTGTGTATCCATTGAGCTGCAGAATTGACATTTTGCATATGTGGAGTCAGAGCGCAACTCCAGCTGGAGTGCAGAACCCGAAGGTAACAAAAGCTTCACTGAGAAGTCTACATATCGTTGGCCAAGAACCTGCTGGCAACGCCGTAAAGAGAGGTACCACGCTACTATGCAACATAAAGCTATACATTACACAGAGCGATAATGCTGAAGGCGGATACAATCAGGTTTTAAAAGCGCAACAAATAACGACAGCAAATTGCAAAATAATGCTGCAATCAGAAGTGCTGTGAGACAGAGATCAACTAGGTGTCAAAAAGCAGAGCAGAAAGCGTGCCAAAAGACAAGCTGTTGAGACGGAGGCCGGTGGTGCCCAAAGTGAGTCATTCATGAACATGAAAATTATGCAGAAGCACAAGTCTGAAGGATACAAAGTGATGTCTCCACAGAAAAAGAAGTTGTGTTTCAGATGTGGCTTGTCATTTTCACACGAAGGTAAATATCCCGCCATTACACAGATATGCAAAGACTGTGGGAAGGAGAACCATTTTGTAACTGTTTGCAAGGCGAGGGAAAGAGTAACTGCGTCACAAAGAGAAGACAAAATGGCTGCCTGAACATTCAGGAAGCGACGTTCGATGCACACCCACAAGGCCAAGTGACAACACCAGTTGAGACAAACTGACACCAAACGAAGTCGATGGCCATCTAAATCATCGTCAAAAAGTTCAATCGTCCTAAAAATGTTCTTCAGTATCTATAACAAGTGAAAGTGAAGAAGATGGGTGCACAATGTTGATGTTTACAGAAAAATGTGCATATTTTGGACTGGCCGCATGTGAACAAAAATACCAGTCAAAGAAAAGTTGACAAGAAAAAGCACCAAAGTAATTCAAACACTGTCTGAAAATTACACTGAAAGCAAACTGTTGTTCAATACCTCAAATTATCGACAGTGACAAACATTATACTTGAGGCGAAATATAAATAACTCTCCATTGCCATGACTGACGCCATCGAAAAAAAAGTATATGCATTGGCTGCATCGACGCCTTTCATTCATAGCGACTATGAAAGACACAAGGTCAAAAGTGCATCATAAATTATTGTGCTTCAAGTTACGGCATAAAGTGCCTGTCTCCTCAGTTTCAGCATGGCTGCTGACATGTGACTGATCTCAGTGAACTACAACATGAATGGTCATCACAAAATAGTAAGTCAATTCCCTATGTTGTTTCATGAGTAAGGAAAGCCTAAACCTGTGAAAGTACAATTGCAAATTAATGAGGACGTCCGTCCTGTTGCTCAAAGACATAGACAAATTGCATTTCATTTACAAGAAGCTGTTGAAAGGGAACGTGAATCATTACTTAAACATGATAGCATTGAGCGTTCTACTGGCCTGACACCATGGGTTTCTCCCATAGCGGTGGTCATACCCTAAAAGGACATTGAAGGAGCTGTACGCATCTGTGTGGATATGCATCAAAGGAACAAGGAATTTGAAAGAGAATGACATGGGCAGGTCCGCACATTGCTGACAATGATAACACTATTGAATGTTGAGATGATCTTCTCTTGCCTTGATTTAAATGAAGGATATTATCAGTTGGAACTTGAGGGAAATTGCAGGTACATTACAATGTTTTCAACACATTTTGATCTATTTCAATATAAAAGACAAAGAGCCTGATTTAGATGTTGGCGGTAATGGTCCTGCTGTCAACTTTGTGACTGCATACCCACCCGCAGATGTGACAGTCCGTCTGCCCTATTTAGATGTCAGCAGGAACCTAGGCAAAAGACCGCAGATTGTCTATTGTCACTGGCAAGAAACTTCACTCACATCGACGGCGCCACATGCAAAAGTAGCTGGACAACAGCCACTTCAACTCCCGAGCCAATCACAATGTGCATTCCTACCGACACAACTGTGATGGCTAAACCTCCGCACCTGAGTTGGCTGATTAGGAGCGACATAAATACGAAACTCACCTTTGTAATGCTTTGAAAACTTCCTGCCGCCATGAACCCGCTGCTAGCAGTCCTGCCATTGCTCCTGGGCCAGGTCCAAGATGGAAATCAACCCCGTTGTCACCAGAACGAAAGGTAGATCAAGGTTGTTCCTGTTAACTTCAGAGTTGTTGCTTCACAGTAATACTGGACTCTTGCATGGCTCAATAAATGTGCAAACACCATCATAATGCTGTGCAATGCTGAAATGTTTAATGGTGTAGTCATATAATGTATCAGAACAGACCTCAATATATAAGTAGCACCCACCAATCTGGTGCAGACTGCCTTCATGGCATCGGACACCTATATAAAAAGTTTCAACAATCACAAATAGAAAAGTTTCCACACAGGTGTGTGCAATAATGTCCCCAAAATATCGAAGGCTTTAACTGAAACAGTATACCCAATCAAAACCAAACAATTCCATGATAATGTATCAATTACACTACAACATGCTAAAGGTGGGTGTACACAGAATGTACTACCAATTTTACTGGTAAACTGCAAACATGGCAGAGCTGTATGAAGGTCACATGTTGCCTTGGTGTTTGCAATATATCACAAACATAAGATCCCAGTTAACTGTAAAGTGCCAGGATCCCTGTCAAATGCATATGGGCATATGTAGGAGGCTGGCCTGGCTTGTAGTGGGTACCAAGGGGTACTTACACTCTGTACCAGGTCCAGTTATCCCTTATTAATGTAGAAGAGGTGTTTCTAGCAGCTTAGGCTGATAGAAGGTAGCTATAGCAGAGCAGCTTAGGCTGAACTATGAGACATGCAAAGCTCCTACTATACCACTGGTGTCAAATGCACAATATCATAAGAAAACACAATACACAGATATACTAAAAATAAAGGTACTTTATTTTTATGACAATATGCCAAAAGTATCTCAGTGAGTACCCTCGGTATGAGGATGCCAAATATACACAAGATATATGTACACAATACCAAAACTATGCAGTAATAGCAAAAGGAAGTAATGCAAGCAATGTAAAGTTACTGTAGATTGCAATAGGAGCACATAGGTATAGGGGCAACACAAACCATATGCTCCAAAAGTGGAATGCGAACCACGAATGGACCCCAAACCTATGTGAGCTTGTAGAGGGTCCCTGGGACTGTAAGAAAACAGTGAGGGTTAGAAAAATAGCCCACCCCAAGACCCTGAAAAGTAGGTGTAAAGTGCACCTATATTCCCTAGAGAGCACAGGCGTCATGATAGGGGAATTCTGCAGGGAAGACCAACACCAGCAATGCAACCAAAGTGGGTTTCTGGACGAGAGCACCTGTGGAACAAGGGGACCAAGTCCAAGAGTCGCGACAAAGTCGAGAGTGGGCAGATGCCCAGGAAATGCCAGCTGAGGGTGCAAAGAAGCTGCCACCAGATGGTAGAAGCTGTGGATTCTGCAATAACGGAGAGGACTAGGAACTTCCCCTTTGGAGGACGGATGTCCCACGTCGTGAAGAAGCTTGCAGAGGTATTCCCACGCAGAAAGACTGCAAACAAGCCTTGCTAGCTGCAAGGGTCACAGTTAGGGTTTTTGGATGCTGCTGTGGCCCAGGAGGGAGCAGGATGTCGCCACTTGGATGAGGAGACAGAGGGGGCGCCCAGCAAGTCAGGGAGCCCTCACAGAAGCAGGCAGCACCTGCAGAAGTACCGGAACAGGCACTTGGAAGAGGAGTGGACCGGAGCTTACCCGAAGACACAAAAGGGAGTCCCACAACGCCGGAGGACAACTCAGAAGGTTGTGCACTGCAGGTTAGAGTGTCGGGGACCCAGGCTTGGCTGTGCACAAAGGAAATCCTAGAAGAGTGCACAGGAGCCGGAGCAGCTGCAAATCACGCGGTACCCAGCAATGCAGTCTAGTCTGGGGATGCAAGGACTTACCTCCACCAAACTTGGACTGAAGAGTCACTGGACTGTGGGAGTCACTTGGACAGAGTTGCTGAGTTCCAGGGACCACGCTCGTCGTGCTGAGAGGGCTCCCAGAGGACCGGTGATGCAGTCTTTTGTTGCCTGCGGTTGCAGAGGGAAGATTCCGTCGACCCACGGGAGATTTCTTCAGAGCTCCTGGTGCAGAAAGGAGGCAGGCTACCCCCAGAGCATGCACCACCAGGAAACAGTAGAGAAGGCGGCAGGATCAGCGATACACGGTTGCAGTAGTCGTGTTTGCTACTTTGTTGCGGTTTTGCAGGCGTCCTGAGCAGTCAGCGGTCAATCCTTTGGCAGAAGGTGAAGAGAGAGATGCAGAGGAACTCTGGTGAGCTCTTGCATTCGGTATCTAAAGAATTCCCCAAAGCAGAGACCCTAAATAGCCAGAAAAGGAGGTTTGGCTACCTAGGAAGGAGGATAGGCTAGGAACATAGGGTAAGAGCCTATCAGAAGGAGTCTCTGACATCACCTGCTGGCACTGGCCACTCAGAGCAGTCCAGTGTGCCAGCAACACCTCTGTTTCCAAGATGGCAGAGGTCTGGGGCACACTGGAGGAGCTCTGGGCACCTCCCCTGGGAGGTGCAGGTCAGGGGAGTGGTCACTTCCCTTTCCTTTGTCCAGTTTCGCGCCAGAGCAGGGCTGGGGGATCCCTGAACCGGTGTAGACTGGCTTATGCAGAGATGGGCACCATCTGTGCCCATCAAAGCATTTCCAGAGGCTGGGGGAGGCTACTCCTCCTCAGCCCTGACACCTTTTTCCAAAGGGAGAGGGTGTAACACCCTCTCTCTGAGGAAGTCCTTTGTTCTGCCTTCCTGGGCCAGGCCTGGCTGGACACCAGGAGGGCAGAAACCTGTCTGAGGGATTGGCAGCAGCAGCAGTGAAACCCCGGGAAAGGCAGTTTGGCAGTACCCGGGTCTGTGCTAGAGACTCGGGGATCATGGAATTGTCTCCCCAATGCCAGAATGGCATTGGGGTGACAATTCCATGATCTTAGACATGTTACATGGCCATGTTCGGAGTTACCATTGTGACGCTATACATAGGTAGTGACCTATGTATAGTGCACGCGTGTAATGGTGTCCCCGCACTCACAATGTCTGGGGAATTTGCCCTGAACGATGTGGTGGCCCCTTGGCTAGTGCCAGGGTGCCCACACACTAAGTAACTTAGCAGCCAACCTTCACTAGGTGAAGGTTAGACATATAGGTGACTTATAAGTTACTTAAGTGCAGTGGTAAATGGCTGTGAAATAACGTGGACGTTATTTCACTCAGGCTGCAGTGGCAGGCCTGTGTAAGAATTGTCAGAGCTCCCTATGGGTGGCAAAAGAAATGCTGCAGCCCATACGGATCTCCTGGAACCCCAATACCCTGGGTACCTTAGTGCCATATACTAGGGAATTATAAGGGTGTTCCAGTATGCCAATGTGAAATGGTGACATTGGTCACTAGCCTGTTAGTGACAATTTAGAAAGCAGAGAGAGCATAACCACTGAGGTTCTGGTTAGCAGAGCCTCAGTGAGACAGTTAGTCATTACACAGGGAACACATACAGGGCACACTTATGAACACTGGGGCCCTGGCTGGCAGGGTCCCAGTGACACATACACTAAAACAACATATATACAGTGAAATATGGGGGTAACATGCCAGGCAAGATGGTACTTTCCTACAGCATATTATTGACACATTATGCCAAATAAATACACATCCATTCTCCAATCACAAAAACAGAAACATATATAAATTTGTTGTAAGTGCCCAGTAAAAAGATAAATGCTTGCAGAAAAATTAACATGTCGGTCACAAATGTATAACATACACTCTAGTCAGAGTAAGGAAGATACACAGCTCAGATAACCCATGTTCACCCCCTTGATAGCTTGGCACAATCAGTCAGGATTATCTCAAAGGCAATGTGTAAAATATTCGTACAAACACACACAGTAACACAGTGAAGACACTACAAAAGGACTCCACACCAGTTTAGAAAAATAGCTAACATTTATCTAAATCAAATAAGACCAAAACAACCAAAATCCAACATACACAAGTAAAGATATGAATCTTTAAAGTAAAAATAGTCTTAATCCATAGAAATCAACGGATTCATTGTTTTAGCATAAAGTACCTCGAAGTAAGGCTGTGCGTCAATTCTTTCTCTGCCAGTCAAGCCATGCATCAATTCTTTCCCCGCAGAGAAGAGATGCATCGAATTTCAGACCAGCAGCCTCAGGTTGGTGCGGTGTTGTGCAGGTTTTGACGCCCAGGGATGATGCGTGGCAAATCCAGACACACAGCACCGATGAATTCCCGCTGGACTGGCGATGCCGCGATGCATGTGCTGCGTCAATTTTTCTGGCACCTAACTCTGGTGCGTGGATTTTTACTCTGGGTTCACCAGCTTCTCCTTTCAAGGGCCCAGGGGCTGGATGTGGCACCACCTGGCAGGGTAGGAGTCTCAGCAAGCAAATGAAGTCTTTGATGTCCCGAGACTTCAGAACAGAGGGCAAGCTCAGTCCAAGCCCTTGGTAAAACTTCACAAGCAGATTATCGGAAAGCAAAGATATTTCCCTCTTCAAGCAGAAGCAGCAGCAGCAGGCCAGCACAGCAAAGCATCAGGCAGAGTGGAAGGTCCTCCTCAAGCATCAAGCTCTTCTCCTTGGCAGAGGTTCCTCTTGATCCAGAAGTAATCTAAACGTCTAGGGTTTTGTGTCCCCTACTTATACTCATTTCTGCCTCTGAAGTAGGCCAACTTCAAAGGAGACTCTCTTGTTCACAAGATCCTGGCTTGCCCAGGCCTGGCCACAGACACAAACCAGGGGGTTGGAGACTGCATTGTGTGAGACACAGCCCTTTCAGGTGTAAGTGTCAGCTCCTCCCTCCCCACTCTAGCCCATAAGACTCATCATGATATGCACAACACTCCTCATCTCAATTTGTGTCACTGACCAGAGGGAATTCAGCCCAACTGTAAGTCTGACCCAGATGTGGATTCCACAGGCAGGCAGAGGCACAGAGTGGTTAACAAAGAAAATGCCCACTTCCTAAAAGAGGCATTTTCAAACAGACAATCTAAAAACCAACTCTACCAAAAGATGTATTTTTAAATTGTGAGTCCAGAGACCTCAAACTCCACATCTCTATCTGCTCCTAATGGGAAACTGCACTTAAAAGATATTTAAAGTCAGTCCCCATGTTAAACTATGGGAGGGATAGGCCTTGCAATAGTGAAACCCAAATTTAGCAGTATTTCACTATCAGGACATGGAAAAAACACTAGTACATGTCCTGCCTTTAAAATACACTGCACTCTGCCCATGGGGTTACCAAGGGACTACCTTAGGAGTGACGTACATGTAGAAAAAGGGAAGGTTTGGGCTTGGCAAGTAGTTATACTTGCCAGAGCGAATTGGCAGTGCAAAACTGCACACAAGCCATTGCAGTGGCAGGTCTGAGACATGTGTACAGGGCTACTTGTGTGGGTGGCACAACCAGTGCAGTAGGCCCACTAGTAGCATTTGATTTACAGGCCCTGGGCATCCACAGGGCACTTTACTAACGGCTTAGCAGTAAATCAAATCTGCCAATCATGAAAAACCATTTACCAATATCTTTTAGACCGAGACTAATGCACTTTAGCACTGGTTTGCAGTGGTAAAGTGCCCAGAGTTCTAAAGTCAACAAAAACCGGTTGGAAAAATAGGAGGAAGGAGACAAAATGTTTGTGGAAAGGGCCAGGTCCAGCAAGATACATCTCTCATTCAAGAAATAAATTCACAACAATAACAAATAAACAAGTGCACTAGACCATGAGTCCATCTTATGGGTGTTTGTCCACAACATGCCTTCTAATGTCACTGCCAAAATAAACCTCCTCTGGAAGGGGCATCTATGGAGCAGAGAGCACCTCAATGATGTTAGCGGTGGTTGGTCCTTGGGTTTAGGAGGGGTGGTCTTGGATTTGGGAGGGGTGGGTTTGGATTTGGAAGGGGTACGAAGATGTTTAGGAGGGGCGGTCTGAGATGAGGAAGGGATTAGGGAGAGGGCAAACATGAGGTCTTGTTTAGGAAAACTGGTAGGAGGTTCGGGAGGGAGTTGGGATTGGAAGGTAGAGGGAGTGGCATGTGAACATGTGTGTTGAAGGTGTGGTTGCTTGAAGGTCTGGTGAATATACTGTAGCTTTAGATTTGTGTCTCTTACTGATTGCCTTTTGGGTGGGTGAGGGTGAGCGTTTGGGCCCAGTATGTGTGTGTATGTGTGTGGATGTGTTTGTAGTGGTTGTTGTATGTGTTGGTGTGGTGTCTGTGGGGGTGCTGGTGCATACGTGTGTGGTGGCGGGTGCACTGACTGGTGGTGTGCTAATGGTGTGGGTGGGTATTGATGTAGTGGCGATTGTTGTGTCTTGTGTGTGCTGGTGGTGTGGGTGTTGTAGTAGTGGCTGCTGTGTCTGTGGATGTGATGGGGTGTTTTTGCATTGTGGTGGGTTTGATGCCAGTGGATATGCTTGTGGTGGTGGTGTGTGTAGAGTCTGCTTGTGGGTGTGTTTTTTTTGCTGTATCAGTGTGAGGATGTGCTGCTTGTGGCTGTTGTGGTGGGTGCATGTATATGTTTGTGTGTGCTTTGGATAGGGCTGGGTTGAGGGATTTGGGATGGGGATGAAGTGGGAGTGAGGGCACAAGGTTGGGGTGGGTGGGAGTCTGCGCCCAGTGAGGATGCCACAGCCTAGAATGGACGCTGTAGGCCAGACAGTGCACCGTGAATGCCATCCAGGTAAGCCAGCATCTGGGTGTTCTGGCCACCCAGTCCCTGGATGGCATTCAGAAGTGCGATTTGTTAGAGGTACTTAGAACGTCATAATTTTCAAACTAATCAACCTTTTCTAAGGCCTTCAAAACATAGCAGAGAGTGTGTTTTTTGTCAGGGTGGATATATAAAAATTCCCGGTGAAATCCGACAGATACTTCAGATTACCGGACTAAAAGTACTTGTTTCCAAATATTTACTATAGAATACATTTTTAGGGGGTGTAGCACCCCAAATACCGATCTCAAGACTTGGTCAAGGGTGGTCTGGCTGGCAAAGACCCCAGTGGCCTCACTTTGCTGGGCCACAGATTTCCTCCCATGCCCCTACATCCACTACCCTGTGTCCTTGAGGAAGTGTGCCCCATCCCATTGGTTCCTGGCAGAACTGGAGGCTGTGTTGCTGTTGGGCACAGGATTGGTGTGTACCTCCTCTGTACATAGGAAGTGGAGGTGTCCGCACACTGAGATGGTGTTGCAGCTGTGATGGGAGGTGGAGGTGAGGGCAGATTGTGACTCACTGGAGCCGTTTGGCTAGACAGACCAGATGGGCCAGCTGACTCCTGATCATCCAGACTTGCAGTAGTGGAGTCCTTACTGAAGGCTTGCCCTGGTCTAGAGTGGAGGTGCCTTTTCTGGCAGATGGTGGTCCACTGGGCCTGGTGGTTGGACCCGTGAAGGCTTCAAAGAATATGCTGTTAATACATAATTTGTGCATTCTATGTGTCTGTGTCTATAAATGGGCCAACCAAATTGGTAGAAACAGAGTAATAGACTGATTAGGTATTTCTGTTATTTTTATTATTTTACACATGCAGCCTGACTTACACAGGTTTAACTCCAGTGCTGACGTTGTAGAGATATCCTGAAATGCAAAAGTGTTACACGTAGCAGACATTCTACCCAACATAGTGGTGAGTAGACTGAAGTACTGGACCATTCCAAGGCCTAGCAGGCAACAAAACATTAGATTAAAAGTAGTTCAACTTACAAATATAACTGTATTTGATCATCATATGGGGAGTGCACATTAACTTGTTTGTGGGTACTACTTCTATTCAGAATGCTACAACCCTTTTTTTTTTAGAAATCTTGGATTCAAAACACAGTGAATTATATAAGCATTTTCATCAATTCAATGTAGCTATGAGCAGGTGTTGACACAATTGAGAAACACAAGAAGTGACATTTTAATCCATAACATGACATGATGACTGTCAAATGCACTAGTTTTTTTTAATTTTGTGTACATAAGGAAGTAAAGTATGCTGGAACAACCTTAGATTGCACTATTATTTTTCAGATCCAAAAACAGAGTATTATAGTAGTTGTAGTCATCTGTTGACATCATAGACAATACTTGTTTGAAAAGTAAGTTACACATATCACTTTCAATTAGGATATTGCAACATGTGCACACGAATGGGTATGATGTTACTAGGAGAAAATACCACTTTTAACACTATATTTTCCTGTGAAAATGGATGGAGTTTTGGACCTGTTTTTGAAAGAACAACAACATACTTTGATAGAAAGCAAGGGGCAGAGCCAATGCAAGGGATGATCCATGGGGAACTACACACAATCCGACTATACATATTGCACAATGTTAAAAGGAGAGCTACAACCATTATGTTAAAAATTGGCATGACACAATATATTTTGTGTAGTCAAATCTAGCTGTTTTGCTAAGGGCGTTGCAGCATTCTAATCGTCATACTTAAGGGCATGACTCCATTTGTGGTTGTTGAGACATTGCTAAGTGTAACTTACGAGATGCCACTCCACCAGGGTTTCCTGTCAAGCATTCAGGATATAGGATCTGCAAGACCTTCTCCTCACAGCGTAAGAGTTATAATAGGTGGCTGGGAGAAACACCACCAGTTCTCTGAGCCTCCAGGCGACGCCTGGAAGCCAGTGCACAAACTTTCCCCCGCAGGTCATTCCACCTTTTACTAACCTCCTCCTGTGTGCGCAGATTGTGAGCAACACTATTCTGGACCATTATGGGATATGGTAGTATTTTGGGCTTGTACTCCAAACAATTGTGACTCTACTCCTATGACTTCATACACCACGACAGATGACTCTCCCTTTGAAAAACCGAAATTTGTCCTTCCTGTCATAGTGAATCATTGAGAAAAACTAAACTACCGCCCAAAAAGATGAAGGAGAATCCACTACATATGGTTTTAACAAAAAAATACAGAGGGAGGGAAGCGCAGAAAAAAACCTGTTTCCTGTGTGGCACTTCCTGCACCCAAATGGGCTGCTGCAGTGTGATAGCAAAGGATCATGGTCTGAAATGGTTTGTGTTTTATAGTGCGTTTTGCAGGTGTTCACAATTGTGCAATTTACAACAAGTGTAGGCTACTACCATTCAATCAATGGCTACAGCCATTTAATATACTGAACGGGTTCCGCAACGTATTCCCGCCTTCATAAGCTGGCCGCTGACACATGGCCAACACAACTGTGTGATCGAAATAGACTTGGCGGGATGCCGCTTTCAAGACGGCGCTGTGGGGCCTACTCGGCATAGGAGAACGCCACGTCGGCTGCGGGGTGCAGCTGGTGCAACGGAGTACACTCAGTCATGGCGGTCTTTGCAATAGCCGCAATACATCTGAATATAGCAGGCAGTAGACTTGATGGTATGTTCAAGCCCAACACGGCTTGGGGTTGTTACCCCATGATCTAAATCACGCCCTTAGATACAGTGTGTCATCAGCTGCAGAGCTTTTTCAAGATGTCATTCTATGTATCATACAGCCTGTCATGAATACCTTCAACTATAGTCATGACATTTTAGTTGTCAGAGCTACACAGTAGGAATAAGATAAAGCTCTAAGTTGTTTACTTGTTAGACATTTGAGTTTATGCAGGGTCATCCCCAATCTGTTTGCCTCCTGTCTCCTATTGTGTCTGACCTGTTGCTGTTGGCGTTTGAACTCTGAGCACTTTACCAGTGCTAACCAGTGCTAAAGTGCATTTGCTCTCTGTGTAAATTGTATTGTTGATTGGTTTATCCATGATTGGCATATTTGATTTACTAGTAAGTCCCTAGTAAAGTGCACTAGAGGTGCCCGGGCCTGTAAATCAAATGCTACTAGTGGGCCTGCAGCACTGGTTATGCCACCCACATAAGTAGCTCTGTAATCATGTCTCAGACCTGCCACTGCAGTGTCTGTGTGTGCAGTTTTTAACTGTACATTCGACTTGGCAAGTGTACCCACTTGCCTAAGGTAGGCCCTACGTAGCCCCAAGGGCAGGGTGCAGTGTATGGGTAAGGTAGGACATATAGGCGGTCATTATGAACACGGCGGGAAACACCGCCGACCACCGTGGCGGCGGTGAACAGAACGTCGCCGTTGGCGGTGAATGGAAACCCGCCATATAATGAACGAAAATCCCAACCCCACCAAAAATCACCAGATCACCACTCCCCGCCATGACCCTGTTGGTGGGAATCCTGGACCTCCCCACCCCGCCACCTCCAAGCACACCCAAATCCCGCCCTCCAAATAATGACGCACAAATCACCTTGGCGGACAGTGGAGGCCGAACGACCATTGGCGGCTCTGACCGCCACGGGCGGCAAGTGGACTTAACAGCAAGAAGTGCACACATTGGATAAGCGTGTAACCCACACACCTGACACACATCCATAACCCCAGAAAAACACCCCCAGACATACCTCACAATTCTTTGCAACTGAACCAGGCCAAGACGACGGAGAGCACCAGAGGCATACAGGAGACGCACACCGACCCACAGAAGAGCACCCTCACTGTTTTTCCCAGCTCCAACACCATTCACCACACTCACCATGTCACTCCCCAAACATCCACGCTTCACTGAAAGGGAGTTAAGGACCATGGTGGACGAGATCCTGAAGGTGGAGCCACAAATATTCGTGCTGAGGTGCAGCACACACCTATCGCAAGGAAGATGGAGCTATGGCAGACCATTGTGAACAGGGTCAATGCAGTGGGACACGATCCACACACCAGGGACGACATCCGGAAGAGATGGAATGACCCATGGGGGAAGGTTAGGGGCATGGCATCAAGGCACCACATCGCAGTGCGGAAGACGGGGGAGGACTGCCACCAACACCACCAGAATACACAGACTGGGAGGAAAAGGTACTGGCCATCCCGCACCCTGAGGGGCTCACTGGACTCACTGGAGGAATGGACTCGGGTAAGTCATCAACATATACCCCATATACACCATGCCCGTAATGCATGCACCACCCCACCTCACCCACCCCCACCAGGACCAACAACCCACCCAGGCATCAGCCACTAAATCCACCCCTGCATGACCACAAACACACTAACAGGCCCGCATCCCTCCCCCTGTGCACAGTCACCTGCCACTGCAAGTACCCACAATGGAACGAAAAGCCCACCACAATGCAACCCCACAGTCAACACTAAATGCAGTGTCAACCTCACAAAGTCACCCTGTAGGGCCATTGAAAGTAACCTCAGCACAGAATAGCCCAGTACTGTTCAACTCAAACGTTCATGCAGCTGTAACAGACATGTCTATGTCCCCCAACAGGCACCACCACCACCCATGCAACCCTAACGGACGGGACAAGGAGTGCCATTGCCCCCCAGGGAGACACAGGCACCTCACATGACACTGGTGAAGGATCCCTGGACACTGATCAGCAGGCAGGCCCCTCACACAGTCCTGGACTGTCACCATGCAACAGCCCCACATCAGGCTAAGAGGCAATATGAACTAATGTAAGAAAAGATGGACCCATCATTAGTACCAACAAGGCTGCCACCATGTTGGTCTTGAGGACACCCACTCCTTACGACTTGCCATCACTGTAAATAACACTATTCACTCACTTCAACCAATAAAACACATATCACACCTGTAACACTGTCCCCTGTGTTAAATTGTGAACAAAGTGAAGTATGGGTGCAACTGGCTGATAACTACTTTATTGTCAAATCTGTTCATGAAGGGAGTCCTGTGTGCCTAAATGTTGGCAATCAGTAAATGCAGAAAATTTCAATCTGTACCATGCAGAAGTGGACCATGTTTCAGCTATCATTACCAACCCCCTCTATATGACTGAGCACGCTGACAGTATGTGTCACAAACTCCAATGTCAGGCCCAAGTCCCACAAAGTTAGTGGAAGTAGAGTTGTATCAGTTGGGTTCTGGAATTGGCATCTTCCCCTTCCTCATCATCACCATCACTTTCCTCACCTCTCTGAGGTAGCTGGTCAGAACATACAGCACCCTCCACCTTCAAGAGGGGGATAGATTGTCTCACTGCCACGTTGTGCAGCATGCAGCAGGCCACCACTATTCTACACACCTTTTCAGGCCTGTATGCCAGGGAACCCCCAGAGATATGTAGGCAACACAATCTAGCCTTCAGGAGACCTATAATTAGCTCTATCACCCTCCTAGTATGTCCATGGGCCTCATTGTAATTCCTCTCTGCATATTAGTTCTATCACCCTCCTAGTATGTCCATGGGCCTCATTGTAATTCCTCTCTGCATCCGTCCTGGGATTCCTCACTGGTGTTAGGAGCCAACGCAAGTTTGGATAATCAGAACCACATAGAAAAAGGTGCAATACAGAGTCATCATTGTTATGCCCCTTAGTCAGACAGCCTGGCTGTCTGCTATGTGTCAGTTAGTGGCAGGCACACTTACCTATGATCCACCCTCTGTCCTCTTGGAGTTGTTCCATCCTGTGTGGCACACTACTGTTCCTCAACACAAAGGAATCATGGACTGAACCTGGGAACATGACATTCACATGTGAGATGTACTGGTTTGCAGTACATACCAATTGGATGTTCATGGAGTGAAAGTTCTTTCTGTTTCTGGTCACCTGTTCACTCACTGTTGGGGGGATGATCGGTATGTGGGTGCCATCGATGGCACCTTTAACATGGGGTATGTTGGCAAAGGCATAGAATTCCGACTTGATGGCAGGGAGGTCAGTACTTTGGGGAAACCTCACATAGGACTGCAGGTGTCGTACAAATGCATTCAGAAATCTTGTCAGTACCATGCTGAACATTGGCTGTGAAAATCCAGCACCCATGTCCACTGTCACTTGAAATGAGCCCGTGGCCAGGAAATGGAGGGCGGAGAGCACCTGCACTTCAGTAGGGATGCCATGCTGATTACGATTTCCCGGAGTTAGTGCAGGATCCAGTAAAAGCACAAAGTTCCTGAATTGTTGCACGTGTGAGCCTGTAATTGATTATGATCTGATGCTCCACCGTGGTCCTCATATCCACAAGTGGTCTGTACACCAATGGTGCCCTTCCTCGCCACAAGGGTCGGTACCTACGAGGGGTTTCAAAAAGGTGTGATGTAGACACATACATAGGCACACATTTCACAATTTGTGACCTCCATAGTTAATTGTAGTGACTCTACATAAACTGCTTCCTGACAGATCTACATCTACATCACAATGAGGGAACAGAGTATTGCATGTGTGGTATATTACGGAATGGATACATGCTTAGGTGCTTCATGTAGCTAGTAGGGCCTGCATTGTGCAAAGTTTTATTTATAGATGCGTAGTTACTGCCAAAATGTCTGCCCACTGGAATCCAGGCCTTTCGTTGTGGAAGGCATCTCATACCGCTAGCGGCTGACGTCACAGCGTAAGGCGGTGTTTACCACCGTTCGCACCGTCATTGGTTAACAGGGATGCTAATGGGGAATCATGGCGTATCATGATCGCCGCCGGCGGTGACGGTGCACACCGCCGCGGAACGTACCCGAGTTCGTCATTGATTATTCACTTGACTCCCTTATCTCGTGCGGACAGGTACTCCACAGTGTGTACTGCTGTGGCCTGCCTCTGGCAATGGATGTGGCTCGTGTTGCAGGGAAAAGGGACGCAGCCTTCACCCAGGAAGAACCGTAGAGGCTAGTGGACGGAGTCCTGCCCCTGTACGCAAAACTGTACGGACGGCCAGAGGTACAGGTGAGTCTGGGTTTGTGGGGCACTGTTTGGGTGTAATGGATGGTGTTGAATGGACATATGTGTGCACCTCTGAGCCTGCATGGGCCGTGGTGCATGGCATGCTGCGTGTGTATGGCCTGTAAGTTTGAGAGTACTGTCCGTCCCATTGTAGGGCAATTAGCCAGCTGTACCTATCTTGCAAGTGCCTGACCTCTGTGTTCCATATCTGTGTCACTCTTTTCGGTCAGCGCCCATCAGAAGTGGGCACTTTGGAATGCAATAGCCAAGGAGGTGCGGACCCTGGGGGTCTACAACTGGTGGAGCACCCACTGCAGAAAGAGGTGGGAGGACCTGCGGCGCTGGGCGTGTAAGATCTGTGAAGCCCAGCTGGGTAAGTCCTCCCAACGTGGAAGGGGTGCCCATCGGGCACTGACCCCCCTCATGCAACGTATCCTGGCGGTGGCGTACCCAGACCTGGATGGGCGCTTGAAGGCTGCACAGCATTCACAAGGGGGTAAATACTCATTTCACAAACTTCAGTCTGGAAGGATGTCTGTGTGTGCATTAGGGTTCATGCTGCTTAGAGGCAGGGACTCCGACTGGTGTCCATCTACTTTATGGTCCCCAAAGGGTGTAGGGGGGTCTTTGTCAGGTCTCCCACATGTTGCCTCCTTAGTTAGTCCAGGGAATGGGTGTTGAGCAGTATTCTGGTCAGTAGTCAGGGGCATGTCCATGGGCATAGTGAACATGTGCTGCCTGTTGGGTGTGTCTTCTGGGTGGATGTATGTCTGGCCATTGTGTACCTCCATTCAGCTATTTACAGTTGTCTCTCCAGTTTTGTCTCCCCATCCCTGTTCTCTTGTGCTGGTTTGGTACAGCAGCAACATCTGGCTAGGGAGCTGAGTCACCGGCAAGTGGGGAAGCACCGGCCCACGGATCCTCGGAGGCAGAGACATCCGACGCCCAGGGGACCAGTGGGTGGGAGGGCGAGGGGAGTTCCAAGGGGGAGGCAACTACCACAGGAGGTAGTGACTCCGAGACCTCCTCTGATGGGGGCTCCCCGGTGGTGGCAGACCCTAGTGGCCACACCACTACAGTGACATCTTCTGGCTCCCCCCATTCCATCACCACCCTCCCTTCTGCTCCCCACCAAGTTGCCCGTGCCTGCTCACCTAGAAAGATGGCCATCTCCTTCGCCCCAGGCACCTCCTCCCCTGACCCATTCAGCCCTGCTGCCCTCACAGAGGAGGCTATTGACCTCCTGAGAACCATCTCTGTAGGGCAGAAAACCATTGTCAATGCCATCCAGGGGCTAGCATCAGAGATGCAGCAGACAAATGCCTATCTGGATGGTATTCACGGTGCCGTGTCGGCCCTACAGAGATCTTTTCAGGGTCTGGCCTCCTCTTGGATGGCAGCCAGTTTCCCTGGCCATTCCGTCCCCCCTCTACCCCTTCCAGCACCCACTCCCTTCACCCGTCCAAGGCACACATTCAGACACGCAGTCAAGCACATCAACACACAAGAAGCACACTTCTAAACACAAGCACCACACCTCCCACCACAAGCATTCACACTGCCAACAGACACATGTACACACAACAACATCCACTTCACCCAGTGTGCCCGCCTCTTCCACCTCCCTGCCTGTCTCCTGTACATCAACACCCTTATGCACTGCACCTTCAGTCACTGTTGCTGCTCCTCTTACTGCACTCACCACAATAGCAGACATCCATACATGCACCCCATGCACCACACTGCACTCACCACAACTACTGTAGTTGACACATGAAGCACACTCCCCAGACTTGCAGACACCCACACAACATACATCCACACTAGCTGCCTGTCTTCTCACACTGTGTCCACCCCCCCTCCAAAAACACACAAATGCACCAAGACACCCACCCATCACACATCCACCACACCACACCACAGCATACTGTCCAGTCACCTGCACCCACTACACGCACTCCTTCACCACATATATCCACTGCCTCTGCCTCCACTCCCACGCCCTCATACAGAACCACCCCAATTGCTCTGAAGAAAATTTTCCTCTCCCGTGCTGATCTCTTCCAACCCACTGGCCCACCCCGTCTTGTCCCCAAGCGTGCTCACATCCTTGCCCTTTCCACTACTTCCACTTCACAGCCCACCCCTGTCCACCCTTCACATTCCCGTGCCCCTGCCCGGGCTGAGTCTAGTCTATCTGGCTCCACCCGCTCAAAACACCCCCCCCCCTTCAAAGGACAAGTCCACCCCCCTCCACCTTCCAAACGAAAGTCCTAGGCCCACCCGGTGGCAAATACCCACCACCCCCTTCCCCCGTTCCGTGAGGTGCCTGGATCCCCTTTGTTGCCCCATTAGGTGGAGTACCGTGCACTTGTGGGAGTCAGGTTGGGTCCGTTGTGGCCCATGGCAATTGCAGCCGTACGGACTGGACATTGGCCCTGTTTGGAGTATTTGCCTCTGTGAGCTTTCATTAAAGATTTCTGTGTGGCCTGTGTTTTGGCGGCACACTATTGAACCCTGGTCTTTCGTTTAATTGTTTCTGGGTGTGAGGCATTTGTATGTACTATGGTCAAGTTGGATTTGCCTTGTGTCGGGTAAGTGCCTCTTGCTGTAGGGTGTATGACTTGTGCTGCTGTGAAGGGTTGGGGGGTGTTGCAGGGTGGGTGGAGTGGGTGGGTATGTGACTGTGCCCTTTCCTCCCTTGTTTCGCAGGTCACGGTACTGACCATCGTCGTCTTCGTCGCTGGTCTCGGTCGTGGAATTATATGTCAAGGAGCAGGGCTGGCATGATCTGCACCTCTCTATCCATGTCTGCTTTGGCGCGTTATGTGGGCCTACGGTGAGTGTTTCCTTATATTTGGTTCATTTCTGCCTGGCTTTCCATGGCAGTGGTTCCCGACCCGGAACTTGCGGCAGACTGGTGGTTCATTATTTGATGGGTGGGTTGGTGTAGGAGGCTGGACTGGCTTGTAGTGAGTACCAAGGGGTACTTGCACCTTGCACCAGGCCCAGTTATCCCTTATTAGTGTATAGGGTGTCTAGCAGCTTAGGCTGATAGATAATGGTAGCTTAGCAGAGCAGCTTTGGCTGAACTAGGAGACGTGTGAAGCTACTACAGTACCACAAGTGTCACTTGCACAATATCATAAGAAAACACAATACACAGTTATACTAAAAAATAAAGGTACTTTATTTTTATGACAATATGCCAAAGTATCTTAGAGTGTACCCTCAGTGAGAGGATAGGAAATATACACAAGATATATATACACAATAGCAAAAATATGCAGTATAGTCTTAGAAAACAGTGCAAACAATGTATAGTTACAATAGGATGCAATGGGGACACATAGGGATAGGGGCAACACAAACCATATACTCCAAAAGTGGAATGCGAACCACGAATGGACCCCAAACCTATGTGACCTTGTAGAGGGTCGCTGGGACTATTAGAAAATAGTGAGAGTTAGAAAAATAACCCTCTCCAAGACCCTGAAAAGTGAGTGCAAAGTGCACTAAAGTTCCCCTAAGGGCAAAGAAGTTGTGTTAGAGGAATAATGCAGGAAAGACACAAACCAACAATGCAATAATGATGGATTTCCAATCTTGGGTACCTGTGGAACAAGGGGACCAAGTCCAAAAGTCACAAGCAAGTCGGAGATGGGCAGATGTCCAGGAAATGCCAGCTGTGGGTGCAAAGAAGCTTCTACTGGACAAAAGAAGCTGAGGTTTCTGCAGGAACGAAAAGGGCTAGAGACTTCCCCTTTGGTGGACGGATCCCTCTTGCCGTGGAAAGTCGTGCAGAAGTGTTTTCCCGCCGAAAGAACGCCAACAGGCCTTGCTAGCTGCAAATCATGCGGTTAGCGTTTTTGGACGCTGCTGTGGCCCAGGAGAGACCAGGAGGTCGCAAATTGGACCAGGAGGTAGAGGGGACGTCGAGCAAGACAAGGAGCCCTCTTAGCAGCAGGTAGCACCCGGAGAAGTGCCAGAAACAGGCACTACAAGGATGCATGAAATGGTGCTCACCCGAAGTCGCACAAAGAAGTCCCACGTCGCCGGAGACCAACTTAGAAAGTCGTGCAATGCAGGTTAGAGTGCCGTGGACCCAGGCTTGGCTGTGCACAAAGGATTTCCGCCGGAAGTGCACAGGGGCCGGAGTAGCTGCAAAAGTCGCGGTTCCCAGCAATGCAGTCTAGCGAGGTGAGGCAAGGACTTACCTCCACCAAACTTGGACTGAAGAGTCACTGGACTGTGGGGGTCACTTGGACAGAGTTGCTGGATTCGAGGGACCTCGCTCGTCGTGCTGAGAGGAGACCCAAGGGACCGGTAATGCAGCTTTTTGGTGCCTGCGGTTGCAGGGGGAAGATTCCGTCGACCCACGGGAGATTTCTTCAGAGCTTCTAGTGCAGAGAGGAGGCAGACTACCCCCACAGCATGCACCACCAGGAAAACAGTCGAGAAGGCGGCAGGATCAGCGTTACAGAGTTGCAGTAGTCGTCTTTGCTACTATGTTGCAGGTTTGCAGGCTTCCAGCGCGGTCAGCAGTCGATTCCTTGGCAGAAGGTGAAGAGAGAGATGCAGAGGAACTCGGATGAGCTCTTGCATTCGTTATCTAAAGTTTCCCCAGAGACAGAGACCCTAAATAGCCAGAAAAGAGGGTTTGGCTACCTAGGAGAGAGGATAGGCTAGCAACACCTGAAGGAGCCTATCAGAAGGAGTCTCTGACGTCACCTGGTGGCACTGGCCACTCAGAGCAGTCCAGTGTGCCAGCAGCACCTCTGTTTCCAAGATGGCAGAGGTCTGGAGCACACTGGAGGAGCTCTGGGCACCTCCCAGGGGAGGTACAGGTCAGGGGAGTGGTCACTCCCCTTTCCTTTGTCCAGTTTCGCGCCAGAGCAGGGCTAAGGGGTCCCCTGAACCGGTGTAGACTGGCTTATGCAGAATTGGGCACATCTGTGCCCAAGAAAGCATTTCCAGAGGCTGGGGGAGGCTACTCCTCCCCTGCCTTCACACCATTTTCCAAAGGGAGAGGGTGTAACACCCTCTCTCAGAGGAAGTCCTTTGTTCTGCCATCCTGGGCCAGGCCTGGCTGGACCCCAGGAGGGCAGCTGCCTGTCTGAGGGGTTGGCAGCAGCAGCAGCTGCAGTGAAACCCCAGGAAGGGCAGTTTGGCAGTACCAGGGTCTGTGCTATAGACCACTGGGATCATGGGATTGTGCCAACTATGCCAGGATGGTATAGAGGGGGCAATTCCATGATCATAGACATGTTACATGGCCATATTCGGAGTTACCATTGTGAAGCTACATATAGGTAGTGACCTATATGTAGTGCACGCGTGTAATGGTGTCCCCGCACTCACAAAGTCCGGGGAATTGGCCCTGAACAATGTGGGGGCACCTTGGCTAGTGCCAGGGTGCCCTCACACTAAGTAACTTTGCACCTAACCTTTACCAGGTAAAGGTTAGACATATAGGTGACTTATAAGTTACTTAAGTGCAGTGTAAAATGGCTGTGAAATAACGTGGATGTTATTTCACTCAGGCTGCAGTGGCAGGCCTGTGTAAGAATTGTCAGAGCTCCCTATGGGTGGCAAAAGAAATGCTGCAGCCCATAGGGATCTCCTGGAACCCCAATACCCTGGGTACCTCAGTAGCATATACTAGGGAATTATAAGGGTGTTCCAGTAAGCCAATGTAAATTGGTAAAATTGGTCACTAGCCTGTTAGTGACAATTTGGAAAGAAATGAGAGAGCATAACCACTGAGGTTCTGATTAGCAGAGCCTCAGTGAGACAGTTAGTCACTACACAGGTAACACATTCAGGCACACTTATGAGCACTGGGGCCCTGGGTTACCAGGGTCCCAGTGACACATACAACTAAAACAACATATATACATTGAAAAATGGGGGTAACATGCCAGGCAAGATGGTACTTTCCTACACAACCCCCCCCCAAACGAAGGACAATAAGACTAGCCATGACCTGATGAGTCTTCATTGTCTAAGTGGAAATATCTGGAGAGTCCATCTGCATTGGAGTGGCTACTCCCAGGTCTATGTTCCACTGTATAGTCTATTCCCTGTAGGGATATGGACCACCTCAACAATTTAGGATTTTCACCTTTCATTTGTTTTAGCCAAAGTAGAGGTTTGTGGTCTGTTTGAACAATGAAGTGAGTGCCAAACAGGTATGGCTCAACTTCTTCGGAGCCCAGACCACAGCAAAGGCCTCCCTCTCTATGGCAGACCAACGCTTTTCTCTAGGGGTCAACCTCCTACTAATAAAAGCAACAGGTTGATCCTAGCCCTCAGAATTAAGTTGTGATAGGACTGCCCCTACTCCTAATTCAGATGCATCAGTTTGGACATATAATTTTTTAGAGTAACAAGGGCTTTTCAGGACAGGTGCAGAGCACATGGCCTGCTTCAGCTCCTCAAAAGCTTTTTGACAGTTTGCTGTCCATTATACCTTTTTAGGCATTTTCTTGGATGTGAGGTGATTAAGAGGGGCTGCAATGGAGCCATAGTTCTTAATGAACCTCCTGTAATACCCAGTGAGGCCTAGGAAGGCTCTCACCTGAGTCTGGGTGGTAGGGGGAACCCAATCAATAATTGTTTGGATTTTCCCCTGAAGTGGTGCAATCTGTTCCCCACCAACAAGGTGTCCCAGATAAACCACCTTACCCTGCCCTATCTGGCACTTTGAAGCCTTGATAGTGAGGCCTGCCTTTTGCAGGGCCTCCAAAACTTTCCATAGGTGGACCAGGTGATCATCCCAGCTGGAGCTAAAGACAGCTATATCGTCCAAATATGCTGCACTGAAAGCTTCCAGCCCTTGCAGGACTGTGTTCACCAACCTCTGAAAAGTGTCAGGTGCATTTTTCAATCCAAAAGGCATTACAGTAAACTGGTAATGGCCTCCAATGGTTGAAAATGCAGTTTTAGGTTTAGCATCTTCTGACAATTTGATCTGCCAATACCCTGCAGTCAAATCAAAAGTGCTTAGATACTTGGCAGATGCCAGTGTATCTATGAGCTCATCTGCCCTGGGTATAGGGTGAGCATCAGTTTTGGTTACCAGGTTGAGACCTCTATAGTCTACACAAACCCGCATTTCCTTCTTTCCATCTTTGGAATGGGGTTTTGGTACAAGTACCACAGGAGAAGCCCATGGACTTTCAGAGTGCTCAACTACTCCTAGTTCTAACATTCTCTGCACCTCTTGCTTTATGCAGTCCCTGACATGGTCAGGCTGCCTATAGATCTTACTTTTGACAGGTAAACTGTCTCCAGTATCTATAGTGTGCTCACACCAAGAAGTGGTACCTGGCACAGTAGAGAAGAGTTCAGAGAATTGATCTAGGAGATTTATGCAATGGTCTTTCTGCTCAGCAGTAAGACAATCAGCCAAAACTACACCTTCCACAAGAGCATCTTGTTCTGTGGAAGAGAAGAGATCAGGTAGAGGATCACTGTCTTCTTCCTGTCCCTCATCAGTTGCCATGAGCAGGGTGAGATCAGCCCTGTCATAGTAGGGTTTCAGGCGGTTTACATGGAGTACCCTAAGGGGACTCCTTGCAGTGCCTAAGTCAGCTAAATAGGTGACTTCACCCTTTTTCTCAACAATTGTGTGGGGACCACTCCATTTATCTTGGAGTGCTCTTGGGGCCACAGGTTCCAAGACCCACACTTTCTGCCCTGGTTGGTACTGAACCAGAACAGCCTTCTGGTCATGCCATTGCTTCAGGAGCTCTTGGCTGGCCTGAAGGTTCTTACTGGCCTTTTTCATATACTCAGCCATCCTTGATCTGAGGCCAAGTACATAATCCACAATATCTTGCTTAGGAGCTTTTAAAAAAGGTTGTTCCCAACCCTCCTTGACAAGTGTGAGTGGATCCCTAACAGGGTGTCCAAAAAGAAGTTCAAAGGGGCTGAAGCCCACTCCTTTCTGGGGTACCTCCCTGTAGGCAAAAAGGAGGCATGGTAGAAGGATATCCCATCTCCTGCGGAGTTTTTCAGGGAGACCCATAATCATGCCTTTGAGAGTTTTATTAAATCTCTCCACCAGTCCATTTGTTTGTGGATGATAGGGTGTTGTGAACTTGTAAGTTACACCACACTCCTTCCACATGGCCTTTAAGTATGCAGACATGAAATTGCTTCCCCTGTCTGATACTACTTCCTTTGGGAAGCCCACCCTAGAAAATATTCCTAGGAGGGCCTTTGCCACTGCAGGTGCTGTAGTGGTCCTTAAAGAAATTGCTTCAGGATATCTTGTGGCATGGTCCACTACCACCAAGATAAACCTATTGCCTGAAGCAGTAGGAGGGTCAAGGGGGCCAACTATGTCAACCCCTACCCTTTCAAAGGGAACCCCAACCACTGGCAGTGGAATAAGGGGTGCCTTTGGAGTGCCACCTGTTTTGCCACTGGCTTGACAGGTTTCACAGGACTTACAAAATTCCTTTGTGTCCTCAGACATCCTAGGCCAATGAAACAAGGGGACAAGTCTGTCCCAAGTTTTCATTTGTCCCAGGTGTCCAGCTAGGGGAATGTCGTGGGCTAGAGTTAGGAGGAACTTTCTGTACTCCTGAGGAATCACTAATCTCCTGGCAGCTCCAGGTTTAGAATCCCTATGCTCAGTGTACAAGAGGTTGTCCTCCCAGTAAACTCTGTGAGAGTCACTGACATCCCCATTAGCCTGTTTGACAGCTTGCTGTCTTAGACCCTCTAATGTGGGACAGGTTTGCTGTGCCACACTCAGCTCCTCCCTGGCAGGCCCCTCTTCACCCAAAAGCTCAGCAGTGTCTGCTTCAAGCTCCTCTGGTGTAGGTTCTGCACAGGGAGGGAATTCTTCTTCCTCAGAAGTTGAATCCACTGTAGAGGGAGGGATAGTAGGAAGTGGTTTGCTTCTACTAGCCCTAGCTTTAGGGAGCACTTGGTCCATTGTTCCAGGATCCAAGCTTCCCTGTCCTTTTTGCTTTTTGGCCTGAACCCTGGTTAAAGCAAAAATATGCCCTGGGATGCCCAGCATTGCTGCATGGGCCTCCAACTCCACATCTGACCAAGCTGATGTCTCCAAATCATTTCCTAGTAGACAGTCTACAGGTAAATCTGTAGGTACCACAACTTTATTTGGACCAGTAACCCCCCCCCCAGTTGAGATTTACAACAGCCATGGGGTGGCTAAGTGTGTTGTTGTGAGCATCGGTTACTTGGTACTGGTGACCAAGTAGGTGTTGTTCAGGGTGGACTAGTTTCTCTATGACCATAGTCACACTGGCTCCAGTGTCCCTGTAGGCCTGAACCTCAACACCATTTATTAGGGGTAGCTGCTTGTACTTATCCATATTAAGGGGACAAGCAACTAAGGTGGCTAAATCAATAGCCCTCTCAGAGACTAACACAGCCTCTGTGGCCTCCCTAACAAGGCCAACCCCAACTAAGTTACCAATAGTGAGCCCAGCTACTCCCTTGGATTGGCTATTAGTAGGTTTTCTCCCACCACCACTGCTATTAGTAGGGACACTAGGTGTAGCAGTAGGGGTTGTAGTGGTAGGAGGCTTGGTGCTTTTCTTTGGACAACTGGGATCTGTTGTCCAATGGCCTTTTACTTTACATAAATAGCACCATGGTTTCTTTTCTTTTTTTTGATTAAAGGAGGATTTGGACCCACCACCCCCACCAGAGTGTTTTTGTGGGCCTGATGAAGACTCATTTTTAGATTTGTCCCCACCCTTGTCTGAAGACTTACCATCCTTCTTTTTGTTGCCATCTTTGTCACCCCCTGTATGAACTTTTCTGTTCACCCTTGTTCTGACCCATTTGTCTGCCTTCTTTCCCAATTCTTGGGGAGAGGTCAGATCAGAGTCCACCAAGTACTGGTGCAACAAATCAGACACACAATTATTAAGAATATGCTCTCTCAGGATCAAGTTATACAGGCTGTCATAATCAGTAACTTTACTGCCATGTAACCACCCCTCCAAGGCCTTCACTGAATGGTCAATGAAATCAACCCAGTCTTGTGAAGACTCCTTTTTGGTCTCTCTGAACTTTATCCTGTACTGTTCAGTGGTTAAGCCATAACCATCCAGGAGTGCATTCTTAAGAACTGTAAAATTATTGGCCTCACTTTCTTTCACAGTAAGGAGCCTATCCCTACCTTTTCCACTAAATGATAGCCATAGGATAGCAGCCCACTGCTTTTGAGGGACATCCTGTACAGCACAGGCCCTCTCAAGTGCAGCAAACCACTTGTTAATGTCATCCCCCTCCTTATAAGGGGGAACTATCTTGTGCAGATTCCTGGAATCATGCTCTTTTGGAGGATGACTATGGGAAATACTGCTGCTGCCACCATGGGTTTCTAAACCCAGTTTCTGTCTCTCCTTCTCTACTTCTAAAGTCTGTCTATCCAAATCCAGCTGTTGCTTCTTGAGCTTCAGTCTGGTTTGTTCCACTCTCAATCTATTGAGCTCCCTTTCTAACAATCTGTCATCAGGGTGGGTGGGAGGGACATGCCTTGAAACAGAAGTATGGTGAGAATGGACAGAAGGAGACCTGTCCCTTACAGAGGGCACCCTAACAGCTTGGCTAACAGAAACATCAGTACCACTGTGGTGAGAATAAATGCTTTTGCTATGATGTGAGACAACACTATTTGTATGGTGTGGCTCTTCATCATTACCAACTATGCTAGACTGTCTAGTAATGGGCAGGCTAGGAAGTTTCTTTCCTGAATCTTTTCCTGGGGGAGTCCCTGGATCAGATTGGGAACCATTAGCTACTTTTTCTACAGATGGGGCACTTCTAGCCTTATCCTGTTCTCTAAGCATGTTAAGTAACAGTTCCAAGGAAGGATTCTTCCCTACACTCAAACCTCTCTCTACACAGAGACTCCTTGCTCCTTTCCAGCTAAGGTGGTCATATGCAAGTTTGGACAGATCAACATTTTGGCCTGTGCCAGACATTTTTAGAGAGAGTTAAAGTGATAGAAAAAGAGAAAAAAGTTTGTCAGAGCTTTTAGAAAAGACAGAGAAAAAAAACTTTTTAAACTTTTTAGAACTTTTTGGAAAGTTAGAAGTACTTTTCAGCACTTAGAAAAGAGTGAAAAGAGGAAATGCAAAACTTTTTGGCTATGTGTATATACACTGAACTTGTTTTGTATATTTTTCTCTTATGAAAAGTACAATGACAAGAGTGTTAAGTAGTCTCAAAGCACTTATCCCACCGCTGCACAACCAATGTAGGAGGCTGGACTGGCTTGTAGTGAGTACCAAGGGGTACTTGCACCTCGCACCAGGCCCAGTTATCCCTTATTAGTGTATAGGGTGTCTAGCAGCTTAGGCTGATAGATAATGGTAGCTTAGCAGAGCAGCTTTGGCTGAACTAGGAGACGTGTGAAGCTACTACAGTACCACAAGTGTCACTTGCACAATATCATAAGAAAACACAATACACAGTTATACTAAAAAATAAAGGTACTTTATTTTTATGACAATATGCCAAAGTATCTTAGAGTGTACCCTCAGTGAGAGGATAGGAAATATACACAAGATATATATACACAGTAGCAAAAATATGCAGTATAGTCTTAGAAAACAGTGCAAACAATGTATAGTTACAATAGGATGCAATGGGGACACATAGGGATAGGGGCAACACAAACCATATACTCCAAAAGTGGAATGCGAACCACGAATGGACCCCAAACCTATGTGACCTTGTAGAGGGTCGCTGGGACTATTAGAAAATAGTGAAAGTTAGAAAAATAACCCTCCCCAAGACCCTGAAAAGTGAGTGCAAAGTGCACTAAAGTTCCCCTAAGGGCAAAGAAGTCGTGTTAGAGGAATAATGCAGGAAAGACACAAACCAACAATGCAACAACGATGGATTTCCAATCTTGGGTACCTGTGGAACAAGGGGACCAAGTCCAAAAGTCACAAGCAAGTCGGAGATGGGCAGATGCCCAGGAAATGCCAGCTGTGGGTGCAAAGAAGCTTCTACTGGACAAAAGAAGCTGAGGTTTCTGCAGGAACGAAAAGGGCTAGAGACTTCCCCTTTGGTGGACGGATCCCTCTTGCCGTGGAGAGTCGTGCAGAAGTGTTTTCCCGCCGAAAGAACGCCAACAAGCCTTGCTAGCTGCAAATCGTGCTGGTTAGCGTTTTTGGACGCTGTTGTGGCCCAGGAGGGACCAGGAGGTCGCAAATTGGACCAGGAGGTAGAGGGGACGTCGAGCAAGACAAGGAGCCCTATTAGCAGCAGGCAGCACCCAGAGAAGTGCCAGAAACAGGCACTACGAGGATGCGTGAAATGGTGCTCACCCGAAGTCACACAAAGAAGTCCCACGTCGCCGGAGACCAACTTAGAAAGTCGTGCAATGCAGGTTAGAGTGCTGTGGACCCAGGCTTGGCTGTGCACGAAGGATTTCCGCCGGAAGTGCAAAGGGGCCGGAGTAGCTGCAAAAGTCGCGGTTCCCAGCAATGCAGTCTAGCGAGGTGAGGCAAGGACTTACCTCCACCAAACTTGGACTGAAGAGTCACTGAACTGTGGGGGTCACTTGGACAGAGTTGCTGGATTCGAGGGACCTCGCTCGTCGTGCTGAGAGGAGACCCAAGGGACCGGTAATGCAGCTTTTTGGTGCCTGCGGTTGCAGGGGGAAGATTCCGTCGACCCACGGGAGATTTCTTCAGAGCTTCTAGTGCAGAGAGGAGGCAGACTACCCCCACAGCATGCACCACCAGGAAAACAGTCGAGAAGGCGGCAGGATCAGCGTTACAGAGTTGCAGTAGTCGTCTTTGCTACTATGTTGCAGGTTTGCAGGTTTGCAGGCTTCCAGCGCGGTCAGCAGTCGATTCCTTGGCAGAAGGTGAAGAGAGAGATGCAGAGGAACTCGGATGAGCTCTTGCATTTGTTATCTAAAGTTTCCCCAGAGACCCTAAATAGCCAGAAAAGAGGGTTTGGCTACCTAGGAGAGAGGATAGGCTAGCAACACCTGAAGGAGCCTATCAGAAGGAGTCTCTGACGTCACCTGGTGGCACTGGCCACTCAGAGCAGTCCAGTGTGCCAGCAGCACCTCTGTTTCCAAGATGGCAGAGGTCTGGAGCACACTGGAGGAGCTCTGGGCACCTCCCAGGGGAGGTACAGGTCAGGGGAGTGGTCACTCCCCTTTCCTTTGTCCAGTTTCGCGCCAGAGCAGGGCTAAGGGGTCCCCTAAACCGGTGTAGACTGGCTTATGCAGAATTGGGCACATCTGTGCCCAAGAAAGCATTTCCAGAGGCTGGGGAGGCTACTCCTCCCCTGCCTTCACACCATTTTCCAAAGGGAGAGGGTGTAACACCCTCTCTCAGAGGAAGTCCTTTGTTCTGCCATCCTGGGCCAGGCCTGGCTGGACCCCAGGAGGGCAGCTGCCTGTCTGAGGGGTTGGCAGCAGCAGCAGCTGCAGTGAAACCCCAGGAAGGGCAGTTTGGCAGTACCAGGGTCTGTGCTACAGACCACTGGGATCATGGGATTGTGCCAACTATGCCAGGATGGTATAGAGGGGGCAATTCCATGATCATAGACATGTTACATGGCCATATTCGGAGTTACCATTGTGAAGCTACATATAGGTAGTGACCTATATGTAGTGCACGCGTGTAATGGTGTCCCCGCACTCACAAAGTCCGGGGAATTGGCCCTGAACAATGTGGGGGCACCTTGGCGAGTGCCAGAGTGCCCTCACACTAAGTAACTTTGCACCTAAGCTTTACCAGGTAAAGGTTAGACATATAGGTGACTTATAAGTTACTTAAGTGCAGTGTAAAATGGCTGTGAAATAACGTGGACGTTATTTCACTCAGGCTGCAGTGGCAGGCCTGTGTAAGATTTGTCAGAGCTCCCTATGGGTGGCAAAAGAAATGCTGCAGCCCATAGGGATCTCCTGGAACCCCAATACCCTGGGTACCTCAGTACCATATAATAGGGAATTATAAGGGTGTTCCAGTAAGCCAATGTAAATTGGTCAAATTGGTCACTAGCCTGTTAGTGACAATTTGGAAAGAAATGAGAGAGCATAACCACTGAGGTTCTGATTAGCAGAGCCTCAGTGAGACAGTTAGTCACTACACAGGTAACACATTCAGGCACACTTATGAGCACTGGGGCCCTGGGTTACCAGGGTCCCAGTGACACATACAACTAAAACAACATATATACAGTGAAAAATGGGGGTAACATGCCAGGCAAGATGGTACTTTCCTACAGTTGGGCCTTTCCGTCGGCCTGTGGGCGGACTCTGCCGTCGTCATCGGCACTCCTCTGCTGGCGGTGGGTGGTTTTCGGGATACCTGTCTTTCGTTTGGTTCATTATTTGGCAGTTCGGCCCTGCCGACGGCGTGGAACGGACCACCGTGTTCATAGTGAGGGCCATAGTAATGTATTTTACATGTCCTGACAGTGAAATATTGCTAAATGTGTTTTTCACTGTTGCAAGGCCTGTCCCTCTCATAGGCTAACATGGGGGCTACCGTTAAATATGATTAAAGTTTAGATTACCTTTGGGAGCAGATGGAGATATGGAGTTTGGGGTCTCTGAGCTCACAATTTAAAAATACATCTTTTAGTAAAGTTGATTTTATGATTGCGTGTTTTTAAATGCCACTTTTAGAAAGTGAGCATTTGTTTGCTTATACCATTTCTGTGACTCTGCCTGTTTGTGGATTCCCTTGTCTGGGTCAGTTTGACAGTTGGGCTGGTTGCACCTCACACTAGACAGTGACACAAAGGTGCTGGGGCATAGTCTGCATTTCCTGATGAGCCATCTGTACTAGAGGGAGGGGAGGAGTGGTCACTCACAGCTGAAAGGGCTGTGCCTGCCCTCACACAATGCAGTCTCCAACCCCCTGGTGAGTGTCTGGGGCCTGGCATGGGCAAGGCAGGATTTCACATTCAAAAGAGACTTTGCTTTGAAGTAGGCCTACTTCAAAGGAGAAAATGGGTATAAGAAGGGCACCCAAAACCACAGATTTTAGAACACTTCTGGAAACCAAGAGGAACCTCTACCTGGAGATGAGCTGAAGAGCTGAGGAAGAAGAGCAGAACAGCCTGTGACTGTTCTTTGTGGAGCTATCCTGCAGTTGCTGCTTCTGCCAGAGTAAGAGGGCAAAGACTGGACTTCGTGTTGCCTTCCTTCTTTTGAAGATCTCAAAGGGCTTGATTTAGAGCTTGCCTCCTGTTGTTTGAAGTCTCAGGGACAGCAAAGACTTCTCTCTGCCAGCACCTGGAGTCTCTGGAGAGACTCCTTCTCTGCTCTGTGGTGCCCATTGAGTTCCTGGGACCCTGAAAGGAGAGGCTGGCAGCCTAAGAGGAAGAAATCTGCACACAGAACACCGTGTGGGGAAAAGATCGACGTGACTCCAATCTGCAGCTGGAAAATCGCCGGGCCGCTGGCTTTACGGCTGAAAAACGCCCCTCACCTGCAATGAAGCCAAAGAATCGATGCACGGAGCTGGAGAAACGACGTGCAGCATCGCTGACGGAGGCTGGTGAGATCGCATCCCGCGCTGCGTGGTTCTCGGATCATCGTGCGGCTGGATTTCTGATGCAAACACAGCTGGGCGTGTAAAAACAACACAAGGCCTACCCAGACCCATGAGTGCTGACCGGATCAACGCATCGCTTTCCTGCGAAGAGAAGAAACAACGTGCCAGACCCGACGAAAAGAGAAACGACACAAGGTCTCGCTGATGAGTGAAATCAACGCATCGCAAGTCCTTTGTGTCGCACCCTCGCCCGTGCGGGGTTATTTTTGACGCACCCAAGGTACATTTTCACGCTAACAGTGTTAGTGTGTGTTTAAAACTACATGAAGACTCTTTTTGCTTTTTAATTGAGAACTTGACTTGTGTATTGTGGATTTTTGTCATTTTGGTCTTGTTTTGTTTAGAAAAATATTTTCTCATTTTCTAAACCTGTGTTGTGTGATTAAGCAGGGGTTAGCTGAGGGTGATTCTCTTTTACCCTCACTAGAGTGAGGGTACTTGCATGGACAGGGGGTAACCTAACTGCCAACCAAAGACCCCATTTCTAACACTTGTTGATGAAGTTCAACTTTGAATGCTGAGAGATGTGAGTTTCATAAGACAAAGCTAAAGTTCCTTGGCCATATCTTTTCTGATGGAGGTATGACACCCGATCCAGCTAAAGTGTAAGCGTTGTCAACTGCCAGTGCACCACAACATGGCCACTTACTGTTCCACATACATTCAAGACTCTTCCACTGTGAGTGCTCCACTTGAGAGACTTGACGAAAAAGAATATTTTGTTCATTGGTCACATGAATGATAGCAAAGTTTAGGAGAATGGAACAAGCTATTGAGAATACCACTGAAGTAGCATGCTTTAATCCAAAGCTTCATACTGAAGTTGTTGGTGATGCTAGCCCAATAAGATTAGGTGCAGTCCTTGCACAGCACAGCAGACACCCAAATGCTTGAAGACATATTGTTTAATATGCAAGCAAAAGTTTGTCCAAAACTGAGTGTGCTAATTCACAACCTGTAAAAGAAAGTTTAGCAGTGGTGTTGGATTGTGGATATTTCCATGTGTTCTTATACGGAAACCTTTTACGCTTGTGACAGATCTTCAAGAATTGTTGACCATTTTTGGCAATCGAAAGGCCAAGATGACTCCTCACATTGAATGTTGGGGTCTACAATTACAAGAGTACAACTACATAATGATACACCATCAAGGGAAAGATAAAAACCCTGCTGATTACTTCGCCAGAGGGCCTATTCAGTGTCATGGCACCTCTTCCAAGACAGCTGAAGCCTACATAAATTTCATTGTGAAATCAAACACACCAGCTGCTATTTTATTGGAGAAAATTATCACCGCCATGAGGCAAGATAGTGACACGTTGAAACTGAAAGACATTATTACACATCAGTCTTGGAGCCAGCACACTAGACTCTTGCCAGTGACAGTGAATACCAAAAGTTTTAAAATGTCATAAATTGTTATTCTGGTAAGTCTGCGACAACAGATAATTAAAGTGGCCCACGAAGGACATCATAGAATTCTTGCCACAAAATGAGCTCTCTTAGACTGAGGCCCTCCTTACGAATTTGACGGTCCTCGGGCAAGACCGCCATGCAAAATCCCACCACCAGTGTTGGCGGCACAGTGTCCGCCATATTACGAGACACAAACACCAAGCCGACTAAACAAAGCCAGAAATCCAACTCCGCCAGTGCCACTTATGGCGAAAGAGCGACTGTCCATCCGCCGGGCCCCCACTTCAACACCATTCCTCCCACCATATTATGAGTCATAATTCAGCACAGCTGAACATGCACGGCGGTAAACCATTGGCTGTGCACACCGCAGCAGGCTAGAAAATCACTGCCAATAGAAGGCAACACCAGATTGGACAGGCCAAATACTCCACACCTGAAACAAATATACACACCACACATACACCTGTTCACCGCACTATAATACACACACCCTCACACCCCCACAAACCCTTGCAAATCTCACCATGAGCCAGAGATAAACGACCCATGAATCACTGCACCACAAGCACCCACGCTTCACCGACAATGAGTTGCGGGTCATGGTGGATGAGATCGTCGGAATTGAGCCACAATCGGTGGAGCACAAGTACAGCAAACATCAATGGCCAGGAAAACCGAGCTATGGGAGAGGATCGTCGACAGGGTGAACACAGTCGGTAGCTGCCCACGCACAAAGGAGGACATCAGAAAGAGGTAGAACAAGCTCAGGTGGAAGGTCCATTCCACGGTGTCCAGGCACAACATCGCCATCAACAAGACTGGCGGTGGACCCCCCACCTCCACCCCTTGACCTGACAACCTGGGAGGAGAAGGTCTTGCTTAATGAGAGCCTGACAGGACTCATTGGACGGATTGATACTGGTAAGGAACCTGCACCCCCCTGAGCACTAACCACTCCAGCCCTGCATGCCTCCCAAGCACCTGCTACTCCCCATACTATCACAACCCACAAGAATGCAGCCCACTATCACACCACCTTCCTACTCTGCATGCCACCCCACCCCTCTCTCACCATCCACACACCCACCCCGCACAATGCAGGCTAAACCTTCACTATCTCCTCAACTATTACTCCCACAATCCATCACAAGGCATTCCGGCTCCTAATCATACCCACACCTCACAATGGTGCAGCTGCATGGACGTGCATCCCACACCCCACCCAGATGGCTAGCCAACACCACCTCACTACCAATGGCAATTACAGCAATGTCAAACAGCAAACCCACAACTACAATTGACATGACAAGCATGGCCCAAAGGCCATTCACCATGCAGTGCCAGCATTGCTGCAAATGTCATTGCCATCCCTGGGTAACGATTCCACCCACTGCAAGCGGCACACCATGATACTACAACCAAATTTCCATGTAATAACTCCCACCCTTTCCATCCACAGCAAACCCTGCTACTGCCGTCCAGCAGGGGATGCCAGGGTCAGACAGCCCTCCCAGGATGAAGGCCCCAGTTGAAGTCTTGAGGATGATGAAATTCCTGGGCCATCTGGGGCGACTGGCCAGTCCACCTCCAGCAGCCCCAGCATAGACCCCGGACTGACCCTCTTGTGTGGCTACTACTGCACAGCTAGCCCCTCCTCCCCAACCTCCTTCCCAGGGACCATTCAATTAGAGGTGGCCATGCAGCAGTGGCAGACCCACAAAGCCTCCATGGCCACCATAGCAAGGGTGCTGACGGAACTTGCCACCATCCAGCATCAGTCCACCTCCCACCAGAAGGCCCCTACCATAATCCAGATCACATCTGAGCCCTCCATGTCAGCCGGAAGCAGTGGAATGGAGGCCCTCCCACAGGCCATGCAGGATAGCACCACCCCTTTCCCTGTAGCTGAGGAGCCCCCACACAAGCGAGAACATCCAACCAGGCATACAGCCTCCACTAATGCCAAGACCAAGACCAAGACCACCGACAGCAAGTGAGCCACTTCAGAACATACCAATTTGTGTGTCACAGCAACACCCTGTTAACTATTAACAGTCATAACACCTTTTTCACATGGCCATCATACTGGACAACAACTCCCGACAGGTGGGCTAAGTAAACTGATGATCCCACTCGCCATCACCCCACTCATCAGCCCTTGCACTTGTATCATAAAAATAAACACCTTTTAGCACAGTTTCTGTCTACGTCTTTATCAACCACGAGTACATTATGTACAGCCATCACATATGTAACAGGAAGACCATTGAACTACCAATTAATGTGACAGTGCCAGAAGGGGGAGCAATCAAAGGTAATGTGTACATGCCACATCCAAAGTAATGTGTACACACTACACCCACATTGAATATACAACCCTTGGTAGCAGCCCTGCACACAGCAGACAATGCTACTGGTTACATAGCGTGGCTCTGACACATACTTGTATGTCAGTTGAAGTATTGTTGTATCAGCTCTGCCCTGGAATCAGCTACATCCTCATCATCATCCTCCTCATCACTCCCCATGTCCCCTTCATCAGTCACTGGCACAGCTGCACCCTCCTCAGCATCCAGTAATGGGACGTGATGTCTGATAGCCAAATTGTGCCACATGCAGCATGCCACAATGATCTGGCACACTTTTGCTGGCCTGTACAGTAGGGCCCCTCTAGTAAGGGCAAGCACCTGAATCTGGCTTTCAGCACTCCAAAGGTGCGTTCAATTACCCCTCGGGTCCTCTCATGGACCTCATTGAAATGGGCTTCTGCTGCTGTAGTCGGATCCGATAACACTAATGGGGTGGTTTTTACAGGGTCTGGTACACACCCATATGTTAATACTTTGTTGCTTCTATCTCCAACCAACGGTGCCTCTTCTAAGAAACCCCCCCCAAAAAACCTAGCTTGATAACAATCAACTATTGTTATCCTTAAATCCAAACACACTTAGCATTCATCTAGTCCAAGTAAATCAAATAATCAAAAGGCAATCAAATTGAGTCCCAATATTCTTCAAGGATTATTCTATTATTATTCTTTTATTTTCCAATCTAGCCAAGCCGCCAACACGTGCTTCGTCTAGGGTGTTACCCAATGACTTCCTGAGGGCTTTCTATGGCTGTCCTCCATTATTACAACTCAATCTAGTCTCTTCTTATGTAGCCGTCATTCAGATTATCCGTTTACGTTAATCTTAGCATTGCATGTTGTATCCTCTTTTTAGTTCCCAATTGATATAACCTTTTATTTCGGATGCTTCTACCCCGAAGTGTATCCAGACTTCACTTCCGTTATCCCCGGTCTGCGAGTACGCTGTTGATCTTCTAAACTGCTGCTGTAGTCGCATGCCCAAGAGGTGTCAGTAGCTATGGCAGGTTGGGATAACCAGAGTCACCTATGTGCACAGAGGTAATAGGCATATTGAAACTGTATTGAAATCTGGAAGGTGGTGTAGAGTGTGCGGAATACAGAGTCACACATATGACATGAAACATACCGATGAGCCATGCACGTTCCCTTTGCCGTGGTGCCATAAGGTATGGGATGCTGCTGTTACACAGTATGTAGGCATCACGCACTGACCCTAGGAACCGGGCAGTCACTTGAGTGATGTACAGGTCTGCGAGTCATACCACCTGAACATTGGTTGAGTAGAAGTTTTCACGGTTCCTAAACACCTGTTCACTCCTCCTGGGTGGCACCAGGGCAATGTGGGTCCCATCAATAGCCCCGAACATGTGGCACATGTGCCACAGCATAGAATGGCTGCCAATATGTTTCAGTAGGGCACATAGGACTTTCTTCAAGAACTGAACATGGGCTGGGACATTCCGGCAGCCAAGCCCACTGTTATTTAAAAGGACCCTGAGGCAAGGAAGTGGGGGACTGCCAACACCTGTACTGTGGGTGTGATGGCATTGGGATGGCGAATATCAGGCCGCAGATCCGGCTCCAACAGCCTCACAAGATCCATGATGGTCTGTCGGTTGAGCTGATAGCACTGGAAGACGTGCTTCTCTTCAAGGGTGGCAAGATCGACCAGGGGCCTGTAGACAGGAGCATTCCTCCCCATCATTCTTCCACCATACCTGGGATTAAGAGGGAGTGGCAATAATTATGTGCATGAAGGACTGTGTGGACATAGCGAAGCTGTGCACAGGTCACTATTAAACATCCATGACGCACCTCGTTAACACTCCTCTGTACACATTGTAGTAGTAAAATGGCAACCGCCTTTCCTGCATGCACGGACAGATGGAAGTGAGCGAATTCCACCGGCTTAAGACGTCAACCGCTGTGCAACTCCTCATTGGTTAACATGGTTGCCTATGGGAGACATGAGCCAATGACGATCACCGCCGGCGGTGCGGTGAGGTCCGCGGTGGCCGTGACTGCCATTTCATGTACTCATGTTCGCTAGACTCCTGGCACTCATACTGAGAAGACCTCCACTGTGTGTGCTGCTGCGTTCTGCCACTGGTAGCCAAGATGCCACCTGCTGCAGGGGATAGGGCCCCAGCCTTCATACAGGAGGAACTTGAGAAGCTTGTGGAGGGTGTCCTACCCCTGTATGCCACGTTGTATGAGTACACTATGGTTGTACTGTCTGTGAGTGGTACGAATGTGGATGGGGGCCTTTGGACGAGGATGAGTGACTTTTAGAAGGACCTGGCTGTGGGCTGTGAAGACAACTGGAATGCGCTACATACATGTGTTCACATGCTGTGCAGGATGTGAGTTGGGGTTACCTTCACTGCTAAGTGGCATCGATGACAGGGCAACTGTATAGTACATGAGCAGGGTCTTAAATGTGGACATGGTTCCTGCTTCTGGAGTCCACACACATTGTACTCCCAACTATCCTATCAGTGTTGCTGGGGTCATATCCCTATCTGCTGTATGCTGGCATGTGGTGTATGTGCAGTCTGCAAAGTCTGAGGTTTCACATCATACAGCTTTATGTGCTTGGGTTATGTGGCTGTGTAAGAATGCCTCCAAACGCCCATAGAGTACAAATTTAGAGTCTAGTGATCATATGGAGCCATGAGCAAATGGGGTGGGTAAGACATGTGTTGAGGGTATGGCTTTCATCCTGTACAGGATTGAATGTGTGTCAGCATGTGTGAAACTCATGAGCATGACTGAGGTGGCACACAGGGGCTGTCATTGCAGTGGCATGTGTGTGTGAACGCATGGCATGTAATGACATGGCAATGGAGTATGCTGTAGTGACTAGTATGTGGCTGCTGTGCTGGCATTGACCACTTGCTCCCTGTTTCTCTTCCTCTCACCCTGTTGCTCACTGTCCCACCCTCCCTTACTCTACTCCTCTGTCTTTGTGTGCAACAGCATCATCTGGCTAAGGAGAAGGGGCACCGGCAATTGAAGAAGCTGCATCCCACAGGACCCAGAAGGCAGCTTAAGCAAAAGAAAAAAATAGATTCCGCTATTAAAATACCAGTGAAACAGCTTTGTAACTGTGTAAATAGTGAGGCCAAATATTAAGTAAAGACAATCACGCATCCTGACTGTTAGTAAACAGCCGTGTACACCAGTCTATTCACAGGTGTTTTCACCTGTGTACTAATAACAGGACAAACTGCTTGACATAAATACCCAACATTTTCCATATGTGTCCCTCAAGTTTGATACAGGCTAAGAGTGACAGAAGAAGGACTTTGAATCACCATGTCTTGCAGTCGAGCGCCAGGGCTTCCCTTCCCCCTGCAGAACCATCACTCTCCGAGGCACCGTACTGCATCACGTAGCTGGTGCTGGCGTAGTTAGTGTTGGAGTGTAGCTTTTAAAAACAAAAATTAACATGAACTACTTGCAAATTAATGTGTAAAGGAGCTGCATAGAAAATGTGACAGACTAAAATTAATGTACGCATTTGAAATGTGCCCACAGGGAGTGGCCACTAGTGTATACGATGATTAATGAAATTGACTAATAATGAATTATTAATGTATATCATCATCATCACTTTACTTTATTTCGGTAAAAACATACCATAAAAGTACAGTACATAACAATCCAGGAAAAAGATTGTAAAAAGAGTACAAATAAGATAAATAACAAGCTCTAAAAAGAGAAATATTAAAAACAAAATAAGACAATGGCATAAAAAGTTTTTCTTTTTCCATAAATATAATGCTTAAAAAACATCCAGCCTCAACTATTGCATCAAACTAATGGTCTTACACTTAAATACAGCAACTGTACACTATAATGCCTGCTTCTAAAATCTGCTACTAAGTCTTATTCTTTAAAATCCCTAATCTAAGACGCCAAATTGATTCAATTTGTTTTGCCACAGGGCAGACTATTTGCACAGATGGATCTGATTTAAGTACTCTCACAGCAGATAAACAATTCCTAAAACCCATTTGTTTACATAAGGGAATAATCCAAAAAAAACTCTGTTTGCAATAGGCATGACATTGAAAAAGGACATGGAGATCAGTCTCTTCATTCTTGCAGGCCATGGGACATAACTTAGACTTGTTAGTAGAATTGGGCCATTTATAAGTTAAAGAACATAGAGGAAGAGACCCTATTCTAAATCTAATGAAGAGAGCACGCGCAAATGGAGAGAGTACTGCATCCATAAAGGGCTCAAACTCACAATGGCATTTAAATTGCAAAAAACTATCAGTCATGGAAGAGGGCACAACTTCAGCTAATTGTGCAGTTTGGACTTTAAGCCAAAAAGCGTCCTTCAAGGTCTGAGCGGTATTTTTGGGAATAGAAGAGGGATCCTTCCAGAAGGACCCCAAGCCAAAATGAAATAAGGACAGTTCAACATAGGCACACCACTTGATTTTGGTGTTAAGATTAGTGCCCACCAGTTTGGACAGCCCACATCTAAATGGAAGAAGAGCGTCTGATGACCATAACCGGATCCAGAACAGTAGTGGCCTTAAGGTGGCAATCTGGTTAATTGGAAATACATTTTGGTCCATTCGGATAGGCAAAGAAGGGGTACTTGAAGGAACTCTTAACAGCATCTTTAGAAACTGATTTTCCGCCCTAGCCAGGTCCTCCAAATTGCAGTGGCCCCATAACTCAGCACCATACAAAGCCTTGTGATTTATATATTTCAAGAGCAGGAGTCAAGGCAAAACTGGGGGATCTGGTTGCAAATCTCACAATGCCACAGACCCTTTGCTTCAGGCACATTAATGATTTCTGGAGGTGGGCATGCCAGTAGTGTGAATCTTCTAGTTTTATGCCTAGGTAATGCCCACTCTTTCCAGTAAGGCGCCCTCTAAACAAACAGGTCTTTTCATTTTGTGCTTTTTATCTCCAAATGCCATATATTTCATTTTTAATGAGTTAATTTCCAGACCATGATCTTTAAAGAACTCCGCGAACCTCGCAAGCAAACTTGAAAGGCCCCTGGCTGTTCGGGAAAGTAACAAAGTATCATCAGCGAATAAAAGACATGGAATCTTCTGCCCTCCCATGATAGGGGCATCACTAGAGCAATCTAAGAGGTAGGGAATACGTGCGTTGATAAATAAAAGAAACAGTGGGCGCAAGTACACAACCCTGTCTCACACCGGGATCTGTGGGAAATGCTGAAGTCAGTTCACCTGCCAGTCCCCATCGTACTCTGGCACAACTGCCTGAATAAAGATCTTTGATTGTATTGAGCATGGAGCCGGGGAATCCAGCTTTGCTCATAACTTCCCACAGTTTAGGACGCGGGACAAGGTCAAAAGCAGTTTTCAAGTCAACAAATGCCACAAAAAGGTGGCCTGAGTCCACATCTACGGTCTTCCACTTTATGGTAGTGAAGCGGAAAACCTGGTCGATAGTACTGACCTTGTCTCTAAACCCTGCCTGAAGGTGAATTAATGCCTGATTTTTCACTATCCATTGCTTCAGCCTAATTAGCAATTGATAGCAGAATATTTTTTGCAAATTACCTTGTAGGCTGATAGGTCTATACTTCCCTGGAAGGTTTTTCTCGCCTTTCTTGTGTATGGGCACAATTATTGCCTCCTTCCAAGAGTCAGGATAAGACCTATTGGACAAGGCAATATTCAATATCCTATTTATATACCGAGTCCATTTGAGCAAATCTGATTTATATAAATCTGAGGGAATTCCATCCGGGCCAGAAGCCTTTCCTGATTTTTGGGCAACAACTGCCAACTCAGTTTTTTTTAAAGTGAAGGGAGGCAAAAGAGTCACTGATGAATAGAGTGACGACATCTCTCCAAAACTGGTGGCATCAGAATCAGGTGTGGAGCCATACAGCTCCCTAAAGTAAGATAACCAGATGTCAGGGGCAATATGGCATTCTTGGTTGGATGAGAGGTTTGGGTCTCTACGCGCAACCAGAAGCCAAAAAAGTTTGGCATTGTGGGCCGTAGCAGCCTCAGCCAATTCGCCCCATAATCTCTCCTCATGCTCGAGTTTGCACATCTTGCATGTGGAGTCATAAATTCTTCTTGCTCTCGCAATAGCTTCCCGATCCTTGGATCTTAACGCTTTAGTCAAAAAACTCTTAGCCTCTCGGCACCTCTTGTCAAACCACTTACTACTAGATGGAGAGTAGGGGTTACTTTGGTTCGTGACAGTTTTGGTAAACAGCTCCTTATGGGCGGCAAAGAGGTCCACATGAGAGGACATAACTTCCAATGAAGTTAATAAAAAATGGTCGTCAAAAAGCTGATGTCTGGAAACTAAGGCACGGAGTTTATCCCGTAACTTATTAGACTTCTGAAACAAATCCCATCTAACAGCACGCCTGTTGCAAGATAGCTTCAAGGCGCCATGAACTTTGGAAACAGGAAAAGACACAGCTCCTGATAAAAGAGTTCTCTCATATACAATTTGGAGAGGCGCGTGATCACTAGTGTGCCGTGGGCCCACCTTCACATCTGTTATAGAGTTCTATACCCTTAAATGGAAGATAACATAATCCAGGGTACTACTACATGATCCCCTAAAAATAATTTATCTAGCGGGGATGTCAGCTGGAAATCGGCCATTGCCAAGGCGAAGACCATTAATTATTATAAGATCTGTTATCTGCAGCACCCTACTACAAACAGTAGATAACACTGGCTGAGTTAGAAGAGAGGGAATATTCCACACTTCATCTTCAATCAGGGTGGCCTCAGTAAAGGCAGAATTGAATTCAATTGGCGCATTAAAATTGCCCGCAATAATAATACGATATTTAGGGCGAAAGTCTGAAATTAGGGTATTCAGGAGATCTATAGTGGCAGACCGATAGTTAGAAGGGCCTGGTCTGTTGTAAATGTTAATACATAAAACTGGAGTACCTGAGTTTGGCAGTATTGCTATTGCCAAAATATCAGGGGAATCTACAAAGATCTCCTTTACTTCACCCACCTCGGTCGTCATAACCCAGGTACATAATCCCCCTATTGCCCTACCTATAGAAGACTGCATAGCGTTGATAGTATAAGCACAGAACCACTGCCTATACACGCTTTCTGTAGCCCACGTTTCCTGAAACATACAGATACAAAACGTTTCAACATAAGCCCCCCATTCAGAGTCGACTAATTTACTTTTAATGCCAGCCACATTCCAGGACAAAAACTTCCCTGTTAAGTGTGCAGTACGGCAAATAGGTTCACTAGTTAAAGCAACTGGGAAATAGGTGTTGATGTGCTCGTCGTACGGTACAAAATTAGGATTCGTGGTAGAAGCAGTTTGAGGATCCCGTAGAGTATGAACTCCTAAACTTATTAATGTACTAATGTATGATTCTGTTTTAGCATTAAGAGTTATATGTTAAGGTTTTGTTGAATAAATCATTAGGCCTTAGCTAGCAAGAGTCTAGGCCTAGCTGCCTGGTCTCATATTAAATGTGTTTTTCTAATTTGCATTGTGCTGTCTTTCTGAAGGACATAAAGCTGTACTTTTCCAGAAGCTAGAGATGTGTGTAACCGTAGTAAATTCTTTCTCATGAGACCCTACTTGCTCAAGGAGACATTCTTGCTGAATGCAACAGTGTAATTCGCAACAGGTGCAAGGTTGCCTGAACTGGTAAAGACAATGGAGCTATTAACTGAAGCCGTGCGTGTAACTTTTCTTACCTACCATCTCACCCGATGAAGACGTAAATCACAGGAGCCAATAAACTGCACGAGAACTGTCTTAGGTGAAAATTCTAGTAAGGTGACCACTCAACTTTTGGACAGAGATAGTGGTGCGCCAGAATTCTGCCCAATTGGAAATTAAGGGTTTGTTCGACGGATTTAATATAATGACATGCCACAAGGAGAAATCATCCACTCTTTTGCCATCCAGTGCCGTTCCTTCCAGCCATTACCTTATAATTACTTTGAGAGACTTTTCCTACTTTCAACCATCCTTTGACCCAACATTTACTTCACGTCCTTAAGAGGGAAGAACTTCCTGCCCTGTTTGCTGAGACTTTGCTGTTCTGTTCTGGCTGATGGCTGATCGACTACAGTCCTGAGGACGAAGACTGACTCTGTATGCCGACCCATTACGGAGGGTAACTATATGATAATTAAATTATAATTGTCTGCTTGACTTTCCTTTCTAGGGTACCAACTGCTTTTGACAGAGACCATAGTTAGATGTTTTCCAAATTTGTGTTACTAAATTGTTTTGCATGAAGCCCAACATGCTGATGCTAATTCAAGGTTAGTTAAGGAGTTCACTAATATTGGGTGCAACAGACAAAACGATTGAATCTTTGCTGTGTTGAATAGATGCGCTAATGATACTCTGCTAAACAGATCCATGTTGACGCCGTGTTTTGTCCTGATGTTTATAATCTTTGCTTTGCTTAAATCTTACTCAAGTTGCCATATTGTGACATTACTGATGTGTTTCCTGGTTCTGAGACTAATAAACTTGCTGGTAGAGTGTAACTAATAGGGAATAAATGTCATATCTAATCCTAAATGTTGTGTGGTTATTCGTGGCTGAAAGGTCATGGTGAGTTTGGATACTTAATAATGTCATGGACTAATTTAATTAATTTCCTATTGTGAATATTGATGAGGTTATTGATCTATCAATTGATATGCTGATTAGTTATCTCGTCTTAAGGTGCCTCCAATCAGGGTCAAAAGATTAATTGGCCTAAAACGAGCCCCAGAGTAAGTAAATTACCTAGGGAGGGACACGTTATTAGTTCTGGTAACAGAGGACTGTTACGGCCCATTGGGGCCCTAAGATGAGGGTCCATTGTTTAGGATTGTTTTTTAAATGATGCAAATTGGAGAGATGATGTTCCCCTAAGCCCCAAATGACTTTCCCGGGATCCCGGAGCTTGCCGAAGTGAGTTGGGTATGTTCTCGGCGTTCTAGTGATGGTATGAGTGAAGTAGGGTTTGCGCTTGCACAGCTTATGCATATCGCAGTTGAATTGATGCATATCGCAGTTGAATTGTGAGGTCTGTGAGAATTTTTAGGCCAGGTGATGTTTTAGTAGGAGTGGGCGTACTCCGCAGTATGAGAGTAGGGAAGTCGGCGAACTTCATGTGAGTGTGGCGCTTTGTGCTAAAAAATTGTCCACGTGGTTGTTGGTGATGTACGGACTCCGCGTGGTCTAAGACTCCAGAGTATATTGATAAGTGTATGAGACACTTGGTTTATGTTGTAATTTGCGCAGTTTAATAGGTCAATCGGGTGTTATTGACGAGTCGAGTTTGAGCCAGAGTGTGTGAGTGAAAACCTTCAATGAAGATTTGGTTAGTTCCAAAGTGCACTAGGACGAGCCATTGACAAGTCGAGAGTGAAATTTGCGTGTCAAATTTTGCTTGCGAGTGCCGGATCTGAGAAGGAGAGAGTAGCGGTCGAAACTTCAAGTGAAATCTCTGTGAAGTTATGAAGCGATTATGTTACCCTTTCTGTAGTAAACCGGCAAATTTGAGTTTTGTTGTTAAAGTGCTCGCAATATATTGCATTAGGTTTTGTGACTAGGGAGTAAGGAAGACAAGCCGCAGGACTTTGTCAGCCGCAGTGTGTGTGAGTGTGACGTCATTGGAGCCGCGCTGGGATAGGTCAGTCAGTGAGAAGGGTCGCGCATGGATTGGTTGCTGTCCGTGAGAGACAATTGGTTGGGAAGGTAGGTAAAGGGTGTTCTGGGAATTAAAGTCACTTCCTGATTCAGCTATAAACGAAATAAGAGATGTGAAAATTAAGTTCTTCAAGGCTCTAAAGAGTGCTTTGAGGGGAGACGTGTATATTACTGCGATTGTGGGGGAGCCTACACCGCCAGAGGATACTCCGGCTTATGCCGTAATGGAGGAGAAGGGAGTCGCGCCATGTCTTTGGCTAAAGCAATGGTGCAAATTAACAGAGAAAGATGGGTGTTTGGCGTTTCCAGAGAATGGGACGTTCAACATAGGGGTTCTAGAGAATTTGTGGAAGGCGTTAAATGAGCAAAAGCTACCTCCAAGACCAGCACAGTCTGAGGCGTTAGCAATTTGGGAATTAATGGCCATACAACAAAGGCAGCAAACGTTTGAGAGGAGAATGAGAAAAGCAGAAAAGACGCTAGAGGAGGCTAGGTGGGATAGTGAGACTAGGATGTGGAGAAGAGAAATAATAGATGGAGTCAGGATGTTTCTGGCAATCACTCAAGAAGTCGACACACAAGGAAGAAAGGCCACTTCTAAAACAGACAAGGGTTCTAGTAGAGGAAAAGAGAATAACAGGTCTTGGGCAGATGACTCAGATGATGATAAGTTCCTTGATCAGTTGTTACAGGATCGTCCACCGCCATATGCCATGAATGACAACAGACCAAGTACTAGTGCAGGTCCTGTAAATTCCACACAGAATCAGGGAACAGCGCATACAGCTCAGGTAATTGCCGTTGCAACACCAGCTCCAGTGCAGAATAGCATCAGCGTATCCACTGCGCCAGAGATGCAGACACAGTTGCAGCCACCACCGGTTCAGAGGCTCTACCCTGATGTTCCAGTATTAGAGGCCACTATGAATTTGATGGTGCCGCCCGACCAAGCATATACAAGATCAAAGTTGGTACAGATGGAGTCAACTCCACTTCTGTTGACCCAGCCGCAGCCACAGATGGTTCCGAATTACACTTCGGTCACAGGACCGCAGTCAGTCACAGCACCCGTAATGAATAAGACTGTGGGAGCTAATGCTCCCCAGGGTCTGGGAGACAGGCAGGCGCCAGCTGCTATATCTTTGCCGATTACTGTTGGTCCACCCGTACCTTTGTATGCACAGGCAAAGCCTAGTGTATGTGACCAAGGGGTAATGACTCAAGAGATGCTAAGAGGAGGGTTCGCAGGAAGTTCCCAAGGGCGGAGACCGGGAGAACAGATAGCAGAGAGATCTAGGTCCTTGTTGGATTTCAGTCTGATTGGGGTCCCTCTAGAAATAATGAGACAGGCTGGGACTACTAACTCCACAGATACCCAGTACGAACATGTCACAACCACCGATGATGCAGGCTGGAAATAATTTGTTGCAAGGTCTGACTGCGCAACAACTGAATGAATGGCTAGTCAAGCTGAGTTCACCACAGACTACTCCTGCGACAGCAGAGTGGTCAGAAAGAGAGGAATACTTGAATTTTGTGAGGTTGGGCATGGAAGCAGCTGAATTAGTTGAAGGGAGCATGGGAGTGAATATGCTAGAGTCATACACTGAAGCAGAATTGAGGTATCTGTGTCCAAAAATAACCAAAGAAGGGAGCAAGGTGCACCAAAGGTTGGCGAATCTAGCAGACAAATATGGCATAGACTTAGACAATACTAAGCATCTAAAGAGGAGTTACAGATTGGACTTCGAACCCAAAGATTTTGACCACATGAGGTCTACTGGGATGAAAGCACACCTTAAAGAAATTTTACAGAGCGCGCAGGTTTGGGGAGCCTTAGAGAAGTGGGAAGGCAGATGGGCAAAGAAGAGAGATAAAAGGAAAAGTGACTACTTGGAGCAGCAGCAGGCAAAACCAGTGCCGGATACCGGTACCATAAAGATGCTACCCATGAGGGAGACAGCTGGAGGGGTTCTTTTCCACGTACAGTGGTCAAGAGGTGATATTCTGTCCTTCACAAACGACTTCCCTAGGCTGAGGGAAAAGCCAATAGAGTGGCATCAGCAGACAGGTAGATTTGTGCAGCTCGCGAAGTGTCTTTGGGAAGACTTGAATACATTGTTTGAGATCATAGTTCCTGCCGATTTGTGGCTTGAGTGCAAAAGAAGTGTTGACTGGCCGACTGCAGAACCGGCAAGGGATAGGGTTACCGGAGCACCCTCTCCGGAGGTAATGAAGAATTACTATAAAGTGATTGAGTTTTTGAAGCAGAAAGTGTCGCCGCAGAATATTGATTGGCAAAAGATTGATCAAACGGCACAAGAGGGCAAAGAGTCGATACATGCTTACTATGAGAGTTTGTTGAAAACATTCAAGCATTACAGTGGCACGGAAGTCATAGAGCCGAAAGACATGAATCACCTTGTGTTCAGGTTCGTTGAAGGGCTGAGACCAGAAATTAGCCAGATGATTAAGAATCATTTAATTTGCTGGCAAGCGAAGCCGATTGATGAGGTATTGCAGGATGCAAAATACTGCAGTGATGAAATCGAATTGAAGCAGAGAAAGTTAAAGGAGAAAGTGATGCAAATTAAGGCAGCGCAAGCAGGGATGCAGGGAAACGGAGTGCAACAGATGGTGCAACAGCCGCAGGGAAACAGAATGTTTCAGACGCAAACGAGGAGCAGAGGTCGAGGAGCTTTTGTCCACCGTGGTCCAGATTTGAATACCGTTATAGTACAAAATGACCTGCAAGGGATGAAGAAGGTGTTACACTGCCATGCGTGCGGGGGAGTAGGACATTGGAAGCGGGAATGCCCGATTATGGTGCAGGAGGGTGTTGTTCAACAAAGCAATAATGTTGGTGCATTTCAAAATGTTAAAGGACCAAGAATGAGGGGTCCTAATCCAAATTTTCAGAATAACATGGTTCAAATGCAGGGTCTCCAACCCATGCAACAGGTGCAGATGCCACGTATGCAACCGGTGCAGATGCAGCAAGTGCAACAGCAGATTCCAGTGGTACCTAGACAGCAAATGCAGTTCCCCTTAGCACCAATGGGACAGCAACAGGTGATGCTTCCTCAACAGGTCACAAGTCAAGGAATGGGTCAAAATAACACAGTACAACAGTTCCCATTGCATGGTGAGAATGGAATAAATGATGAATGGTCAGATGACAGTTCAGATAGTGAGGAGTGCAGGTTTGCAACGTCCCTAGAAGTAGATCAGAGAGAACCCTATGTGCAAGGGAAGGTGATGGGTCACAAGGTCTCATTTTTGGTTGTCACTGGAGCTACACGCTCTACAGTCAGAGGTTCCGAAATTGCCCCTTTCAGGACGCACAATAAAAGTAGTGGGAGTGGCAAACCAGCTCCTGACCAACCCAATCACAGATCCGGTTCAAGTCGAAATTGGTGCCTTTCAGGGATTGCACAGGTTTGTAGTCTGTGATTCAAGTCCTGTGTCCCTACTGGGAAGATACTTACTGTGTAAGACAAGGTGTTCTATCACCTGTTCGAATGAGGGAATAGAGGTGCAGACAAACAGCGATGACGAGGGGGATGATGGTCAGATCTCAGAGCCAGAAACAGAGACTACAGATGAAGAGTACCCCTTGATAAGCTTCTTCCCTATGTTCACAGTGACTGATTTGCCCGCAGAACTGCAGGGGACAGTCACAGAGAAGGTGTGGGACTTGACAGGAAAGGAAGTAGGACTGATAAAAGGAGTAGAACCAGTCAAAGTCGATGTGAAAATGCCGTGTTTCCCCAGGTACCGCAGTACCACATGGCACAGGATGTCCTCATACAGGTGACGCAGATAATTGCAGAATTCGTGAAACAGGGGGTCTTGAAGGAAGTAATGAGCAGCCCATGTAATTCACCTATAATGGGTCTAAGAAAGCCCTGTGGGAAATCTGAATTGTTCAAGACTTGAGAAATATCAATGACATAGTGGTAAAGTGCTGCCAGATAGTGCCAAATCCAGCTGTGATCATGTTTCAAGTTTCATGCTACGCAGAATGATTCTCAGTCGTTGACTTGTCCCAAGCATTCTTTTCTGTGCCTCTTCATGAGGACAGCCAATTTCTCTTCAGTTTCAAATTCCTGGACAAGGTTTACAGTTGGTGTTGAATCCCTCAGGGGTTTTCGGAGTCACCACCTATCTTCAACCAAATTCTGAAGAAAGATTTGGAGTCATTGGAGCTGCCTTTCCAATCGACTCTAGTACAATGCATTGACGATTTATTGATTGCCTCCAAAACAAGAGATGATTGTAAGTACGATACTATTGCCCTATTGAATCACTTGGGAAAGAATGGGCACAAAGTGTGCCCAAAGAAGCTGCAGTACTGTCAGAAAGAGGTTAAATATTTCGGCCATTTGATTGAGAAAGGGTCGAGGAAGATATCTAAGGAAAGAGTGACCGCCATATTACAGATGAACCCCACGACATCCAGGAGAGCTGTCAGGATGTTTCTGGGAATGGTGGGCTACTGTCGTCAGTGCATCCCGAATTTTTCCATTATCTCCAAGCCTTTGGTGAGAATGACAGTTAAGCGGCTAAGGATGGCCCAGATACCCTAAGTATTTCCGAGAAAGAGACAAAGGCATTCATTGAGTTGAGGGAGTGTATGTGCAGGGCTCCAGCTTTAGGTATGCCTGATTACACAAAGCCTTTTGCCCTGTTTTGTCATGAACGTGATGCTTGTTCTTTGTCTGTCCTGACCCAGGTCCATGGAGGTGCAAACAGACCAGTAACATATTTTTCAGCTACTTTGGACCCAGTCGCAGCAGCCTTACCGGGTTGTCTGCGTGCAGTTGCAGCAGTTGGTCAAAGCCTCACTGAGTGCGAAGGTATAGTGATGGGACATCCCTTAACAGTAATAGTTCCACATTCAGTTGAAATACTATTGACCCGAACTAAGACCCAGCACATGACAAAGGCTAGATTGACCAAGTACAAGACAATTATATTGGGGTCACCAAATGTGTCACTGAAACGATGTACTGTATTAAACCCGGCAACTCTGCTTCCCAATGAAAATACAGATGTTGATAACGCTGAAGAAGTAGAACATGATTGTCTTGAGGTAACAGCACTGTGCACCAAACCGAGACCTGACATTAAGGATACTCAATTGGAAGAAAATGACTACATTATCTTTGTTGATGGCTCATGTCTGAGAGACTCGGTAGGAGTACTGAGAGACGGATATGCTGTATGTACAATCACTGGTATTCTAGAAGCATCTTGGCTTGAAAGAGTATACTCCGCTCAAGTGGCTGAATTGATAGCTCTTACTAGGGCATGCCATACCGCTGACAAATTGAAGGTGACTATCTATACCGATGGCAGGTACGGATTTGGGATTGTCCATGATTTTGGCCAGCTATGGTCCCAGAGGGGTTTCATGACCTCTTCTGGTTCTCCAGTAAAAAATGGCAAAAGAATAAAGGAATTGTTGCATGCGATTCAGTTACCTCTTGAAATTGCTGTGGTGAAATGCAATGTTCATGTGAAATCGCAAGATTTTGTGTCAATGGGAAATGGATATGCAGATCAAGTCGCAAAGTTTTGCGCATTGAATTGTATATCGTTCAAGGATCAGTGGGAATTGTTACCTGAAACAGAAAACAAGACATGCACAGGATACGCATTGAGGGTGGTTGACACGATGGAAGAATTAAAATTGCTACAGGGTCGTGCCAGTAGGGAGAAGAAATGCTCTTGGCTCAAAATGCAGTGTGTCCAAAGGCCAGATGTTTTGTGGGTTTCAGATGAGGGGAAAATGGTTTTGCCAAACAGTCTTTTGTCTCAGTTTACAAGATTATACCATGGTCAGGCACACATTGGGAGAGACGCCATGATCAGATTGTTCAAAATTGATTGGTTCAATCCAAAATTCAGACAAGCCGCAGATGTGATCTGTCACAGGTGCATCATCTGTCAGCAGATGAATGCGGAGAAAGGGACAGTGGTGAATTTGAGCCACATTGGGAGAGCTGGAGGTCCATTTAGCAGGATGCAATTGGATTTTATTGAGATGCCTGTGTGTGGAGGTCTGAGATACGTGTTGGTGATTGTGTGCATTTTTTTTGCCACTGGATTGAAGCTTACCCTACACGTAGGAATGACAGTCTCACAGTAGCGAAGTTGCTGCTTAGGGAATTGATACCACGTTTCGGGTTTCCGATCTCTTTCGAATCAGATAGAGAAAGTCACTTCAACAATGAGTTGGTTAAGCTCTTGTGTGCTGCGCTGAAAATTGAACAGAAGTTGCATTGCAGTTTCCGCCCTGAAGCATCAGGACTAGTGGAACAAATGAATGGTACTCTGAAGTCTAGAATGGCAAAAACGTGTGCAGCTACAAATTTGAAGTGGCCGGATGCATTGCCCTTAGTGTTGATGTCAATGAGAAACACACCCAACAAGAAAACAGGTCTGTCTCCACATGAAATTCTCATGGGCCGAGCTATGCGATTGCCCGCAGTACCTGCAAATGCTCTTGTGAATATCACAGATGATATGGTGTTGGACTACTGCAAGGGTCTGGCTGATGTGGTCCGCTCTTTCTCTCACCAGGTGGAAGCAACCACACTGCCACCGATAAATGATCCAGGTCACAACCTGAAAGCTGGTGACTGGGTTGTTGTCAAGAAACATGTGAGGAAGTCGTGTTTGAAGCCAAGTTGGAAGGGGCCGTATCAAGTGATACTAACAACTACCACTGCTGTGAAGTGTGCGGGAATTCCAAATTGGATCCATGCCAGTCACACAAAGAAGGTGACGTGTCCAATGATGAGGAAATTGAATTATCGAAAATAACAGCTACAGAAAAGGAAGTCTCAGGGCCAGAGAGTAATCAAAGGGGAACTGAGACTGGAGGAGAGCCCGTTGAGGACGGCCTGGTCACTCAAACAGTAAACGAGATCCAGAGCAGTGACGGTGGGCCTATCTCAACTGAGGTCCCAGGAGAACCGACACAAAGGGAGGTTCTCCCAGAAGCAGATGGATACGGGTTTGAAGGTGAACCCCTGACAGATCCAGAAGGCGAAGGAGTTGAGGCGGAAGGAAGTCAGAGTGTCCAGACTCCTCCTGAGGCACTTGCAGGTCCAGCAAGAGAAAACACCATAACACAAGAGAAGGGCATTGACCAGCAACCAGAAAGGGCGAACGATAAAGGGACACTGAAAGGAGATAAGTGGCCAGAGTCGCAAGTAGCAAAAAGAAAAATGGTCATTGATGAAACAATTGAGGAGGAGATAGATACAACAAGGAAAGAAGATCTGAGTGAAGGAGAGTTGCAAGGTGACCGCAAATTGAAAAGAAAGAGAATAGCAAACCGAAGATACGCAGGTCCTGAATGGGCTTATGCAACGTCAGCTGAGTGGCAACAAGAGTTCTTGGCATTTTGCTTTGATCGAGAAGTTCCAGGTCAGTACTATGGTACCTGAGTCCAACCACGAAATAAAGAGACTGTGTTAAGCTGAAATTGAATTAAAGAAACTTGAAAACAGAGACTGATAAATTACCGGATGTGTTGCTATTAACCTGAAGTGACTTTTGAAAACTGACTGTGACAAGCTGCTAACCGGATTGACAAAGGTCCTGAGAGCGAAAGAGGAAGCTGTGAATACTTGCTAAAGAGAGACTTTGCTTAGCCTTACTGTAAAAGAAAGAAAAAAAAGCGTTTAGTCATCCTCTGTTGATTGTCGTTTACATTTGTAGTACTTCACTTTCTGATTCTTTACAGATCATGCCTAGCACGGGAGATGATAGTGAGGGGAGTAGGCGCTGTAAATATTTGGGTGTTGCTTTGGGTGTTGTGTGTGTGATTTTCATTATAGCTTTGTTTTTGGAGATGCGATTGGTGGATGAGAATGAAGCTAACAATGCTACAGTTTCTGAAACTGCTACACTAACACCTTGGGAGACGTTTGAGCAAGACACAAAGTATCTGCATGACGAAACTAATGCAAAAGGGGAACTGTCTACCAACGTTTTCTATCGCTTGCTGAGTGAGTATGTTGACACTATGGATGCAAAGGCTTGCTATGTGTGTACACAAATTCCTCTTTCAGTTCAAGAGGGAGTTACATATCACAGTTTGCCACTAACTTATGGGATTAGTTGTAGTCTGTTACTAACGCATTTCTATAACCAAGAAGAAGTGCAATATTTTTACTCTAACTATAACCTTGTATTCTCTTATGTGTCTATCATAAAAGATCTGAATAGTGCAGCTAAATATTATGCAATAAAATTGATTAAAGGGTTCTTTGAACCTAGAGTAGCGATCAGTACATCATATGCACACCGCAATAATTTGACATGCTTGCTTGCACCCGTAGAGAAAAGCTTTCTAGATCATACAGAAGATAGAAGGAGGGTTTTAAAAGGGAAATTAGAAAAAGGCTTGCAGCAACGATCATTTCTTAATAATGGTAATTACAATGGGATTAGGGAACAAGGGAAGCTAGCTTTAGATGTGAAAAATGAAGGTAGGCTTTGCATAACACGGTCAAAGTTGTATTATGACAATGTGTTTGTGGGAACGAGTGTGTGTAAGCATGTGTTTTTGTTTCAAATTAAATGGACCGTCATGCTAAATGGAATGGATCAAGCGATCCCAGGGGTTTACTATATTTGTGGACTTAATGCTTATTACTGTCTTCCAAAGGGATGGTATGGGACATGTTACTTGGGGATAGTTTTCCCAAAGATTTACCAGCTGGAAGATTTAAAGAAATTCCCGAAAGTGACTGAATTACTTTGTGCTAGACAAAAGAAACTGCTGCTGGTGTAGTAGGAGACATATTTGGAGCGATAATTCCTTCAGTAGGGGTTGTCTTAAACTCCGTAAAGATTCGAAAGTTGTCTGCTATTGTGGATAACATGCTGACAAACTTCACAGGGGATATGCTCCTGATGGATACTGAACTTGCTATGGAGAGGGCTATGACTCTTCAAAACAGGCTTGCTTTAGATATTCTTTTAGCGAAAAGTGGCGGAGTCTGTAAGATGCTTAATGAGCGTCACTGCTGTTCCAACATACCTGACAATAGTAATGAGATTAGAGGTATGCTTACTAACCTAACAAGATATAGTGCAGATTTGAAGGAACTGAAGGAACCAGTAGTTTGGGAAAAGGTTGGAAAAGGACTAGCTAATGTGGGAAGTTGATTTAGTAGTATTTGGCATGGGATATTGGGAAAAACTAATACAGGGGATAGTGATTATTCTGGCTTGTTTATTTGGACTATGGTTATCATGCAAAATTAGCAAAAGGATTAAAGCAAAATTGGCAAAACATAAAGCGAGGAGGGAAGAAAAGAAAAGGGAGAAAATGTTCAGAGCAAAATATGAAAAGGCAAAACAAAAAGAAGAAATTGAGATGAAAGAGATCAAGAAGTGACAAAGTCATTAAAGGAAGGCTTTGTGTGATGACAAGAGTCATCAGAGGAGGGATTGTTGGAGTGTAGCTTTTAAAATCAAAAAGTAACATGAACTGCTTGCAAATTAATGTGTAAAGGAGCTGCATAGAAAATGTAACAGACTAAAATTAAAGTACGCATTTGAAATGTGCCCACGGGGAGTGGCCACCAATGTATACGATGATTAATGAAATTGACTAATAATTAATTATTAATGTACTAATGTATGATTCTGTTTTAGCATTAAGAGTTATATGTTAAGGTTTTGTTGAATAAATTATTAGGCCTTAGTTAGCAAGAGTCTGGGCCTAGCTGCCTGGTCTCATATTAAATGTGTTTTTCTAAGGTGCATTGTGCTGTCTTCCTGAAGGACATAAAGCTGTACTTTTCCAGAAGCTAGAGATGTGTGTAACCGTAGTAAATTCTTTCTCATGAGACCCGACTTGCTCAAGGAGACATTCTTGCTGAATGCAACAGTGTAATTCGCAACAGGTGCAAGGTCGCCTGGACTGGTAAAGACAATGGAGCTACTAACTGAAGCCGTGCGTCTAACTTTTCTTACCTACCATCTCACACGATAAAGACATAAATCACAGGAGCCAATGAACTGTATGATAACTGCCTTAGGTGAAAATTATTTCAAGGTGACCACTCAACTATTGGACAGAGATAGTGGTGCGCCAGATTTTGCCCAATTGGAAAAAGGGTTTGTTTGACAGACTTAATATAATGACATGCCACAAGGACAAATCGTCCACTCTTTTGCCATCCTTTGCCATTCCTTGCAGCCATTACCTTATCATTACTTTGAGAGACTTTTCCTACTTTGAACCATCGTTTGACCCAACATTTACTTCACCTCCTTCAGAGGGAAGAACTTCCTGCCCTGTTTGCGGAACTTTGCTGTTCTGTTCTGGCTGATGGCGGATCGACTACTGTCCTGAGGACGAAGACTGACCCTGTATGCTGACCCATGACGGAGGGTAACTATATGATAATGAAATTATAATTGTCTGCTTGCCTTTCCTTTCTAGGTACCAGCTCCTTTTGACAGAGACCATAGTTAGATGTTTTCCAAATTTGTGGTACTAAATTGTTTTGCATGAAGCCCAACATGCTGATGCCAATTCGAGGTTATTTAAGAAGTTCACTAATATTGGGTGCAAATAGACAAAACGACTGAATCTTTGCTGTGTTGAATAGATGTGCTAATGATACTCTGCTAAACAGATCCTTGTTGATGCTGTGTTTTGTCCTGATGTTTATAGTCTTCGCTTTGCTTAAATCTTACTCAAGTTGCCATATTGTGACATTACTGATGTGTTTCCTGGTTTTGAGACTATTAAACTTGCTGTTAGAGTGTAACTAATAGGGAATAAATGTCATAACTATTACTAAATTTCGTGTGGTTATTCGTGGCTGAAAGGTCATGGTGAGTTTGGATTCTTATTAATGTCATGGACTAATTTGATTAATTTGCTATTGTGAATATTGATGAGGTTATTGATCTATCTATTGATACGCTGATTAGTTATCTCATCTTAAGGTGCCTCCAATCAGGGTCAAAAGATTCATTGGCCTAAAATGAGTCCCAGAGTAAGTAAATTACCTAGGGAGGGACGCGTTATCATTAGCACACGGAAAAAGCAAAGAAAATGGTATGGTCGCTACCGGAGTTGAGAGTCAACATAATTGCCTGGATCTGCTCTCAAGCATTGAGTTCAGACACTGGTAATCATCTACAGAAGCACATAATTTTTTATGCACATAGTTGTAGTAAAGAATACAATTGTAATTTGTGAACTAAATAGTTAAATATGCAAGTCGCCTCGCGGGTGCCTAACAGCCTATGAATTACCAACACTCTTACCCAACGTACACATTTACAAACAATAAACCAGTTCATGAATAAAGTATGCTGAGGGGCAAACCATGGTATTACATTAATTCCAATCAAAATATTAGGATTCAAGTGCTTCAGTTGAAACTTATGTATATTCCCTTTTCTTCACAGTAGAGAGCCCCAAGCGCATTATGGCGCTTCATCTTTATGTATGTGTTAATGTATAACACAGCTCACTAGCAGAGTAGGCTATAAGCAATACATGGCAACAACACAGTGAAGAATCAAAGGCAGCCCTTCTGGACTCACCAGACACTGTCTGCAGAAGAGTGGCACCTCCATACTGGGTGCCGGGCAGCTGACCTGCCTTGAGACCGTCAGGGCTGGAAGGACAGGAGTGTCCATCTCGTCGAGAGCAGTGACCGAGCTGTGAGTTGAGCACTTGTTTCAGCCTTCGCCAGCCAGGACAAACAGAGACAGCTGGTAAAACAAATGATATTCCGGAGCTGGTGAAGCAGCAGAGGGGCCCAGAGAAAGCAGCCATGGGGGCCAAGCAACCTAGGTCGTGTGCAGTACCTCTTGTCAGAGCAGCCAACGCAGCAGAGTAAGAACAAGCTTGTAATGCAATGGGCCTCGCGTTTTCTCGAGTTAGAGCTATTAGAGTTGTACATTTCTATCTGGACTTTTCTTGCCACGTAAATTGAAAATGAAATATAAAACAGTTGACATAAGCGAGTCAATTCAAAGCTCCAGGGCCGCCATGAGTGTGAGAGCAATGGAGAGCCACAAATGGAAAAAGAAGTTCGCTCACAGTCAAACGTGTGGGCAAATGTGCAATTATCCAAGTAACAGCTGTCGATGGCCAAGGCAGTAAGAAAACTGCCCCAGTGAGGGAAGAACATAAAGCATTTATCAAAGATAACAAATGAGTTTTGAACGGCAAGCCTAGGCACCAGTGACAGTGATGGGCATGCAGTGGGTGTGGTAAAAGCTCACAAATAGATTACAATACATCAGAGCGATTGCGTGCTCGACCTAATAAAGTTAAATCCAAGCTGGAGCTGCCGCCTAGACAGTAAACTGTGGTATGTGCCATTTACTGGAAAACAACAGAAAGCGCTACCAAACCCAAATGCCCTGGGCCCGGCTCATGCTTACTGCTGTTGAATGTTAAAGCCGCTGCATCCGGATAAGATCCACTTGTCCCAGATAATTAAGCCGGTCATGGCCACAGCAGACATGTATTTTGTCCAGCCCAGTGCAGTTGCGAGAACAATGCAGTGCTTAATTTGTGCTTGTTGTTTCTGGTGCTGTGCACCTGCACTTATTTTTGAGGGCCGGGGTTTATTCTTCTGCCTCAAGCATTTGCTGCGCGCAAAAGGAACATATGGGAAAGAAGGATGAAGGGAAAAATGAAAAAGCGTCACAAATGGAGAAAGTAAAAAGCTGCAAGAGTGAGTTAAAGGGGCAGGGAGTGGTTTTATATGGATTGAAGAGGCCCGAGATGGCTTCAGGATTACGCTGCCTCAGTATTTCGTGCTCCCACATTTAATTGCAGCAGCCGCGTGTTTAAGAGGAGGACTTTGAGCACCAGCACCTTCTCAGTTACAAATTAAGCACTGGAATGGATTTTTCAGAATGTTGAATTTAGAATGTTAACGGAGTGTCTAATGGGCTAACAGCATTTGCAGAATGAAAACCTGTTGAGTGGACGTTCTGTGCTGGTTGGTGTTTTGTGTCTACTATAAACTTTTAACTTTACCTTCCGTGTGAGCAGTGGATTTCAACATTTGGCGACGAGCTGAACTTACGTTGTCACTGAACTTACCTTCAATTTTGAAGAACACATCAATTTTAGATATAGAGACAGTTTTGGATTACTAGTGGCAGCACCCCCATTAGGGCAGTGGAGTGGCGCCCCCCTACTGCCAGTGCAGCAAAAGTGAAAAATAAAATGGTAAAAAAATGAATTACCATTTTATTTTTCACTGCTCCCAGCCTGAGCAGTGTTTGGGGGTGGGGCATTGCTGCTGACTGGCAGCAGGGGAGTGGTGCTCACTCCACCTGTTCACACTGCCCATGTCAGTTTGGCCGGCTGTTTTGCAATGGCCAGTCTGACATGCGCAGTGTAATCCTCTCCACCTATCTGTCTTAGACAGCTAGGTGGAGCATCGAGGCAGCCTGCTTCAGCCAATCCTGGCACAGCTCTCATGCTGCTCATCGGCAGCATGAAAGCAGTGTCGGGATTTGGAGAGGGAAGCTTGCCAAGGCTCCAGGACAATCCGCATTTACTGCAATCAAGAGGAAAAAGGTACGTTTGTTTTCATTTTCCTATTACCTTTTTTTGCCCACTGACAGACACTGTGAGAAATGTTCATTGTCTTCAGCCTTAATTCCAGAGCTCTCAGTAATGGCCCATTATAAAATATGTTAACAATCCATGATTGAGAGCTTTCGAATTTGAGCCTAAAGGCATTGTTGATTTATTTCAGTGCTAGCCACTGGCTTTGGCACAGGGCTCGACGACTCTCTACTGTGGAGGGTCACCACCAGCCACTTATTACTGCTGTCGATAGCTGATGGTTTCTGAATGTATACAGCTGTTATTTGATCTATGGAGTGAGCAGGTTTCAACTGAAAACAGTGAGTTCTCTATTTTGTTAAATGCATTCATGGAGGATATGGTATCATATGACGCATACATCAGGCAAAGGACTACAGGACATGGTAACATACTTACGTGTAGCTCTGTTGTTTTCTAGTTATTGATGTAGTTGAAAGAAGCATTGACTGTCTCATTCTGGACCAGCCTTTGATTACAATTGCTAGTCACTGTGCACTGCGTGATTGGATGTGTCACTCCTATTGGGCCAATGTATATGGGTCCTTCTTTGTCATGCAATCACACTTTTTATGCTGGCGTGATCATTATATTTTGTCGTGAAGGTAGCGCGGCTGCATATGTTAGATTGAGCTTCATGCTCATCACTCAGAAGTGATTATTTCCCTCAATGTATCCAGTGATTGAATCAAGAGTTAAAAATAGGATTAGAGCTAACACATTTTTTAATTCGTTTTTTAGGATAATGTAAATACGTTTTTATTTCCTAATTGGTGGTGCATACTACCTTTCTGTGTGGCATATTTTATCCTTGCACATTGAGACTACAAGTGCACGATGATCTTCATGTAGATGGAGACAATGATATAGAAGGTTTGAGCTGTATTTCGGTGCTATTGATGGAAAGAAATTTGATAATTAGATAAAATTTGCTGTACTGTAGAGTTGCCTGTGAGCTGAAGGACAGTATATTTGATCATCTACCTAAACATTGAAGCAGAAATATCTCATTTTGGTACTTTGGATCAGTGTATGGAAGGAGTTCAAGGACTATGCAAACATTTTTATCAAGAACCCAATTTGTTGAAAGGCACACTTTTTTCACACATAAGCAACATCGTGATGAATCATTCGATGACTATGTTACCAAGTTACGTGTTTTGGATTTCTCGTGTGAGTTTGAAGGATCTATTGATCAAATTGTTGTGGGATCTTTCAACAAGGAAGCACAGGAACAACTATTATGTTGTCACAATTCCACATTGTGTGAAACAATTGAAATTGCTAAAGGAACTGAATGATCAGCAGTGGCTTTAATTGAATTAAATAAAAATGAGGCAGAAGCTTCCTTTGGTACTTAATGTAATTCAGTTGGTATGATTATAATTTCTGCACAGCCTCATTTGAATAGGAATAGTAATCTGGGTGTGGAAGTGATGCATCCAAACAAAATGTTTGTTTTAGATTTGGTTTTCAAACTCATCACGCAAATTCACGTAATTGTCACAAGAAGAATACGAATTGCATCAAATGTAAAAAATATACACATTTTGAACAACTGTGCAAAGCTGGTGAAAAAAATGTTCAAGTTAAGTGTGCATTTGTAGACGATCAATGATGAGAAAACACCGTGAAGTTGAGTTGTATTTTGTCTGTACGACAGAGTAATATTGAGAAAAGTAATACCGTTTGTGAGATCACTTTGGGGAAAACAACTGTTGTAGTTACAGTTGATTATGATTTTCCAGTTTTGATAAATTCAGACACCTTGTTTCTTGAAGATTGGCCAAACATGATGTTAATTTCACCTGATATTAATTGTGTTGCTCACGGGGGTACTAGAAATTACATGATCGGGTATGTTTAGGAGAATGTTGCATACAAAGATCGGAACATATTTATTAAAGATTATGGGCCAGATGTAGCAATATTGCAAATTGCGACTTGCAATTTGCGAGTCCATCCGACTCGCAAATTGCAAGTCGCAATTTGCAATGCAGTACGGTGTCTCAGACACCGACTGCGACTCGCTATGGGGTCGCAATGACCCACCTCATGAATATTCATGAGGTGGGTCGCAAATTGCTGCCCCATAGCGAGTATAGGCACTCGCAAACATGGAGGCCTGCTGTAGTCAGCAGACCTCCATGTTCGTGACTGCTTTCAATAAAGCATTTTTTTTTTTTTTAAGTGTAGCCCGTTTTCCTTAAAGGAAAACGAGCTGCACTTAAAAAAAAAAACGAAACCTTTAGTTTCGGTATTTTTTCAGGGCAGGGAGTGGTCCCTGGGACCACTTCCTGCCCTGAAAAAATATTTTTGGGTCCATTCACAAAGTGGAAGGGGTCCCATGGGGACCCCTTCCAATTTGCGAGTGGGTTACCATCCACTTGAAGTGGATGGTAACTGCGATACGATTTGCGACCGCGTACGTGGTCGCAAATGGTATTGCATACCACTCAGACTCGCAAATGGGAAGGGAACACCCCTTCCTATTTGCGAGTCGGAAATGCATTTTGCGAGTCGGTTCCGACTCGCAAAATGCATTTCTGCATAGGAAACTCCGGTTTGCGACTCGCAAACGGCAAATTTTGCCGTTTGCGAGTCGCAAACTGTCTCCTACATCTGGCCCTACATTCCTAAAAAAGGGTAGAACACATTAGGATGGAGCGACCAAGGTAGTTTTTGTATGGTACAAAGAACTGGTACTTTGAGTCCTATCATATTGGTATTTTTGAAAAACAGAGAGATACAAGATATTTTGGACATACATAAAAATGTGTTTGAAGACAGAATTGGTTGTGTAAAAGGGTTTTCGCATAAAATTATATTGACGGAGTCTGCTGTTTTGGTCAGACATAAAGTTTGGAATATTTCATTGAGTACACGATCACAACTATTCAAGCATTTGACACAACTGGAGAAATATGGTGTGATTGAACAAGTCAAAAATCAGACTGGTTTTGCCGATAGTTGCTGCGGAAAAGAAAAATTGAGTTATTTGTTTGTGTGCTGATCTTAGATGATTAAATAAGAAGATCTGGGTTGATTGCCATCCTCTTCCTAAGGTTTTGGAGATGTTTACCCAGTTGGGTGATGCACAGTATTTTTCTATAATTGATTTAGGATCAACATATCATCAAATTGAATTGACTGAAGTTTGTAGATCACTGCCTACATTTATTACAACATTTGGTGCATATAGATTTTTAAGAATGCCATTTGGGTTGGTATCAGCAGCTTCTGTTTTTTCAGAGACTGATGTTTAATATATTTCATTTGATGCAGGGAGTGCATACTTTACAAGATTATACCCTAACTGATGCTAGCATAACAGGATTGTTGACCAAGTTCTGAAAGTCTTAAGTGAACATGGAATGACGTTTAAATTACAAAAGTGCACATCTCTCAATGAACTTGTGGAATATTTAGGGCATTACCTTACATAAGAGAGAATTAAACCTAGGGAGAAGGGTGAAGCAGAAAATGTGGAGCAAAGTAAATGTTTTCTTGGATAGTGTAGAATAGTTGGTAGTGGTGACCCAGCCTCTTATAACAAGTCTTCATAAAGGGCTTACATTTGAGTAAATTGATGAATATAATACTTTGTTTGAGAAAACTAAGAAGAGGATTGTGGAAGCACCAACACTTATACCTCTTAAATAAGGTTTACCATGATTTATTACCATGCATTATTACTGTGGATGCTAGTTCAACTGGGATTGGTGCGGCCAGAATGTGGGAACAAAAGGAAACACTATTGGTTTTGCCTCCAGATTGCTGAAAGTTGTTGAATTAAAGCACAGAACAATTGAACGTAAGGCTTTGGGAGACTAAACATTTTTCTATATACATTTGGAGCTGTAAATTTGTACTTCTTACTTATCATAAAGTCTTGCAGCATTTGGTAGGTGAGAATGGACTAAGCAGAGCTTCTCCTAGATTGGTGTGCTTTTCTCTAGGGTACAAGAGTTTAATTTTGAAGTTATTCATGTTTCTGGCAAAGAGAATGGTAGGGCAAAGGCTTAACTTAAGAGGCAATTCGTAAAGTATTTGTGCAACACTTCAAACAGTAAAACAGTGAAACACTACACACCTGATTAGAAAAATAGAACTTCATCTAATACATAAAACAAGATCACAACAACAAGAATCCAATAAGTAGAACTCAAGTTATGGATTTTTAAAGAATGAACTGTAAAATAGCACTTAGAAGCAAAAAGCACCAACCAGGAATATCTGGTCGCACTGGATCGTGACCAAGTCAAAAGTTCAGGCTGACCGAGATGGAGTGCAGGGCGGCTACAGAAACCTCATTGGGCCCGCCGAACTAAAGTACCTTAAAATCTTAGAGTGGGTTCGTTGCATTGGTTCCGAGCCTCTATGAAGGAAAAGCATTGATTTTTCCCCATACAGTTGAGGAGATGCATCGAAGTTCCCCATGCAGCATTGGGAATGCATCAGAGCTAAGATGCAATGGAGTTCAGGTGCGAGGGCCGGCAGCATTGATAAGACCAGCGCATTTCTTTCGTAATCAGCAGTGCAGCGCCTTCTTTGGCAGAAGGTCCCTGCCTCTCAATTGATAACAGCCTTGAAGTTGATGCCGAACTCCACATCGCAGCCACTTCACTCATTGTCCTCGACACAACCGGCACCCATCCACTTTGGCTGTTAGGCCGCATCCTGGATAGAGCAAAGGTTGCAGGCAGAATCCACATAAAAGCTTGGATCTTTAGGGGCACGAGGATCCAACAGAACCTGCACACAGATGCATCCGCCAGTCTGTAGCATCCACCTGACATTGCCCAGTGCACTTCAACTCTAAGCATTCTAAGAACCCTAATGAATCATTAAATAGAGCCATGGCTTTGTCTTGAATAACACAGGTGACACACAAACTAATACATGACTTCTCAAATCAACATAGCAAAACACACTACTATAAAAATAGGAAAAAAACAAACAACAAAAAAAACAAAAGTAATATTGAGAATGACTCTAAACTCTGAACCAATAGACAAGGAACTTTGTCAGAACCTCATTGGCAACCATCTTGATCAAGAAATTCTGCAAATGGGAGGGGGGTAGCTCTACTCTACCCAGTATTGACCAGAACTTCCCTACTGCCAGATCCTCCACTTTACTCTTGGTTTATTCGCAGAATCCAGTTGGAATCCTCCTCTCTGGGAGAGATCTTAACACTTCTTTCAGTATTCAGTTATGACCTTTCATCTTAATAGCATTCCCACAGACTTTGAACAACCATGACATCAACAAATTGCCTTGCTCCTTTCTTTAAACACCCCTTTTCTGATGCACCTCTCATCATCCACCTGAAATATCATGGTTTGAGCAGGTTTCTTTTGTCAGAAAACATTTTTGTCTGTCTTGAGCATCAAAACATTGTGTCTAACAAATATACCAAGATTACTCACTTCTACTCATTGTTTGACCCTTTCAGTCATCCATAAAGGACATGATTTTGAATCAGGTTTGTGGCCTCTGAGAAGTTCAAATGGAGGCACCTTATTTATGGAATTGTACAGTAGAACCACTGCATGGAACGCATTGTGTTGATCACCACACACTTGTTATAAACAGCCGATTGCACACAGTCAACATTGCTCTTTGATGACAGTTTCTAGCACACTGTTATTTGTTAGGATTTGAACTTATAAACTGGAAGTAACTAAAGGATCTGTCCAACAAAGGAAGTAACCCACTGACCTTTTCACATTATATGCACTTTGTGATCTACATGATACACGTTCTTTGCATGGCATTTTAACTCTCTGTGCTACCTTATGGTGAGTTAAACCTTTCACTAGACAAATCTCCATCTCTCACATGCAGGCTGTTTAATGACAGTAGTTATCCTGACATTGTAATTGTTTCCTGAAAATTGCTGGAGGCAAGGAACCAACAGCAGGTGCTTTTTAAAACCATAATATACTTGCAAAAACACAGTACCCCCACCCAAAGTCAGTCGTACTGCACTAGAGCAGGCCAGGCTTCTTCCTATCTGTCAGTGCCAGTATAATTGAAGCCTAAACATGCTAAGAACTCCAAAGGGTCATTACTTAGAAAGAGACATTGGTTTGTCTTGAATCGTACAGGTGACATGTAAGCTATTGCACTTTTCTTAAATTTCCTACACAAATAGTGCATTTTGTGTCACAAAGTAGAAGTAATTCTTTATTGCGTGGCTACTTAAAACCATCACAAAACAACTCATGTATAAAACGAGGAGCCAGTTGTCAGATTGTGTTAAGACATTTAAAACAATGGTTTCTGAGCGGAGATGGAAAAATTACCAATGTTATAGATATTTGTCATCTAAATCAATTTAAAATGAACCAAGTTAAGAATACAAAAAGGCAATACCAATGGGGTGTAAGTAGCCTTATGCTGCCAGCATTGGGAAGCATGATCCAAGAATGTCACAAATGTACAGTTGCTGGCCATTCGAACATAACTTTGTCTGTAAATTCTTATAGGCATGGTTGAGACTTGACCGTATAATGATTCTGCCATTCTCTATTAAAGGTGGATGTACACAAAGAACATGTAAAATGTTTTATAACCACAGAGCTTGATCAAGGTACAATTTAGAGTGGACCAGACCCTTTTTCATTTCAAAGTTATTTTCTTTGTAGAAAAATTTCCCTTTCTGTAAGACATGAGTTTTGATTTTTAGATGAACAGAAAAACTGATCTTCAGATATTGTTGTTGGATTATTTGATCGTTAGAATTTAGCACAATCCAGGCACAACGTTTTGTGGCAAGTAAATCCTTATCTCTCATCGTAGGTATTCTGATGGATTTATTTACTTTTTTTTTTTTTTAACACAGTTGGGGTGATTGGTCTTTCCCACAAATTATTAAAATTCAACGAACCCAGAGCTGAATACCAAAATGTCTACCATGGACTGTAAGTTTTATCCTTATTATTAAAGCCCAGATTTGATTGCTCAGAGAGTGTTTTTTGGACAGTTTCATGCAGATTTTGATAAATGCTCCTTCTCAGTCTAGTTGTTGTCTTTCAAAACTAAACAAATATGGGCATGTGAAATATTTTTGTTTTAGAAGCAAGAATAAATGTCTGTATTTACTTCAGATCCAGATCTTAATGAGGGTATTAGTGTATAATGTATTAGTTTAAGAAGGTGTTCCAGTGATGGACTAAACAATTGACTGTGCATGGATCTAAATTTGAGTAGCAAAGATATTGTCTTTGCTTTTAGTGATTGGAAATGCACCTTAAAATTGCAAAAATGGTCAAAATTCACTCCAAAACAGATGTGCATCGTAGTAGTACCAGAATTCTCCTCTAGGTACAACTTACCAACTTTTAAAGTTGAGAACTGTAGGTAATTGTGTTGTTGTTGAATGGGTGTGAGCCCTGGTCAAGCAGCAACCCCATTCACTGTCAAGATAAGACACAAGCAGACCCTAAATTAACCTGTGCTCATCCCCCTGGTAACATGACACAGAGCAGTGAGGCTTAACTTAGAGGTAATGTGTTAATATATTTGTGCAACACTTCCGGTACAGTGACACAGTGAAAACATACTATAAAAGGAGCCCTCGGCAGAGCTAGAAAAATAGAGTCGATTTCTTTTAAATAAATAAAACAAGACCAATATGACAAACATCCAATTAGTAGAACCAGAGATATTGAATTTTAATGTTTTAAGAAAAAAAGCACCAAAGAGCATAAAATATTACTGGTGACATCTGCTCCCATTGGACTGATAGGCCTTGTAGGTCTGAAAACCAAATTTAGACATTTATCCCTACTAGGACATGTAAAACTTGAAACATGAATGTCCAATGTTTTAAATACATTGCCTTCTGCTCTCTGGGCTGTCCAGGGCCTGGCCTAGGGGTGACTTATAAGTATTACAAATATTGGCTAGCAGGGTTATTTTGCCAGGTCGAATTGGCAGTTTAAAACTGCACACACAGGCTCTAAAATGGCAGGCCAGAGACATGTTTAAAGGCCAACTTACGTGGGTAGCAGAATCAGTGCTGCAGGACCACTAGTAGCATTTAGGGGCATATTTAAACTCTGTTTGCACCAAATGTACGTCAAAAATGTTGACGCACATTCGGCGCAAACCGTGCACCATATTTAAACTTTGACGCCCGCAGATGTCAAAATTCCTACGTGTGCGTAATTTTTGGGATGCAGGAAACTGCCTTGCGTTAATGACATGCAAGGTAGGCGTTCCCGCCCAAAAAATGACTTTAAGGCCTGTGCGCCTTATTTATACTCCAGTGTCATTTTGACGCACAGGAGGGGGCAGGCCTTAAAAAACGGCGCACAGCCTGATGCGTGTTGTTTTTTAACGCCTGGGGGAGGGCAGGTGTTAAGGGACCTGTGGGCTCACTTCCATGGTCTCTGACCATGGAAGCAGTCCAGTGGTGCCCTTCCCTGCCCCCAGGGACACCCCCTGCCACCCTCGCCCACCCCAGGAGGGCACCAATGGATGGGGGGACCCATCCCAGGTAAGTAGAGGTAAGTTTCTTTTTTTTTTTTTAAGTGGCAAAGGGGGGCCTAATTTGGCCCCCCTACATGCCACTGTGCCCAATGACCATGCCCAGGGGACAGAAGTCCCCTGGGCATGGCCATTGGGCAAGGGGCCATGACTCCTGTATTTGCTAAGACAGGAGTCATTTCAATGGGGGTTGTGCGTCAAAAAATGTCGCAAGTCCGGTTTGATGCATGATTTTTGCCTCAAACCTGACTTGCACCATTTTTTGACGCACAACCCCCATTTTCCCCTATGCCGGCGCTGCCTGGTTTGAGTCATTTTGTTTTTACTCTGACCAGTCCGCAGCGCCGGCTAGCGTCATTCCTTGAATAAGGCGCCCGCATGGAGCGTAGGAATGACGTTAGCCGGCGGTAACATTTTTGACACAAACCAGCGGCGGTGCTGGTTTGCGTCAAAAAGTATAAATATGGGTCTTAATTTACAGGCCCTGGGCATACGTAGAACACTTCACTAGGGTCTTATGGGTAAATTAATTATGCCAATTGGGGATAAGCCAATATTACCATGTTTAGAGGAGGGAGCACAAGCACCTTAGCACTGGTCAGCTGTGTTAAAGTGTGCAGAGTCCTATTACCAGACAACACAAGGTCAGAAAAATAGATGAGTAAGTAAAAAAGCAAAAAGTCAGGGGGAAGACCACCCCAAGGATGACAGGTCTAACAAGAACCAAAATGCATTACTTTTGTCTTTTTTATATTTCTTTTCATACTATGTGTTTGTTATGTAGGTTGTGAGGGGAGAAATTAATGTTGGTAAGCCTATAGGTAGTTTGCTCAATAGAACAATATTGTCAACATCTTTCATGCTTGATAGAGTGAATCTACGAGGGTGAGAATTAGCAATATTGAGGGCATTATTTAAATTGGCTGTATGTAAATTGAACAAAAAGTGGTCAAAATGCAGCCTTGCTTAAAGCCATCCTTTGTGAATATTTTCCTGGATGCTATTACCTTCACCTAGGTTTATACCTCTCACTGATGTTACTGTACAATAATCAAATCACACGTAAGAGAGCTGGACAGATGTCCTCGGTTTTTAACTTGGTTCACAGGGCCTGCCTTGATACCTTTTCAAAGGCACATTTCAGGTAAAAAAAAAACAGGTGTATCGTGAGGTTTTTGACTTTGGCTCCCCTCGATTGAGATTGACAATGCCAGGAGAATACTGGTGGGGCCACTATGGCGGGGAAAACCTGTCTGGCTTACTGGGACCAGCCTTCGTTTATCTACCCATGCTTCCAGCTGTTGAAGCAGTTAGCGACCTAAAAACTTACCTTCAACTTCTAAAGGGCGATCAGCCTGTGATTCACAGGTTCCCCTGGGATAATCACTGTTGTAAACAGGATGCAAGATGGTTCCTCTCAAAGACTCTGGAATAAGGTTTAAGGCCAAATACTAATAGTACAAGGTAGTCAAAAACATGGACCAAAAAGTGACATCTGGTTTAAAGAGCTTTATTTGTAGTCCATTTGGGCCATGGGCTCCGTCTGATTTTGATTTATTTAGTATGAGGTACAATTGTTTGCACCTGAAGACTTGACTCTGGGGATAAACGGGGATCAGGAATGCACACCACAAAGTCCGGTCATATAAATTTGATCGATGTTGATTTACTGATGTTTGCTTTGTTTACTCTTAGATATGTGTTATATAATTTATTTCTAAGGCACAGAAACCTTTTCGGTTGTTAAATTAAATGTTGACAGCAGGAACCTCCACATTTGGTTTTCGATGTTTATGCTTGCTCTCCAGACCATGTTTTATTGTTTCATTGCAGTTCATGCTCGTTTAGCAGTTGGATAGTGTTAAAATTCGTTTTTTTTTACAAGCCATAGCTCTCTATTTTATTTTTATTTTTTCAGTGTTAATGATTTGGAAAGCAATGTATTATGTTTTGTAGGTTCACCAAGTCTAAAACCCTTAGTGCTAGAGGAGTGACAAATTTTGTTGATAAACTTGTTATGAACGTTGGCCACCAGAAGAAGTAATTTGGTTGTGCGGTCGATATATTGGATTCTTCCATGGAGGTCCAAGGGTATACAGCCTATTTTGCTTTCTGGATGATGCATTCAGAGTTCCGTTCATTCCACTG